>NC_049904.1:6162020-6510064 GCF_001411555.2 Juglans regia
GTACGTAAGTGGTGTCATGCACCGAGCCAAAGAAATAAAAGGTGAAACGTCTATAGTGGGGATCGATGAACTATTTTGGATAGACGTTGTACGGTGTTGAGCTATATATATATATATATATATATATATATATATAAAGCTAATAAATTATAAATATGATCTAAATATTAATGGACATCATGTGTAGTGCTGCTAGCTGGAATATCGAGTACATGAATTCATGGCCTTAATTGCGCTGCAATCTCACCACTTTAGTGCTTGATATATATATAAATATATATAGTACATCAAAGTAACGTGCAAAACACGTTTATCTAATTAGATTAAATAATTATTTTATAAAAATAATATATTTATTTATAAAATTTGTAAAAATAGTTGATGACATATATAATTTAGAAGATATTGTTTCAACTTTTATACAAATAATATAATTAATAGAATATTACAAATGAATTTTAACAAACAAATTAATTACTACAATCAATTCTTTAATAAGATGATTGAATTTGCATTGATGGTATTTAATGGCGTGTTTTGGGCCAAATGAGATTTATTTCTCATTTTTTCTATATATTTTGGCTCTGTATTATATTTTCACTCTATTTTTCACATCTTAAAACTATTTTCTTAACTTTTTTTTAATTATATTTTCTAGAGAATTAAAAATTAAACCCTACTCTCATTTTCGTGATGAAAATAACTGATTTTTTTTTTTTTAATAATTTGATTGAGAATTTAGAAGTATTATTGAGTTTTATAAATATGTGTTTTAATTTTTCAAGACTTGCATTGGCATTATTTTGAAATATAATTTATACATATATAATTTATTTATTTATATGTAAGCTATATCAAAATAATATTGATATCAAAATATTTTATTGCAGTGTTTTAACCAAATGATCTTCAAAACAGTATTAATTAAAAATCTTGGGATTATCATTTTTTTTAATAAAATTATATTTTTTATATTCTTTTCTATTTTTTTCCTGCAAGGCCATTATGTGCACACACACAAAAAAAGTTGGAGAGAGAGAGGAACAAAAGGCGGGATTGTTACCATTAACTTTAACGAAAAAAAAAAAATGTTAAAATAAGAATTTCTATCTCTTATCCGTTTGATAGATACTTTATATATGTAAAAAGATATATATATATATATATTATATTGATATTGATCATAAAAAAAATATCAAATCAAATCTTACACTACACACATTCACTTACTAATATATAATTTGTCATTTTTATTTTTCTATTTAAACGCACATAGTTAAATATAAAGATAGAAAAATATAAATGACAAATCATATATTAACTAAGTAGATGTGTATAGTGTAAGATTTTTAATTTCTCATAATCGCAATATTTATGACAACTTCAATTAAAATAAAATAAATACGTATTGTGTGTGAGTGTGTGTATATATATATATATATATATATATATATATATATATATAAGTTATTATAGAGAGAAACAGACCTCGATCGAAAAAAAAAAAAAGGAATATTAAGTTTGTAGAAACTTCCACTAATTTGATGTTGGTCATTCATTTTTTACATGTAAGCAAAAAGTCTGCCGAATATTGAAAATAGAATAGGGGCTTTGACCACATGAATAAAGTATTGAAGAACAGGAGCCGTTTGGATTCATAGATGAGTTGAGATGGATTGAGATGGTTTGTAAATAGTAGAATAAAAGTTAAATTATTTATTATATTTTATATGAAAATTTAAAAAAATTATTTTAAAATTTGAAAAAGTTGAATTGTTTATTATATTTTATAGGAAAATTTAAAAAAATTATAATGATCAGATGAGATACGTTGAGATGTGTTGAGATGAATTATGAATACAAACGAGACTTTGAAAGATGCTTAGATTACCTCTAATAATCAATTTTTTATTATTAAATACATCATTAATATGAGACCCATTGTCCGGGCTTGTAATACTTTATGGCTAAAGCCAGTAGCATAGATGTGGCAGCGCGGGATCCTCAACTCTCACCAAGGGTGTGGCCCCCTGAGGCCCCCCCTTGGGGGCCTGGGGCATGAAAAAGTGTCGAGTCTAGAGCCTCCTGCAAGGCTGCAACTTTTCTCTGAGAGTGAGCATCAAGTCTTTACAACTGCCAAGTCCAGGTGTCCGTGAAGAACAAGTTGATGGACTCTACAATCACCACCTAGAATGGGTTAACTCAAGGAAAGGGCTTCCGGGTACGTTCGGCAACTACTTAGTGCGTGTGTCTTTTAAGAATGAGCTGGCATGCTTCATAACTTCGTAGAGCGAATATATTTTGAAAATGAACCAGCAGGCTCTACAACTAGCTAGTGCGAGTCTCATTTGGACCAAGCCAATTACTCCATAACCACCTAGTAGGGGGTGTATTAAGGAAGACAACTCACAAAGAGTCAATCAGCAAGATCTGTGCGCACATGATTCTAGCATCAGTTTCTGATTTGGTTGTAATGTTTTAATTTTCTACAATTATTTACTTGTAAATGCTGTAGATTTACGTTACTACCTTCCATAGAAAGAATGCTCAAAATTCATGTATAAAATACTAATTATCTTGTACATCAATAAAATTTGAGTTCAAAATTCTTTCAACAATAGTGTTATTCTTCTTTATGGTATCAAGAGCCGGTCTCTAATGAGATTTATTTATTTATTTTTTTTTTTGAAAAAATGGCTGCAATTCTTGAGTCCTCTACTCATCCGATTATCAGCATCAATGCTTCCACTACCATCAACGAAAAACTTACTCCATCCACCTTTCCCCAATGGAGAGCCCAATTCTTCATGCTCTCTTTGCCTCGACTTCCACTACCATTACACCTCTTCTTGCATCCTGCAAAACATCTCACCAAGCTTGGACAGCACTCACCTAACTCTATGCGGGAAAATCTTGAATGCGTGCAATGCAACTCAAAGAGGACCTCACGTTGCAAACTCGCGGCAGCCGTTCAGTTACTGAGTTCCTCCATGCAATTAAGATAATTGCAGATGAACTTGCACTAATCGATCATTCTATCTCGGATGACGATTTGACCCTGTACATCTTAAATGGGTTGGGAACAGAATTTCGAGAGATAGCTGCTCCAATCCATGCTTGAGAAACTTCATTAAAATTTTGAGGAATTACATGATTTGCTTGTTGGCCATGAAAACTATCTTCGGAGAATGGAAACCAACTCTGCCCAACACTTAGTTGCTACTGGAAATTATTCGCATCGGCATGGGGGACTGAACAACAATGACAATCAGTGTTCTTCAAACTCTTCTAGCAAAACCCGTTACAACAAAAAGAAGTGGACTTCCAATTCTGGGCCTTGCAAATTCAAGCCTAAATGCCAACTATGCGACCAGGTGGGCAACACAGCAAAAAGTTGCTTCAAACTTGGGTCCAGTGAATTTACTGTCAATTGTGCAGCGTCCTCTAAAAATAGTGATAAAAAATGGCCAGTTGATTCAGCAGCATCTCATAACATGATGATTGATCTTTCCAATCTTTCAATACACTCTGAATATGATGATATTGATGAAGTGGTAATTGGAGATGGATCAAGTTTGCCTGTATCTCATGTTGGTTTATTATCTTTTAAATCCTCTAATCGTATCTTTCATCTTAAAGATACCTTATGTGTTCCAACAATAAAAAAAAAATTGATCTCTGCTCATCATTTCACTAAGCAAAATGATATTTATCTTGAATTTCATTCATCTTATTTTTTGGTGAATGATCGAATCACGGGGGCGACGCTCCTCAAAGGCGCATGTGAAGATGGTGTATACCCTTTACCGGAGAAGTTAGCTATGGCTTCCAAAAATGTCGTTGCTTATGTTCATGAACGTATCTCCAAAGATGGATGGCACAAAAGACTTGGTCATCCATCTTCTAAAATTGTCAATCATTTAATTCATGCTTTTTCATTACCTACCAATAAAACTGACAATAATGCTTTATGCAATGCACGTTCTCAAAATAAAGTTCTTTGTCAACCCTTTCATTTTCATGGTTTAACTAGTAAGGTATGTTTTGTTTGATGAAGGGAAATTTCCTTTTTCTAAATTGAGCCCTAAACCGAGTGCGATCCCAGGTCCTATTTCTTCTTCTCCCATTGAACCACTCATGCAACTCACTCTGCTGACACCCCAAGCTCAGTCCGTGCCAGCAGTTGTCTCTCCAGCATTGGGTACTCCTTCTTCTTTGGCACCATTGATGGAGACTTCTCCTCCACCGATTCCTCACCAGGTATGTGTTTCTCAACCATCCTCTTCGGTTTTGAATGAAGTCTCTCTTCCAAATGTGCCCTTAAATTCTGATTCCCTTGTGCCACGATCGCATACTATGGTGACTTGGTCAATGAATAATATCTGTAGATCAAAAAAATCATTTCTTGTCACAAAGCATTCGCTTCCACTGTCCCTGGAACCCAACACTGTGAGTGAAGCTCTCTCTGATCCGTGTTGGCGAGATGCTATGTCCTCAGAGCTAACAACTCTCATGCGCCATGGTACATGACAGTTAGCACTCACTCCAAAAGGATGTAACATTATTGGGTGCAAATAGGTTTTTTGGATCAAAAGATTGGTTGATGGATCTATAGATAAGTATAAAGCACGGTTAGTTGCGAAATGGTTCAATCAAAGACCGGGTCTGGACTACAAAGAGACTTTTAGTCCAATAGTGAAACCTGTTACCATTCACACTGTGTTGTCTCTTGTTGTTATGCAGGGCTGGTCAATGAGACAATTGGACGTGAATAAGGCATTTTTGCATGGATATCTTACAGAAACAGTCTACCTAAAACAGCCAGCCGGATTTCGAGATCCAGAAAAATCAAACCATGTTTGTTGTCTTAAGAAGGCTACATATGGTCTTAAACAAGCACCACGTGCTTGGTATTCAACTCTTAAACAAGCACTGGTTGCGTTTGGTTTTGTAAATGCTCCTTGTTTGTATATAGTGCTGGTTTCATAATAGTCTACTGCTTGGTATATGTTGATAACTTGGTTGTCATAGAGAATGATTCAAAATTTGTGGAAAGCATTATCACTCAACTTGGACAACAATTCTCCATCAAGGACATGGGACCCCTGCACTTCTTCCTCGGCATTGAGGTTATTCCTACTCCTCATGGTTTGTTCTTAACTCAATACAAGTACATCCGCGATCTTTTGGCAAAACAAAAACATGGATGGAGCTAAGGATGTTACCACTCCCCTCTCCACTTCGGTTTCTTTGAAATTAGATGATGGAACCCCCACTGTGGATTCTACAGAATATCGTCGTGTCATTGGAGCATTACAGTATCTTTCTCTAACTAGACCCGACATTAGCTTTGCTGTCAATAAGTTATCTCAGTTCATGCATCGGCCCACAATGACTCACTGGACAGCCACAAAAAAATTGCTTCGATACTTGAAAAACACCATTTTTAATGGAATAACCATTCATAAAAACATATGTCCTGAGCTCACATGCTTTACTAATGCGGATTGGGCAGGAAATTTAGATAATAGAAGCTCTACTTTAGCATATCTTATTTTACTTGGCACGAATCCAATTTCGTGGAGCTCCAAGAAACAAAGAGCCATTGCAAGGTCATCCACGGAAGCCGAATATCAAGCGCTGGCCACTGCAGCATCTGAATTAATGTGGATTCTTTCACTTTTCCAAGAACTGAAGCTTACTCTTGAAAAGTCTCCTCTACTGCTTTGTGATAATTTAGGTGCAACACACCTAAGCTTCAATCCGGTTCACCATTCAAGAATGAAACATATTCAAATAGATCTTCATTTTGTGAGAGATTTGGTTCAAAAAAATGTTCTTCAAGTTCGGCATGTCCATACAAATGATCAGCTAGCAGACTTGTTAACAAAACCACTCTCGCGTCAAAAAAAGATCAACTCAAAAACAAGATCAGACTTGCTGATGGTAGCCCGTTCTTGCGGGGGCGTATTAAGGAAGACAACTCACAAACAACTTAGAGTCAATCAGCAAGATCTGTGCGCACATGATTCTAGCATCAATTTCTGATTTGGTTGTAATGCTTTAATTTTCTGCAATTATTTACTTGTAAATGCTGTAGATTTATGTTACTACCTTCCATAGATAGAATGGTCAAAATTCATGTATAAAATACTTACCTTGTACATCAATAAAATTTGAGTTCAGAATTCTTCCAATAACAGTGTTATTCTTCTTTAAGGCATTACCCACTCCCCAGATGGGGGGGAGGACCACCGTACCCCTACACCGCCCCCGGTGGGCCAGAGCCTTGTCTGGATGCCAAGGGGCAAAATAGCCCCCACCACCATCACTTCCACCTCACCCACCCATGGCGAAAGACAACCGAAAAATACCAAAAAAAATTCAGAAAATAACAACAAATCCACATCCATCAATAACAAATAAAAAAAAACACAATAGATCTAAAAAATAAAAAATGGTCACGAATAGTCGTGGATCTCTACACAAACTCACAGTCACAAGTGGGTTCATTTTATAAATCCATGGCCACCCGTACTTCAAGAAGGAGGAGAAGAAAAAGTGGAAGAAGAACCAAGAAGAAAAGGACAAGTGTCCCCCCACGTTGGTGAAAGGGAGTGAGACATTGATGGGGGGAGGGGTTGGGAGAGAGATTGAGAGAGCTAGTGAGAAAAGAGAGGAAAAAGAAAGAAAAAGATGGCGTAGGGTGAGGGGATGGGGAGGGAGGGTTAGCTTTAAGTTAAATGGTTAAACCTAATCTCAAAACGACGTCATTTAATTTAAACCAAAAACAAGACAACGATTTCAGAAAACATCGGGTGTGCCTCCCAACCCTCTAAACTAGTCATGGATGAAATATTTCTACGACCACAAAGATTCTCAAAGATAGGGCGTTACGCTCCTTGAACATTCCGAGCAGACTGCTAGTTACATATTTCCACTCTAAATCGTAGAGTATAAGGTGGAAAAGACTTATAATTTAAATGTAAAGATGTATTAAAGTCTTTTGAAAGTCTATTAACTATTAAGTGACGGTCCACATCAAATTTATTAATGTTGTGATATCTAGACCGCCAATCATAATTGTATCAGTCCTATTCAATCAACAACAGCCCCTGCAAACCTTAGTCTAAGGTCCTTAGATATTGAAAAGGCTTTTAATTTTGAACTATACCATAAAACGTATTTTTTTTTTTAAAAGGAATCATAATATGTAATTAAATGCGGTGGTGTAAAATATATACCATTCAATTTGAAAATAATAGTAAAATTTTCTGCCAACAATGGATTAAGAAATCTAGAGAATTCTTCTAACAAGCAAATCATAGTTGTAGTCGTATTGCACTGTCACACCTCGACTAAAGTAAAAGCACCGGAAATGGAGGGAAAGAGGACCTTAATCTATTGCCACGGGCCCACGATTTGATTTGATTTGATTTGTAATTGAATTCTAAATCTACGTTACAAATCAAATTCTATCTCATCGAGTCATCAATTCCGTAAAAGACGTGTCTTTGACTCTTTTATACCAACTTATAAATAAAGCGTAGTGCCGGCGTCCCATTAATATAAATTTTATTTTTTTATTTTTTTAATATATTTTACATAAACAATTAAAATATATAGATAAAATAGGACGGTATAATAGTATTATTCATAAATAAAAGATTGTAACCTATTTACAAAGTCATAAGAGAGAAGATCAAAGGGCTTATGAAGCATATATATATATATTCTAGGAGTAATGCTCTTTAATTTATACCATTTATTTTTTCTTTTAACTTGAAACTACACATAGCTTATTAAAGAGTTTTAAAAATATATATTTCAAACAAAATGACACCTAAAAACACAAAAAGAGAAAGACTAGAAAAGTTTAGAAAATAAGATGAAATGATATGAGAATTTTATGAATAGTAATAAAATTATTTGTGAATAATAATGAGATAGTTTGAATTGAATATTTATTAGATTTTAGAAAATTAGAGAGAAAAAATTGAATGAAAAATATTATAAAGTTAAAATATTATTTTAATTTTAAAATTTAAAAAAATTGAATTATTTTTTATTTTTATTTAAAAGTTTGAAAAAGTTGTAATAATTAGTTTGAAAACTTTTGTATTTAAATTATATTTGAGAATAAAATAAGATGAGATGCAATGAGATTGGATGAGATGAAAAACTTTTTCCAAACATTTCCTAAAGTCAAACTATCTCATCTCATATAATCATTACAATTTTCTCAAACTTGCATACAAAATATAATAAATAATTCAATTTTTTTTAATTCTAAAATAAAAATAATATTATAACAATATTTTATTCAACTTTCAACAAAACATCTCATCTCATCTCATCTATTTGAACTGCATAACCAAACGATGCTAAATTCCCCCGACCCTTTTATGTTTGTGATTTTAATTTTTTTTTTAATAATTCACATGCACCTCATAACGTCATATTAAATAGGCAAAATTAATGATACAGATTAACAGATATAATAGGATATGGTGAAAATATTCATAGACAAATAGACTATTTGTTTTGTTTGTTGTATGAACGAAGCAGACCTTGTCCTTATGCCGTCTTTCATAATCAGAGGAAATCCCCGCAACTTCTTCTATTATGAATACCTGAGCCGAAAGTCTGAAATATTGACTTGATCATCGGCAAACAGTCCTTTTTTCTTTTTTTAATTTAATTTAATATAATTTAATTTTATCAGACATTTGACGTGGTTTTCCCTTTTGGAGAACTCACGCGGCGGGAACAACATAGCAATGATCAGTTGTATAAACAATCTTTGGCCAATTAATTCAACTTGCCTCTTGATTTTTTGCCTGAATCCACCGCCAACACAAATCAATATATATTCTCTTATTTTAATATGTGCTTTTTTTATTTATTTATTTGGTCAATTCCAACCTATTAATATTATAATTCCCCTCAATAATAAATGTTTTAATTATAAAATCTTATAAAAATAAATTTATAAATTGATGTAATTTAATTTAATATGTTAAATTATAAAACTACTTTTATTATAAAATAAATATAAAATATCATATGAAATCGTACAATTTGTAAATTTATTTCTATGGAATAAAATGAATTTTGTTATTATTTTTGGACCGACCAGAAGTCAGTTTGATTTATCTTTAGTATTTCAAATTGACCTAATAATGTAAAATGCCAAATTTACTTTATAACAAAATATATTTTATAAAATGATATATTATATCAAATTTCATTAATTTATAAATATTTTAATAAATTTATTTATAAAACAAATATTCTTTAACAAGCTTTGCTATTCATTATATATTAACTTTACAATAAAATATATTTTATAATAAATTTTACTATTCATCATCTCTATATACTATATATTATATTTTTTTTATTTTTAATTTTTTAAAAACTTTTTTATTTTTATTCTTTTTAAACTAATTAAATTTTTCTACTCATCATTCATCTATCATATATTTGGTAAAAGAAAAAAAAAATGTAATATGTTGTGTATGAAAATGAAAAATAAAATTTTTCTTTTGAATATTTTATGATAAACTTTTCAGGGAAATAGGTGGTAGATTGATTTATAGGCTTTATGAAAGAAAAATGTTTTAGTCAAAAGATAGCTTCTATTTTAAAACAATGATTATAAAGAATTTATAAAATTTATAAGCTAATGTAATTTGATGTAATATATGATATTATAAAATTAATTTTTTTATAAAATAAATCAAAATAATCGCATGAAATTAGTTGAGTTGAGTATGTTAAAGTTTAGTTTGGATAGTGAGTTGAGATGAGATGAAAATTGAATTAAATATTATTTTTTAATATTATTTTTATTTTAAGATTTGAAAAAGTTAAATTATTTATTATATTTTGTTTAAAAGTTTAGAAATTAAATGATATGAATTTAGATAATTTTATTATTCAAATCAGACCGAAGTAAGAGAAAGAAAAATGATATTACGTTGATTTACGATGAGGTTTGAATAGTTAGTTGAGATGAAAAAATTATAATAATTAAATAAGATAAATTGAGATTAAAAAATTAAATTATTTATTATATTTTATATTAAAATTTAAAAAAATTATAATAATAAATTGAGATTAGTTAAAATTAATTGACAGTACATACGTACTATTCTAAATCCACCAAGTTATTCATACTCCATAGTCCGTACTATCATGTTTGTAATTTAATGTTAAACTTTTTTTGGTGCCAATAATAACAATAAAAGGATCATTAGTCAAGTTGGCTAATTAAAAACTCGGAAAGAAAGAAAGAAAAAAAATAGAAAGTTTCAAAGTCCAATGCACAGGAACTTGTTCAGATAGAGAGGCAGAAGGGGACAGGGAGAGGTCATATCCGGATCTTAAAATATAGTATATACAGCCATGGTGTGTTCTGGCGTCTCCAATCTGGGTTTTACTTTCCTCCAATTTGCTTATTCTTTTTGAGCGCTCCGAATGCTTGCAGATTAGACCATCTTTCAAGACTTAAAAGAAGAATTTTGTTGAATTACTACAGCATGAAGATCCCTTGCATAAATTGCTTCTCTTTAGTATCAGCAACGGACAACAGCAGACACGGTATGAACAATCGGACATGTTTTCTTTTCCTTTGATAACAACCAAACATGTTTTTTGATTGCCTTTCTTTTATCCATTTGTTTTTCTCTTTGATTGAGTTCTAAATTGCTTTCTGCTCATACCCAACAAATCTAGATGAACAAAGTCTAGAGAATTTCCGCGTGTTCAATTGCAACGAACTTAAATCTGCCACCAATGGCTTCCATCCCTCGACCAAGATTGGAGAAGGCGGCTTTGGATCTGTCTACAAGGTTAGTAGTATCGTTTTCTTCTCAAAATTACCGAAGAAATGGGCATAAAACTTTAGTACAGAGCCTAAGGCTGTTTGGTTTGACTTTAAAGGGCCGGCTGCGAGATGGCTCCCTTGTGGCTGTAAAAGTTCTGTCCATCGAACTCGACTCGATGCGAGGCGAGAGAGAGTTTATAGCTGAAATAGCGTCACTTTCCGACATCAGACACGAGAATCTTGTTACCCTTCGAGGCTGTTGTGTTGATGGAGCTAATAGATACGTAGTCTACGATTACATGGAAAACAACAGCCTTGCCCACACCTTTCTTGGTGAGAGCACATCTTTGTTGTTCCTTTATCCGCCACTGATACAGCTCTTATCATGGACGGAATTTTTTTGGGTGTTATCAGAAATTCCTTGTAGACAAACTGTATATGTTATTGTTTCGTGTTCTTGATTGATAGGCGGAGAGCAGAACAGGTTGAGATTTAGTTGGGAAGCAAGGCGGGATGTTGCTTTAGGAGTGGCTCGTGCACTTGCCTTTCTCCTTGAGGAGGTTCAACCCCGCATTATCCATAGAGATATCAAGGCCAGCAACATACTTCTTGACAGAAATTTTACCCCAAAAGTTTCAGATTTCGGGCTCGCAAAGCTGCTTTCCGACAGCAATACCCATGTTAGTACTCGTGTTGCCGGAACATTGTAAGTGAAATCTGATCATCTAATTCTACACAGCAGTACCAACCCTCATGTGAAATCTCTTTGGATTTATCTTTGTTGAAATGGGAAAACTAATGTGGGGTTTTCTTGCTTTCACAAATGCAAAAGAGGCTATCTGGCTCCAGAATATGCCATCAGCGGACATTTGACTCGAAAATCAGATGTCTACAGCTTCGGGGTGCTGCTCTTGGAAATTGTCAGCGGGCGGCCAGTCGTGGATTTTGGCCTGGGCTATGGGGAACAGTTCCTAGTTCAGAAGGTAACAAATCAAATCAGAGTTGTTGATACATCATTTTCAAACTGTATATTTATCCTCAGGAGAATCCTTTTTCAAACGGCTGCTATCATACGGTTCACATGAAGCTATTTTGTGTGTGAGAATTTGCAGGTATGGGAATCCTACAAGGCTAAAGAGCTTGTAAACTTGGTGGATCCGACCCTTAAGATGAATTTCCCGGAGGAAGAAGCTGTCCGATTCTTCAAGGTTGGCCTACTTTGTGCTCAGGAAACCGTAAAGCACCGGCCACGAATGTCAATGGTTGTTAAGATGTTGAACAATGAAATGGACATGAAAAATGTCAAGATTTCGGAACCTGGACTTATTGCTGATTTCATGAATATCAGAATGCGCCAAACCCCTTTATCTGAGCGCTCAAGTTCCTCTTTTGGGACAACCATGGGGAGCTCAGCCAATGTTGGCCGATGAAGCAGCAAAATCCTTGCAAATTGGAGCATTTAATGAGGAACAAGAAAATGGGAATGTGTCTTTTTGCGCTAGAAGCTTAATTGTTCAAACTCCAATCAGAGATTACACTTTCCACTGGGGACCGGGGTTTTAGCCACATCAAGCACCAGGCAACTTGTCCCAAAAGCAGTTTTCGTGTGTTGTTTTGTTTAGATAAGACCAACAATGGCTGTGTTTGAAGAGGCCTTTACAATTGGAGCTGAGATTTCTGCAGCAAAATTGTTTTCTTGACCTTGATCTTCTGGAGATAATGATCTTGTGAACTATGTAAGTAGTCATTTCATTTATATTCGATTGAATTTTTTTCTTCTAATATGATTACAGAGCAGTCCTTTTTCTTTTTTCTTTTTTCTGGATAAGTACAGAGCAGTCATTCTTGAATGAAATAGAACAGATTAATTTGATTTCTGCACGAATTACTATTCATAATCTAAATGGGTTTGATATTAGTAATAGTGATTAATCAATAGCTACAAATTAAATTACTTTAGAGAATTGGAAGCGATCTTGAACACTTATAACTGTAAGTACTATTTCTTTTTATATATATATATATATATATATATATAAATAAGGAGTAGGTTCAAGTAGTGAAGGCTTTAGTCTTGGGGTATTACTCTTTTGATCCAAGATTCAACACTTTGAGTATAAATAATCATTTGGAATCATATCTTTCTACGAAAAGTTAACGATTTAATCAATTTTACGTAGAAAAATTTTTGAGGGTGATGTGAGAGATCGAGATTTATTTTGCAGGGGTGTATTCATTTTGCAGTGGTGGATTCGGAGGGACTGTCTTGGGAAGGTTGCCGACATAATTGAAAAAAAAAAAAAAAAAAACCACAATCGGCCAATCCTGAACTAAATTTCATTGTCTTGACCGTCAAAGTCAAGTATATATATATATATATATAAATATATATTATATGTAGATCTTCGTAATTTGGAAAGCAACAGGGAATAAACGTGATAGAGTCTGTAACTCTTCTTTTTATATTAATTAAGAAGGATGGGCTATTGATTCTTCTATAAATTATAAGCTGCACATTCCTTTATCTCGGTAATAATAATAACAACAATGAAAACAAGATAATAAGATAATAATATTGAGAAAATATTGTATATTTCAAATGAAATTAGGAGAATTTCTTTAATTTTAATTGAGATAAAGAAGTTTCATCACTCTTGGGAGCCTGTGGGCACGGGTAGTTTGAATTTACTGAGGAAACCATTGAGTTCATAAACATGTTTTAGCGAAGATTAACCTTTATAAACTGACGTGTATTGATACGGTCAATATCACACTGTTGCCATTTTACCATCGCCGTTCACGCCAACTCAAGAGTTTCTGTGTCGGCTAGCCGTCGTGACAATTTTGATTTGATATGAAAAATGTGTAACATGTTTATAAGGTTTTATAGAATGATGAGTGTTATAAATAATATTAATGTTGAATCCTCATCGATTACTCAAAAGGATCCTTCAAGCTTCAAAGGTCAAAAAATGCATGCCCGACCATTTCTGGATCCACACAATAATATAATGCACATCAATCCAACCACAGGAGCCATTGGATACCTAATTCAGGTTGTAGGTGGACCTTGTTTTAAGTGTTCCTTTCCTTTATAGGAAAGATATTAACGATTTGGTAGATCTAGTACCATGTTTGTGTCTTTCACCATGGTCAAAGATCTTCAATTTTATACAACTAACTGTCTTTCCTCTTCAATTACCCTCTCAAATTTTCCCCTTTTTTTTTTCTTTTTACCCCACAAACTACTGAAATTAGCATATTGCACCCTTCAACTACACTAAATTTACACATTGCACCATTGTCCAATTTTGACCTTTAATATGAATACAAAAATGGATGACT
Source organism: Juglans regia (assembly GCF_001411555.2). Classification (NCBI taxonomy): domain Eukaryota; kingdom Viridiplantae; phylum Streptophyta; class Magnoliopsida; order Fagales; family Juglandaceae; genus Juglans; species Juglans regia. The sequence continues at coordinate 6,176,197 of NC_049904.1, forward strand.
TCTTTGCAATATCTTGATAGGCCAATCTATATATCATCTCTTGTTTTATTATTATTATTATTGGTCTACGTAGTTTCTGTTACCTGTGATGAACAGAAAATGGGCAGATAATCCTATTTCTAATAAATGCGTAAAATGTTATATCAAAATAGACTATAACACAAGGGTATCTCACCAAAATTTCTATATATCTGATGAAAATTTTATTTATAAGTCAGTATAGATAACTTATTTAATAAAGTGTTTATAAGATATAATTTAATTTAGAAGTGAAGTTTTAAAAATTGAATATTACAAATCAAATTTTATCATTTAAATAATGAAAATTATATTCTCTACTCAACTACTTGAGAATATAATAACTCTACACACCTACTTGAGAATATAATAACTCTATTTCTAAAACCACTTTCCCTTCTCCCAGTTTAGATGGTGGAACTGGTCTTCCCTGTAGAACTCAGAAGTAATTAAACGTGTTTGGTTATGCAGTTCAAACGAGATGAGATAAGATATTTTATTGAAAGTTGAATAAAATATTATTCTAATATAATTTTTATTTTGAAATTTGAAAATATAGAATTATTTATTATATTTTGTATAAAAATTTAAAAAAATTATAATAATGATATAAAATAAGATAAGATAATTTTATTTTATGTAATCAAAACAAAGCCAATCTCAGTTTGTAGTTGTACCAAATATCTAAATTATGGACTTTGTCAATAAAGGCTTTTGACATTAATATAAAGCTCACGTATTCACAAAAGTGCTGATCTCTGTTTTGCCACATGGCCGACAGCTTTTGCACAGCTTGCTCCTCAAACGATAGTGGAGAGGAGCACAGCTCAGCAGAATGATTCTGTAGAATTCTAGGACATTGTTTTGTAACAACTTGTGGACAGGTGTCATAGTATGATTAGAAGGAATATTCAGAGTTTGTTATTACTTGTCAATAAAAAAAAAAGGTATATTCTGATTGTAAATATACAATGAAATGAAGAAGGATTTCCAGTAATTGTTGCTCTCTGTTTTCTGTAAAACGTTTTCACAAACAGTTAGAATGCAAAGTTTTATCATCAAGGGTAGCTGGAGGTATGGGCAAGGTGCCATCTACATATCCAAACAGTTGGTGACCTCTTAAGAAGGGAACGATTTGTGCCTTCCTAGAAGGTAATTTTCAATGGCAAGTTTTAATGTCACGGAATGTGTTGCTGCTGTGACTATGGAGGGAGAAACAAGAGGAAGAGCATTTGTTTCTGGAGACGCCATTAATGTAGAGACGTGACCCAACATTCAGTGGATGTAGCATTTTTGTATCCATTATGCATAATTATAAGTGCTGCACATAAATGCAACCGAATCACACTCAACGGCTACCAAAGCAACCATGCTAACTTTACAACTATGGTCGTCGGTGAGTGAGACTTTTTCACAAACATCCAGTGTGCTTTTGTCTTTAGAGTAGGGGTGGGCAGCGGGGCCCCGCCCCCGCTGCCCCGCCCGGCTTCCGCCCCGCCCCGCATAGAGAGGGCATAGCGGGGGCGGGGGGCGGGATGACCCCAGCGGGGACCTGCCCCGCCCCCGCCCCCGCCCCCGCCCCACATTAAAATTTTTTTTATTTATATATATTAAATAAATATATTGTATATAGATATACACAATTTATAAAAGACTTAAAATTATATTCAAGTCATTGGATTGCTTTGGCCTCCTAGGCCAATCTTTATATAGGAGGCCAAGGCAATACAATAGTCATCTTTAAGCAATGTGAGATTTACAAGGATATAAAGAAGAGATAAAAGGGATTCCCAAAATCACTTTGTCAGACATGTTTTTGACTAAAACAGAGGGAATCCGAAAACAAATATTATCCTGGCAAACATGAGCATTATTGAGCTCATAATTAATGGTCATCTTTGAGCCATTTGCTGAGAATAACCTTTCGGTTGATTTTTCAAAATACTTGCTAGGAATGAGTCCTTCTTGAATGCAATTCAAGTCTGATCCGGAATCAATCATAGCAACAACAGAAAATTGGAAATCATGAGCAACAATAATATTAACTCGAGAAAACCATTTGGGAGGGATGGTATGACGAATTAAACAGATCTGGTTGTCGGCAGGTAAATCCTGTTGACTAGAACCAGCCTCGGTCTGCTCATTGTCAGATGGAATGTCTTGATCAAGTTGTTTGTCAATCTTGATTAATAAAAATTCTTGTCTTAAAACTTCGTTCTCAGACTTGAGGTTGTTTATTTCAGATCTGAGATCTAGAATTTCTTTTTTGACAGAATTTATTTCAAATTGTAAATCTGAAACAGAAATATCCTTGGGTTTTTTCTTTGAAAATCTTTCCAAGGTTTCTTGAAAATTAACCCTTTGATTAGAGGGTTCTGGATCCTTACGAACCATTACCTTCTTTAGCTTTAGAAGATATTCTTCTTTAAGCTCAGGATTAGTAATTTGGGAAATCAAGGTTAGCAAAAGATTTTCCTGTTCTTCAGCCTTAGTTAAGACATTGATTGTCTTACTAGGAGGCTTACAACAAGTGGAATTACAATTGCAACCTAGCTTTAAGTCAGAGGGATCAGGAGTTGTAGGTTCAGAGTGATAATCTGAATCACTAGAACTATACTCCAGAATCTCCGATGATGAGGATGAATCTGTTTCTAGGAGTCGAAACAGTTCTTCTTTATCATGGGGATTGATAACCATCTGGCTGAGCTTCTTTTTAAAAACTTTGACTTTTTCGGGACATTTATTAGCAAAATGTCCAACCTTGCCACATTTATAACATTTTTCAGAAGAACTACTTTTGGAATTTTTGAAATTCTTTTTCTTGAAAAATGGTTTAGAGGGTTTTTTGTAAGTTTTCTTATAAAATTCATCACGGGGTTTTCTCCCTAAACCACAATGAGGTTTAGTAGTTTTGTGCTTTCGTTTAGAGGGAGCAATACTAGGAAGACCGAATTGTTCACAGAAAGTGCCCATTTCGTATTTGGCCTTCTTACTATTTCTCATCTGTTCACGAAGCATTCTTTGATCATGACACATACTAATACCAAGTTTCTTAACAACACTGAAGATATCACCGTAGGTGTAATCCTCATAGTTAAGTAATCCATCAGTACTAGTAAGTTCTTCCTTGACTTTATAAGCAAATAGTCGAGGTAATCCATCAATAAATTTTTCCTTCCAGTAAGGCTTTTGACTGTCGTCACGAAGCATTACTCGAGAAATAAAAACATCTTGGTACCATCTGTAATCTGACATCTGATGACATTTGAGATTATTCAACTGATCGCTCACACGACTAGTTATATTAGATGGTGTTCCAATAAAGTGTTTCAAAATAGTATAAATCAAAGTATTAATACCATCAGGATGTGCCATCCCAATAGCTTCATCAAAAATAGGTAAACCTTCCTTATTGCATTTTACTGCATGTCGGATGGTTTCCCTAGCTTCATTGGTAAGATACTTATCCCACCAATTTCTTAAAACACCGGTAAAACCTTGTGTTAAAATCATAACAATATCTGGTTGTCTAATGTTATTGTTGATATAAGCATTAGCCACCATGGACATTTTACTTATGGTATTGATGATTTCTTGTTCAGAGAATCCATCAATATTCCATTCGTAAACTTTGTCAGCAGAGTAAGAAGATTGGCTTTGAAAAACTTTTTCTTCAAACTGTAAATCAGGAGGTGTAGGTCTGGAGTACCAGTTCTTCGTTAGACTCATTGGTTTGGGCCCTTTTGAAGAGAATCTGGCTATTTCCAGGTTTTGAAAATTCTTTTCAATAAGATCAATATCTTTGTCTTCAGAGGATCATTTGTCAGAAGTTTCTTCTGAAAGTTCTTCAAGAACAAATCCATCACCATTACTGTTAAGAGTACTGGTAGATGGTTGTTCTTTCTTTAAATCAGCTAACAATTGATCAATTTTGTCTAAATTTGTGGCTTGTGGATTTTTAAAATCTATTTTTGGCCTTTCTTCAGGAAGACTGATCAAAGGTTTTTCAATCTTTTTCTTTGGCTGATCTTTAGGGAAGACCAAAGGATGATCATTTTTAAAAATAGGGGGAGTAGTAAAAATAGGTTTTTCAACCTTTTCCTCAATCCGATCTAACTGATCTCCGATCGTTCGAAGAGCAAGATTCGCAAAATTATTTTGGGAAATAATCTTTTTTGCTTCTTTCAGAATCTTATCCTTTTCTAGATCTTTTGAAACAGCCGTATCAGATAGTTTGAAAGGGGAAGCAATAACTTCCGATCCTTTAAAAGGAATAACAACTGTCTCCAAAGGAGGATGACTGGATTGGATTACAGTCCTTCCTTCTTCCTTGACAAAATCGTTTTTAACAACATTTAAAGTATTTTTTGAAACATATGTGCTTTCTGCAAAATCTAGGAGAGAAATATGCTGTTGAAGTCTATTCATTTCTTCTTTCCATTTGCGTTTAACACGTTGTTTTTCCAAATCTGAAAATTTTGCAACATAGGCTTTTCGCCTTTATTTGTTTTCAGGAGTAGCAAAATCTTTTAGTAAAGCAGTTAAATCAATTTCAAAAGGTTTGTTCAAAACATTTAAACTGTGATGAACAGGTGCAATAGGGGCTTGCATATCTGAAGCTGTTGGAGACATAGAAGAAGTGTCTTCTTTGTTAGCTTCTTCATTTATGTTCTGGTCTTTGGAAGAACCAGCTGCTCCTTGTGCTGTGTAAAAAGCAGAAGTAACTTGAGAGGAAGTAGAGATTCCTTTCAACTTTAAAGCAGGTTTAACAACAGGTTGAGCTGTTCTTACTGAATCCTCCAGAAATTGATGGAAATTAATATCCTTTCTGGGATTATTCTGAACAGGGTCAACAAAACTAGATCTGGAACCAGCAAAAGAATTTCTTCTTTTACCGCTTGAGGTTTCAGATTTATCAAATGAAATTTTAACATCTCCATTAAGGTATTGCTGGATGATGTCAACATCAGCACCCGTAGCAATATTTCTTGGAGGCATGGGCATTTCTTGTTCCAAAATCCATTCATTAGGAAGAGTAATGTCATCCCAATAAATTCTTTTTGGAATTTTAATATCCACATCTGAAGAGCTACTCTGGATCAGAAGAGTATGCTTTCCAGAAGGTTTTGCAATGGCTTTTGGATCTAAATTCGTTTTTAAAAGACGATAATAAATCCTAAAAATTAAAGCAAGAGGTTTACTTCCTTCAATCATATGATATCCAGAAGTTAAAATGTTTAAAATTAAACATTTCAAAATATGTTTGTCTGTTAAGGACAAAGTAATGTTTGGAAAACAATCAAAATGGACTGGTCCTTCTGATAAAGAAGACTGGACCATTCCGAGAATGCTATCCTCAAAACCGAGGAATCTGCCATCTCTTAAACAAAAAAGAACAGAAGCATTGATGCCTAACCTTGTTAAAGGCTTAGCAGCAATCTGCACAGAACCTATATGGATATATTTAAATCCCTCATTTTTGTATTTTTCTATATCCTTACCATTAAGGAGATAGCATTTTTCTTGGGATTTAGATATACTATAGGTTTGTTCGACTGTTCGAACATTCAAAGTATTTAAAAAAGTATTTTTCAACCAAGTGGTTTTATAAATAGAAGATGGTTTAATATCCGGGATCTTCCACGATCCTAGATTAGGAGATAGCTCTTCTCCATAAGAGCAATCTTCTTCATTGACTATATCAGGAGGCAAAGTCGATTTGGAACTAATTGAGGAATTACTCCTCCTCATCCTAGCAGGTTTTGATCCTAATCTACAGGGAAGGTTGCATCTCAAAGAGGCTGCGAACTTTACCTTGGCTGGTTGCTTATTAACCCAGTATGCCCTGGACGCCTACCCCGGCAGAAAATGGGACTTATAAAGGTTCTAAAGTAACACATACACGATACTGGACCACCTAGTGCAGAAACTCCCGCACCCGGTAGAAGATGATCAAAACAAGATAGAATAAAGAAGAATAATATGCAACAATCATATACCAAATGGCTCTGATACCAAAACAGCGGAATGAAGCAGAAGGAGATTGGAGAAGAAGAGAATAAAGCAAAGCAGATAAGTATGCACAATTAAAGGCAGGCGGTATAACCGACCATATGCATGGATGCGATGCAAAATAAAGAACATAAATTAGATAGTATGAAATTAAACATATTCATAAACTTTACAAAGATTACAAAGTTTATGGCACAAGGTAGAGCAGATTTGCTCTTGGTATTTGAGAGTAGTAGGAAGGCAGAAAGCTTACAAGGTTGTTTCTCCTAAAATTGTCTCTGCCTAAAATGAAAATGAGGTTCTCCTTTTATAGATGAAGGAGTTCCTGGTTACAAGAAGAATCCGTGAATAACAGCTGTCATTACTGTTTAGGCACGGGTAAAAGAAAAGCAAAAGGTAAGTCCGTGGGTGAACAGTGTTAGTACTGTTTAACCACGGGTGTCATCATTGTGTCTGGCGGCTGGATGCTGCTTTCGGCACAAAACGACAATGCTTTAAAGGAGACTGGTCAGTAGATCTGTCCATAGGTCTTCTTTGAACTCAAGTAGTAGTTTTGCCAGAAGTGGATCTTCTGTTTGGTAGCAAATAGCAATTATTCTTCATCTGTGTAAAACCCAGAATTACCGAAGATATTGCTGTAAGAAGCCTCTGATGCAGTGTCTGAATTTTCGTCTTCAGATTTGCTTTGAGACTTTGATAATAATTCTTTTAAGATGTTGATTAAATCATTTTTATTAAGTCCATCAAAGATATCAGTTTTCTTTTTAGACTTAGAGGATTTTGAGGATGAATTGTCCTTTCCTCCCCCGGATTTTGTTGGAGAAGCAGGGGCCTGAATTAATGGATATTCAGGAGCCTTGGATGGTCCAGCCATGATCTTTGGAAATTCCTTTTTGTTTTGTAGGTTAGGTGCAGTCTGAGGAAAATCTTTGATCAATAAATCAACAATCTTTTGATTATGTTCAAATTTATCCCACCATTTGGTGAAATAAACTCTTGTCATCACATCACCATTTCTCTCATAGTTCCATTTGAAGATCCACGGGAGGTGATATCTTTTACAGAAATGTAGAGTATGGTGAAATTTTTTGGAGTGTTGATCCAAAGTTGGATCAACGATTTTTGAAAAATGTTGGTAAGCTTTGAAGAGCTCACCAGGAAGATTTTCAGGAATTAATCCATATTGGTTCCACCATTGGGTAAACCAAAGAGGAAAATTTCCCTTAAATTTTTGATCAAATTTTATGAACCAGGAGTGGCTCATATCAGGAGTTTGGAAGAACATGAAGCGCTTCCAAGCATCAATATAATCAAAATAAGAAAAAGCAGTGTCTGTTTGGGCGAGTTTTTTGGAAGTAGATGGGGTGGATCCCCATTCTGCTTGGGTGATAACTCGGTGAATATAGGCAATGTGAAAAATTAATTTATTGGTATCAACCTTGTCATAAATAGGTTTGATAACCAATGAATTTGTTTGAATCAAAATACTGGAATAGAATTGGAGATTTTTTGAGAAATCTTCAGGAATCCAGTGAAAAAGAGTGGGAAAATAGAAAGAAGAAATTTGGAAAACATCTGTATATATCGTGCTGTTAGGCTCGATATGAAACAGATATGAAGCAAAGTTCTTTCTCAAATATTCAGATTTTCCTTTTGGGAGGAAAAACTGGGGAGTAATAGGGATGGGTTTTGACTCAATTGCTTTCGCATATGGGTCAAAAGTAGTAGTTACTGCAGACGAGAAGGTCTGCGGTTAAACAGGTTTTCCAAGTGGTGGGAACCTGTTAGCAATGTCTAGTGCTGTAGATACGGCACTAGTGGTAGCAGATCCAGCCTCATTCTTGATGAGGTTTATACTGGGCATTGGTGGTGGTGGATTCACCTTTTTCTCTCTCTCTTGAGTTTTCTTTTTGCTGGCCATGATGGGTTTTCTGCAAAATTCATGGGTGAGAAAGTCAGGAATTGAATTTTGTGTGCCTTTGATGTATTCAATGTCAAAATAAAAAACACTTAAAATAGCTTGCCATCGTGCAAAAATATGTTTTGATGCAATGTTTTTAACATCTTTTTCTAAAACAAATTTTGCAGACATGCAGTCAATTCTGACCAAAAACTTTTGATTTAAAAGGTCAGATTGAAATTTTGATATACATAGTACTATAGCCAAAATTTCTTTTTTGATAGTACTATATTTTTCTTGTGCAGGGTTCCAGGTTCCAGAATGGAAGCGAACAATTTGTTCGGATGAACCTGGTGAAACACATTGTTTCAGAATACCACCATAACCAATGTATGAGGCATCTGTTTGCACGATTTTGAAAGAATCAGAAGTAGGGATACCAAGGCACGGGAGAGTTTTAACATGTGCTTTGATTTTCCTTACTAAATTTGTATGGATTTCTGTCCAAGGAGGAGGATTGGAAAGAAGTCGTTTGAACAAAGGACGACATTGTTTCCTCATATCCTTGTAGAAATCAGCAATACAGTTGAGAGATCCTAAGAACCTCTGCAATTATTTTTTATCAAGAATGACATCAGGGAATTTGTCAGCAAATTCAATGGCTCTTTGGATTGGCCTGATTTTGCCTTCGGAGATGTCATAGCCCAGGAATCTAATCTTGATTTGAAACAATTTGATTTTTGTTGCCGAAACAACAAGACCATTGCATCTAATGATGTCAAGGAACGAATTTAAATGTTTCCAGTGTTCATCAATAGATTTAGAAAAAACAAGAACATCGTCGATATAAACGATGGTGAAAGTAGAGAACGAATAAAATATGTCGTTTATGATATTTTGGAATTCACTGGGAGCGTTTTTTAGGCCGAATGACATGACGTTCCACTCGAAATGACCAAAAGGGGTAACAAAAGCAGTCTTATACCTATCTGACTCGGCTATTTGGATTTGCCAAAAACTGGATTTAAGGTCAAATTTGGAGAAGACCACAGCATCACTCAACCTATGAATTAAGTCTTGTTTATTGGGAATAGGGTACCTGATCCACTCTAAGACTTTATTCAGGGGTTTGTAATTGATAACTAGACGAGGGGTACCACGTTCTAGTTCTGCATTTTTCTGGACATAAAAGGCAGAACAAGACCAAGGTGACTTGTTATTCCTGATAATGCCTTTATTCTGAAGATCAAGTATCTCCTTTTGACAATATTCCAGCGTCTTTCTATTCATCTGAACAGAATTAGCTTTTGTCGAAATATTGGCTTCATTAAACCCTTTAATGTATGGGAGAGAAACTATATGTTTCTTACTATACCAAAAAGTATTGGGTAAATCAGAACAAACATCTGAAATCAAACGTTTGTTAAAATCTTCAATCTTTGAAATTAAAAGAGAAGAGGATAATTGTTCAGAAATTCTTTTGTACTTGATTTCCTGTTGGAGGAAATTCAAATGTTTTTGTTTTGTTAAAAACAAAGATTTCTTTCCTTTATCCGTATCAATTTCAAAACGAGAAGCAAAATGAAATTTTACTTTCTGACCAAAAGGGTCGGTAGTGATACCGTCTTAAAGATGACTATTATATTGCCTTGGCCTCCTATATAAAGATTGGCTTAGGAGGCCAAATCAATAAAAAATCTAACTCTAATGAGTTGGGCGGGGGGCGGGGGAAAAACCCCCATCACCCGCATGGTGCGGGGCGGGGGGCGGGGAGGGGGTGCCCCCGCCCCGCACCATGCGGGTAGCACCCCTACTTTAGAGTGGCTCTACAGCCACGCATGGGGATCCCGACGGGGGATTCTGACTCTGAGTCCTGACAGTGCAATTTTTATTTATTTTTTATTTTTTTCATATATATATATATATATATATATATATATACTAGGACCGATATTTAACCAAATGAAGTATATCGATGAGTGTAAATCCACTTTTTATTTTTTTTCTTTTTATTTTAAATCATTTTTTACACAATTTTAAATATTTTTTTTAAAATATATGAATTCACTAATATTCATTTCTTTAATCATTAAATAAAAAAAATTAAAATTAAAATTAAAAAATTAAAAATTCAATTGATCATTTTTATCGATTTAATTAACTTTTCACCCTTAATCTTCGCAATATTATTCAATAAATGTAGAAAGGAGGGTGGAATTATGATGGTATTATTTGGACATTTGGCACACATTCTTTGAATTTGTTTTATATAATTGTTTGTCCGATTATCAGCAGCTAGAACTAATATCATAGAGGACTACTTGCTTTGCTCTTTTTTATTATTATTTTTAAATAATTTTTTTATTCTTTTTAATTCATCGGTATTGTATAAATATTATAAGTTTTCTCCGCTAATGAATTCAGCAGACCTATGTCTGCTGGCCTAGTATAAATTTGGCAAGCCTCACCCTATGTTCCATAAGTTTAATAATATCGAGTGGATGCAAGTAATTTCTTATATTATGCTAAGGAAAAACAAAAAAGATCAAGATTTATGGTTATATTTCCAATAAAATTAAAAGGTTAAAAAGTTCATGATGCATGTGAAGTCAAATAAAAAAAAGTGCACGCACGAAAAGCTTTTCCTTAAATAATTAATAATCTTTCACATGTTTATTGAAAGTGCTCCATAGTCTTATAATAGTCTATGCTATAATTTGAGGATGCTGGCTATTTCATTTGATAGGCATCTAGAGGTATATAATTTATAAATGGGTGAAAATAGGGGGAAGAAAACAGAGAGCTCTATAAATCTCTCAAGACTCACATGGCACTACAGGAATTTTAATATCCATGTGAAAATTTTCTCTCGGATCACTCATTAATTAATGAATGAGTGATAGCACCTAGATACCCTACTTTGTTGCTTTTCGGCCTTCCAAGGCTACCACGCGCTCTACAATTGGACTCCCAAGTCGCTGATCTATCGGACGGTAAGAGAATATCGTTCAAACGAGTGGCGCGTGTCTCACGTGCAACCTACAGTGCGCATGGGTTCTAGGCGCCGCCTTGCCAGGTGGAGTCCGTAGCCACCATGAGCGGTAGTGACGGGGTTAGTGGCTTAAGCTCTCTCAGATCCGATTGTTCTTCTTTTTCCTAGTGTGGCACGTGTAGCGTGATCTGCACTCGCCACCACAGCCAGTGGCGGTCCTATACCAATGTATCAGTTTATCTACAGGTTGTTATTCCCCTATGTTTCTATTTTCCCTAACCACTGATCAAGATAAAATGTCGATGATAGTCTTCCTCAGCCAGACCAAATCAGCAAAATGCAGCACGCTCCTTTCGACTGCGACTTTTAGTTGTAATTTTTTAGTCTGTTTATCAAACATTGTAATCGTTTTTACATGTCATTCTATTTGCGGAACATGAGTTATAATCAATCTTTTGATTCGATAACCCGCTTTTTATTTTTATTTTTATTTGCTGGTGTTATTTTTATTTGTTTTAGGACGATTGTTGAGGACTCTACCCTCATAGAATTTTGTATCTTTGTAATCACGTATTTTAATCTATGTTTTTCTTGAGAGGAGGAAAAAAAAACAATAGCCATCCAAATCTCTCTCTCTCTTCTCTCTCTCTCTCTCTCTCCATTGATTGGAGGGAGTATCGGTATGTGCCCATGTCCAATACAGCTAATCTGGGCCATATTATTTTCAATTGCTTATTTAGGGCTTCACTATTAATGGGCCATGATTCTGTTTCGACCTCCTCCCTGGAGACAAACTAATCAACTAATTAAATGAGTGTGCTTCAAGTTAATCAAACTAATCAAGCTGGCTCCCACGCCCAGAGGGAGGGAGGTAGGGTTCCCATGGGAAGGAGGCCCACGCACACATACTGCCGGTAATATCAGTCAATCGATGATTTGTCGTTTAGCAAAAGTACATAGTACGGAAACACGTACGAGGGCACACCACCACGAACGACCACAGCGTGGGAGTGCCGTGTGTTCCGCTGCTTTTGGGATGCGGACATGAATTTTTTTTCGAGATAAGATTTTATTGCCTTTTCCTTCGCTTTTTCTTCCCCACTCTCCATTACCATGCGTGTCGTTTATAGGATTATGCTCTGTTTGAATAGTGAAATAAAATTAGATATTTTTAAATAAATTAAATAAAATATTATTTTTTAATATTATTATTATTTTAAATTTTAAAAAAATTAAATTATTTATTAAATTTTATGTAAAAATTTTAAAAATTATAATAAAAAAATAAGATAAAATCAAATAAAATAAAATGAAGTGAAGTGATTTCTTATCCAAACTAATCCTAATCTTATAAAAAATAGGAAAGATATTTACAGTCATGAGTGTGTAAGTACCGTACAATCATTTTAAAAAAAATAAATAAATACGAGACTCACATGAAAAGAAATTAATTTTTTAATAATAGATTTCACTTTTTTTCAAAGCGATTGTACGGTACTTATACACTTCACGATTATATGTAGTATTACTCTATAAAAAAAATCCTATCTATTTCTTCACCATACATACATTTATAAATACTAGCGGTTGGGCAATGTGCGAGGCACATTTGCCCGGTTGAAAAATAACTTATTTTGTAAAATATAAATATGTTTTGGATTAAAAAAAAATGTAATCATAAGTAAAATAAGTAGTATATAGAGAATTTTTTATGAACTCAATTTCTGCACCTAACAAGTGAAAAGAGATGTGGAGAATTTTCATGATAGTAATAGTACTTCACTGCATAAATCAAAGCAATCTAACCGAAGAAAAAAAATGAGAAGTGGTAAAATGAAGGGTTGAATTTAAATCTTAAAAATTTTAATGTACCAGCAGCAGCTTCGTCCTTCAAAAAATAACACACGTAGACATCATATCCTTAGATATGATTTGGATCGATGTATTAATAGTAGTGACATGGTTTGTGAATAGTAATATATAAAATTATTTGGATTAAGATGTTTTATTTGATTTTAGAAAATGAGAGAAAAAAAGTTAAAATAAAAATATTATAAAAGTTAAAATATTATTGGAATATAATTTTTTAATGTAGTTTTTGTTTTAAAATTTAAAAAATTTATATTTAAGAAAATTGTAATGATTAGATTAACAAATTAAAAAATATTTTATATTTAAATAATATTTTAAAAAATATATAAAAGTTTCTGAAAACCTATGAATCTATTAATCTCTTTCTCGAACTCAATAATTTTGTTGGGGAAGAGATAGATTGTCAATTCACTCCTGACCCAATGATATTGTAAATTTTTTATTTTTTTAAAAATGTTTATGATGATTAAAAAAATACATGAAAAAAAGAAAAGAAAAATAAAAAAATGAAATACACATTCATGACATATTTTCAGGTTACTTTTTTATTAGTTGTAGCAGTTCTCTTTAGTTAATTAAGAATATTATCATATTTAAATTATGTTAAAACTCTAATTATTTATATAGTTATAATTTTTTAAAAATATTTAACAAAATTTCATTATTTATTTAATGATGAAATATTAGTATTTTATAAATGGCTTGGTTATTTTGAAATTAGTGGTACTTGTGTAAAATCCTATATATCGTAAAATTTTCTAATTGATAAAAAAAAGCACGTTTGCCACATCTGTCAAATTGAAGAAAAAAATAAAGTGTAATTTCAAATATTAAAATAGTCTAATGTATAAGAATAAAATTATTATTTATTTATGTTCATCATTTATTATGAAATTTAAATTATATTAAAAATTCAACTTAATTAGATAGTTTTTTTCTCTTAAAAATGTACAGTAAAATTTCATCATTTATTTAATGATAAAAAATTAGTATTAAAAATATTTACTGTTCATCATACTGTCGATGAACAGTAAAAAAAAGAAACGGCTGATTTAGATTTACTGTTCATGATGAACAGTAATGTTATAGGCGCTTTTAAGTAATAGGCAGATATATTTTTTAAAAAAATCACAATATCATTAAAAAATATTTTCTTAATTACTAAATAAAAATAAAAAATAAAAAAATAAACCACTGTCGGGAGCTCCATATGTGGGTTTAGCATTTCTGTTGTCTTTATATTCCGTCCTCCTATGTTCATTGTTTATGTTTTAATGCAGGCTTTAAACTTGCAATTTTTTTACTTACAAGCACACATGTTTGCCATAAAAATGGCTCTTTATCTAACATCATTTTTTTTCCAGGAGAATTATTTGGTCTACACATAAATTTTGCACAGGAAAGTTTATACATTAATGTGACTTAATATAATACGTTAGATCTACTTTATAATAAAAAGAACTTTATAATCTAATAAATTATACTAAGTCACATTACCGTGTAAACTTTCTTGTATAAAACTTGTGTGCAGAAAAAATATTTCTCAATTTATAGTTGCATTCTTCCCTTAAAAGTGGGTTCTAATAAGATTAATGCACGTTGTGGAAATGTATCCATCTTTTTGTATTTGGATAGAAATTTAGAAGATCTAAATCACACGTACTATAGCTACATGGTTTTGAAAGCCTTGGTGAAACCCTAGGCGCCTCCTTCCCCCCACCCTCTCTCTCTCTTGTAAAAAGTCAAGGGCTCCAGATCTGATTTTCGTCAGAGGGGGAGGAGGCTTTGGCTTTCTCTTTCTCCTCCCTCTTTATCCCTCTTTCTTCCATTCACCTACTTTGTCTATCAAGACTTCTTTTGTTTAGTTTTATTTTACATTCTTCAAGGACCAAAATGACAGATCTATAGTTTTCTGACCACTCCCAAGAGACACATGCGACACAAACAGATTCACTAGTCGAAAACCGTTAAAAGGAAGTGGTGGTTTTACGAAAATCACCGCTTGTGGTTCTAACGCGCCGCTCCCATCTATGCATGGTCCTTGTGCCCCACTCCTTTCGGCAGCTCTTCTCGACACACGCGCCAGATCACCAGACTTGCCATCTCCAGACCTTTCAGACTTGATCTTTGTAGCTGAAAAGAGACAAGTGTGTTACCTTCATGGGCCGTCATAGATTCCGAAGTCTACCATAATTGGTCAAAACTGTAATTCATCACTTTTCCATCTATCTTACTACTTTCCTTTTTGTTTTTTTTTTTATTGTTAATTAAAATAAAAAAAGAATTCGTCTCTCGAATATTTATCTGTAAAGATTGAGTCATCTTTTTCTATAAAGGATGAGGTTGAGTCTCTGTTTAGACAGAGTGTTGTCTTTTGGATGTTTGTCTATAGAGAGTATCAGTAATAGTTTAGACCAGACTAGTCACAAAAGAAAATAATTTACTGGTGGAGCTTCAAATGCATTATTTGATTTATGATGCCATATTTGATATGGGGATATCTAAGAATGAATCTCGTCATGGATGTAAGTTTTTCTGATGAATGAATGATGACAGTTTCTCTTAAAAAAAAAAAGCATTCAGGTCCACTTAGTCAAAGATGCAAAAGTCACTGAAGAAATCTTCTCCAATATTAGCCTCCATCTCTCTTGGATGCATACTATTTCTGTGGGGAAAATTAGGAGTGTAAATGAATCAGTTTGTTCGATAGCCCACTCGGTACTCATTCGGTTAAACTTGAATTGAACTCGAATCATGAAAAAAAAAGTTCGCCCGTGAAAGTAGATACCCACTTGATTAGTAAATGATATATATTCGACAAAACTCGACTTGACTCGGTTAAAGCTCTTTCAGGCCTGCTTGTTTATACCCGAGTCGACTCGTTATGTTGACTCGATTAAAGCTCATTCATATATTGATAAATATATACATACACCTATGTATATATACATATATATATATACTCGTTATGTTAGCTAATGATGTGAACCCGTGGAAATGGAATCCCTTGAACCAACAATCAAATTCAAAACTCACTGAAAAAAGTCAAAAATTAAGTCAATGGATGGAGAATCTAGACTTGTTGAGAACTTGTTTTAAGAACCTATATTATATTAAAATCTAGGCCCGTTGAAGAACCTATTTCAAGAACCCAGATTACAAGGAGAAACGCCATAAAAGTTGTGATTTACCTTTGATAAGTTCAAAAGTTCAATTAAGAATAAGATGAGTAAACTCAATTCACAATGAAAATTCAATATTGTCTAAGTCTTGTGTTGGACAACTGCAAGTATTTAAATATCTAAACCCAATTAATCCTAGGTCAAAACAAGGCCCTTTTACCCAAAATGCCCCTGGATGAATAGTATCGCGGCTACAGTAACACAGCTACAGTAACTTCTTGAAACCTTAGTTTCCAAAAAGTAACTTTTCAAATAAGCTCTTGGCCAAAATACAAGGCCTTCCCAAAAGCCCTAGTTCATAAGAAATAAGATATATGTGGGCCAAACATCCTCAAGCCTACTTATTCTAAACTAATAAAATAAATCCTTTAACAAATTGAAAGCCTTCAATAACAATAGGCCCAAACATTAACTTTGAGTCACGTCTTTCACAACTTGTATCAAGTGGATCAAAACTAGTTATCATTCTTTCAAACCCATCTTGGGTGTTAAGCTCTTACTAGCTTCATCTCAAGTGAATTGCATCAATCATTGCATTGCTTCATTGATCTTGTTCACTCTTGATCTTGTGATTAGCCCATATAAAACTTGCTAAGGATCTATAAAACTAGGCCCACTTTGGTTCCCATCATTCTCTGTCTCCTCAAAAGGATTCGATCTCGAATCTTCACCTACATCAAAAGGAGAAAGATCAGAAACATTGAAAGTAGTAGAAACATTATACTCACCTGGAAGGTCCACTTTATATGCATTGTCATTAATTTTCTCAAGAATTTGAAAAGATCCATCTCCTCGAGGATGCAACTTAGTCATTCTATGAGCTGTGAATCTTTCTTTGCGCATGTGAACCCAAACTCAATCTCCTGGTTAAAAAATGATACGCCTTCGTCTTTTATTGGCTTGAGAAGTAACCCTTTCATTCTCTTGGGAAATTTGAAGCCTCACCCTCTCACGAAGTGACTTCATTAATTCCGCCTTCTTTTGTCCATCCAAGCTACTCCTGTCATCAACAGGTAAAGACATCAAATCTAAATGAGTAAATGTATTAAGTCTATAAACAATTTCAAAATGTGAAAATTTAGTAATAGCATGAACACTCCAATTATATGTAAACTCAATAAATGACAAACAATACTCTCACAAATATTCATGAAACACATCCAAATTCTTCCTTACACCAAAATGATCACTTCAGTTATATGCAAACTCAATGAAAGGTAAATGATACTCTCGCAAACGTTCACGCAATAAGTCAATGAATGGCAAGTGATACTCCCACAAACGTTCATGCAACACGTCTAAAATCTTTTTTATACCAAAATGACTACTCCAATTATATGCAAATTCAATGAAAAACAAATGATACTTCTGCAAACGTTCATGCAACAACTCAATGAATGAAAAATGATACCAAAAAGATAGTAAAATAAAAATAAGAGTAAATCTAGAGTATGATAGAAGCAAACTTATCGGATGGTCGAACGGAGGAGGAGTGGCGCATGGCGGACAGCTTCCGATAGAACGAAGGGGGATTTCTGACTAGACACAAGAAAGGGGGGAGTAAATCTACATTTTTTTTTGGGGGGGAATTGGAATACAAAGAAATACTTCTCTTTAGTTTTCAGAAAGAAAAAAATAACATGTCAGCAATTTGTGCGGTGTAGACAAAATGGGGGAGGCTGGGTAGACTTTCTTTGAATAAATATGTGAATTATTTGTTCACAGCTTTTTAATAAGATATTTTTCAATCTACGTGAGCTTATTTCTTTCTTTTTTAATTTTATAACAAAAATAACTCGATTATTAAGATTTATGATTTATGAATGAAAATAAAACTAAAAATAAAAGCTTTTTTTAGAATTTTTATACTAAAGCCAATTGAATTTTACTATTTGAAAAGAAATTTATCAAGAGAATTACATTATTTTATTTAGGTAGTTATATTCTTGAGATAACATAAAGTAAGTAATTAAGTTGAAACGTATGTGATTAAAGTCTTTTAAGTATGAATTATAGATAGAATATATGAGACAAAGTTCCAATGCATTCAAATATAAATTGATTGCAAAAGTATTAACAAATAGGCTTAAATGTAGTTTGCCTAATATCATTTCTAGTAGTCAAAGTGCATTTTTACCAGGAAGATCAATTACAGATAATGTAATGGTGGCCTTTGAGATCCTTCATTCAATGAAAAACAAAAAGAAATGGAAGGCGAACAATTTGGCATTAAAGCTAGACATGTCTAAGGCATATGATAGAGTGAAGTGAAAATTTTTGAAAGCTATGATGAGGAAGATGAGGTTGAATGATAAGTGGATCAAGCTACTGATGTTGTGTGTAGATTCTGTTTCGTATTCAGTATTAATCAATGGAAGACTTGGAGAGAAGTTTAGTCCATCAATTAGATTGAGGCAAGAGAATCCTTTGCCTCCTTACCTTTTTGTCCTATGTGCAGAGGGTTTGAGCTCCTTGCTGAGTAGAAGTGAGCCATATGTAGGAATAAGGAGTGTTGCAACATCAAAAGGTGGCACTGAGATTAATCATCTGCTTTTTGCAGATTATTGTGTCATCTTTAGAAGAGCCACTCAAGCAGACTGGAAAAGGATCCAAGAAATTCTCCATCAGTACGAAGTACCATCTGGTTCTGGTCAAGTACTGAACAAACAAAAAACTTCTATTGTTTTTAGTTCAAACACAAGTGAGGAAGATCAAATACAGATTCTGCAGGATGCTGAGACTATAGTTTGTGGGTATTACAGTGTGTGGTAGATCCAAATACAAGACCTTTAGGGGTGTGAAAGAGAAAATATGGAAGAAGATAAATAACAGGGAGAACACGTTTCTATCTACTGTTGGAAATGAGGTATTGATTAAGGCAGTCCTCCAATCAGTTCCCACTTAGAAAATGAAGATCTTTCTCTTGCCTAAGAACCTTTGCAAGGAGAATAATTCTTTATTTGTAAAATTTTGGAGTAGCAAAAAGGAAGGAAAAGGTATACATTGGACAAGATGAGAGAAATTGGGAGAAACAAAAAGTCTGGGAGGACTAGGGTTTCGAGACATAGAGCATTCTAATAAGGTAATGCTAGCTAAACAAGGTGGAAATTAATGCAAGAACCATATTCATTGATAGGTAGAATCTTCAAGGAAAAATATTACAAGAACTGTCAGTTTATGGAAGCTAAACTTGGACACTCTCCATAATTTATTTGGTAGGTAGAATCCCACAGTCACATTCTTTTCAAGTTACATGTCTTGTTAAGATACTACATGAAGATTCAAAGGTTAGGGCATTGGTAATTGAGGAATTAAGTTGCTAGAACGAAAAGCTTATACGTGAAATTTTTGAGAAGGAAGAAGCTATTAAAATATGTAGTAAACATTTGAGTAAAAGAGGGGTTGAGGATTAGTAAAGAGAAGGAAAAACTTGGAGAATCTTCAAACTCACATGCACAGAAATCAATCTGGGAGAAGGTCTGAAAACTAAATATTTCAAGATCAACAAAACAGTTCTTGTGGAGGGCATTAACAACTATTCTTTCTACAAAGCATATTTTATTCCAGAAGAAGATTGTGAAAGATCATATATTTCCAATCTATTGCAGAGATGTAGAAACAATTCAACATGTATTATGGTCTTGTACTGTTGCTTGCGGTGTATGGGCTGAAAAATAAAGTATAGTTCAGAAATGGACCTACAGAGATGAAGATTTTAGTTAATTATGGGAAAGGGTGCAGCAATGTTTTCAGATGGAGAAACTAGAAGAGTTAGAAGTCATTTTCAAAGGGTTGTTGACTAGAAGAAATAAACTCATTTTTTAGGACAAATTTGATAGCCCCAACAAAGTAATAAATACTGCTCTTTCAAGCCTTGCAGAATTTCGGGAAGCTCATAGGCTTAATGAAGAAGCTAAGGAGCATAAAGGAGATAGCAGAAAAGAATCCAAATGGATAAAACTAACATAAGGTACAAAACTTAATTTTGATGCGGCACTAGATGTTGTAAATCAGAAATTGGGAATTGGTTTAATAGGAAAGAATTGCAGGGGAGAGATCCTTTTCTCATTATGCTCCAGAAAGCCATTTAGTGGGCTATTTGTTTTTGCTGTTGTGCTTTATGGAAGGCTGTTGACTTGTGTAGAGACCTTCCTAAGGGTGAAACCGGTGCCTCTACCCTTGTATATGGCTTAGCTTCTCTTTGATGCATTTTCACAACGGCAATAAGTAGCAAGGGCCCTTTTCATCAACCTTGTTGACCAATCATACAAGATTTAGGGTATCTCTTAAATACCATGCTTGTAGGGTCACCACATGAAGCTCATCGGATGCGATATTAAGGATGTCCTATTTGAGGGAGATGCAAAAAAAGTTATACATGCTATTTCAGATTGCAAGCAGGAATGGTCATGGTCGGGGGAGCTATTGGAAGATATCAAGCATCTCTTTTCATTGAGATCAGACTGGCAAGCCTTGTTCAAATATAGGGAAGGAAATAGTGCAGCACATGTTCTATCTAGGAAGGCATTACAGATGGATGGAGAGCAAATATGGATGGAGTAGGGACCAAATGTTATTTAATCTGCTATCATGAAGGATATGGCATGTAATTGATATAAAGGAAATCGTATAGGTGTAACCAACTGATTTACTTGACTAGATAAGCTGTAGTCTATCCCCTGTAAAACTGCTACCCGATAGTATAGGAGCCTCTTGTTACGGCATTTGAATGTTTTGATATCATCGTATATTTAAACTTGTAACTGCAATATCATGTACAGTCCTTATATATAGAGGACATTCTCATATCAATAAAATAAGTTTCCGTATCTTCTATATGGTATCAGAGAAATAATTCTCTAACGAGTTTTTTTTTCTAAATGGCCACATCCTCTGAGTCTGTGATCGTCAACAACTCTGAGCCCAATGGCAATGGCGACACTCATCTTGTTGCCATTAATGCCGGCTCTCAGCTCCCTTTAAAGCTGACACCTTCCAACTTTCCTTCATGGCGTGCCCAACTGATGTCTTTACTCATTAGCTATGATCTCCAAGGTTACCTTGACGGCACCATTGTCTGCCCGTCATCGATGCTTCCCACCAGCACCTCCTCCTCTGCAGCTGTTCCAAATCCAGCCTACTGCCGCTGGTTTAGGCAAGATAAGCTGCTCCTTCATGCTATCCTTACATCAGTTTCCGAACCAATATTGCCACTCATTGCTTCTTCATCTACTGCTCGTGATGCATGGTCCAAGTTGCAACGATTGTATGCCAATCGTTCACGTACCCGTGTTATGCAGCTTAAGGAGGAATTGACTCTCATTCAACGAGAGTCTCGCTCGGTCTCGGAGTATCTTCATGCCATTAAGGCTCTTGTTGATGAACTTGCGGTGATTGACTCTCCCGTCTCAGCGGATGATATTACACTTTATGTTCTCAATGGCCTCGGTCCTGAATTCCGTGATATTGCAGCACCTATTCGGACACGTGAAACTTCTCTTACATTTGAAGAACTGCATGACATGCTAGTTGGTCATGAAAACTACCTAAAACGTATTGAAGCTTTCAACTCATCTCTGGTTGCTACTGCAAACTCAACCCAGCGTCGTCTTGCTGGTTCCAAATCAGATCGCAATCAACACTTCACCCATGGTTCCTCTGGCCAACAACGCACGAACTCCAGTTGATATGGTCTTAAAGAGAGGTCTGGTAAGCCACAAATTGTTTGTCAGCTATGTGACAAAGTGGGACACTCAGCCAAGTTCTGTCGCTCAGTTTCTACTGAGAAGTTTGCAAATTGTGCCACTACAAGCGGATCAAATGACAAGAAATGGCTTGTGGATTCAGCTGCTTCCCATAACATTACCTCAGATCTTGCAAACTTATTCATTCACTCGGAGTATGATGGCATGGAGTATGATGGCACGGATGATGGCACGTATCTTCTATAATTGACTCTTTCACTACAAGTGAATGCGAATGAGTATAGTTTGAAGAAATTCATGGGTTTAACTCATCTCATAAAACCGGTTCTACAAGAGATGATTGTTCATTCCTTATAAACATGTCCAAAACCTTGTCCACAGATAATGTGAGATTATTCTTCAACATAATTTTCCTCAATATAAATATAAAACTTCAATTGCTTTGATTTACCAATAAATGAGATGTGTCATGGGCCAAGCTAATAAGGCTAAAGGTGCAACGTCTTTGTGTTTTTTAGCCATTGATGCATTAAATTAAAATTCAAGAACATAAGAATAGTGGGTGGAATGTCCCACACAAGAAACCATATAAAATCAACACGGTATATGAAAAGAAAATAAATAAAGATCAAGATTTTGGGCATTTGTTCCTGCGAAAACCGAAGAAGAGACTATTAAAAGAGACGATTTGTTGGTGTCCAACAAATAAACTAAAAAATTGCAATTGGGAGCCACCATTGAATTTGATGTGCTGTAGTTGATTGGCTTGGCTTATTTGAAGGAGTTATCCAAATCTACCACCTCCCTAATTTGCGATGTAGTATTTGAACTACAAAAACTTATAATATGTATGCTTAGTTAAGCCTTGAGCATTAGGTTTTGGGCATCCCATCTCCTTCTCAAATATCACTCAAACACAAATACTTTTAAATTAATCATTACAACTTTCCTAAATGTTTAAACAAAAAGTAAAAAACAATTTAATTTTTTCAAATCCTCAAATAAAAATAATATTAAAAAAACTATATTATAACTTTATAATATTTTTTATTTAAATTTTTTTCTCCTTTCCCAAAACATCATAAAATATTAATTTAAACTATCTCACTATTATTCATAAACTATTTTACTATTATTCACAAAATTTTCATCTCATCTCACTCTCTAAGCTTGTCCTTATGGGTGCTTGGAGTGACTAATAACTCAATTCAATTCAATTAAAAGCATTTGATTCAAATAAAATTTCAAATTTTAAAAATAAAACTAAAAATAAAACCCTTATAACTATTGGGATTGTCAAAGCCCACAGTTAACGGGAAAGTACCAACTGGGCTTGGATCAGCCCATGACCGCATGTTGCCATCTGATTATAAGACTGTACCACCACCAAGTACACAAGAGTTTATCATTGGATAAAAGGAATTATTGGGATTTTGTTGTTATTACAAAATATTAGCAAATGTTCTATCTTTAATATTTGCTTCATTTCAATTCATTGGAATCATGATTGTACTCAGGAGAATAAAATCATAGAAAATGCTCATTTATTGAACAGTCTGGATCATGTGGTATTGATTATGTTGTTAAGTAATATGATAATTAATATATATATATATATATATTTAAAGGAAAACAACTTCATATTCATTAAAAAGGCGTTACAAAGAATATTTATCTAGCCATATAGCTTGGGAACATGAAAGGGAACACCATCCCACCACCCCTCTATATCTTCAACATTCCAAGCATGTCTAGCAAGCTTATGAGCAACCTCATTAGCAAGACGATTGACATGTTGAACACTACAATTTTGGAATAGCTACATTAGTCTTCTAGTCTCCTACACTAACACTCGTTGCGGCACAAAAGAATCACTATTAGTTTGCAACTCCGAAATCATCATTAAACATTCATTTTCAAGAATAACGTTTTGAATCCCATATTTGCACATATCTGCAACTCCCTAAACATGGCAAGGATTTCAACAGTAGATGGATCAGAAACTTCTTCTTCCACTTTGCTAGCTACCAGCACAACATCCCCATTGAAATATCTGAGAATAATCCCTACCCAAGCCTTCTTTGATCATAGAACATAGCACCATCTACATTGAGTTTATAGAAACATGCAGGTGGAGGAAGCCATCGATTGCATGCATGCTGCTTGGAAGTTGGGATATGTCTTCTGCTATGAGGCACCTTCTTCAATGAAAAGACAAAATCAATCACATGGGTGGGTTTCATGCATGCCTTCTCATGTACCATTTTGTTCCTTCTAAACCAAAAACCCCATGCAATCAATACAAATGTAGTCAACTCATCCACTGTGCCATTATTTTTTTATGCTCAATGCCACTTTCCTGAAGGATAAAGTCTGATCCACATTTTGACGCATAGGCAGATATCTAGTCCAATGAGATTGAATACTAGGATAGTGTAGTAGGGCATGTTGCAGATCCTCCACTTTGTCTTTACAGAAAATACATTTGTCCTCCACATCAAGCTTCCTTCTCAAATTTTCCATAGTTGGCAACCCATCCCTACATGCTCTCCATCAATGATTCTCTAGATTAATAAAGTCTGATCTGTAGTTGTCACAAAACCAGACACATTTTTCATACCTCTTTGGACTTCAAAATTTAGCTTAGCTATATTCTTAATCCATCCTCCAAGAGTTCATGTGTATTGGGCCACCATTGTTATGATTTTTTCATAACTCTGCGTATTCCTTAAAAATGTGGGATCTATTATTAAAAAATAATTTTTACATATGGATATAAAACTTATTCACTTTTTTCAAATGAAATGTGCGAAACTAAGGAGTGTAATCGATTTGGTCAGTCCAAATGGAAGTTTTTGGACCCGATTGAAACTTTCAATCCACCCATTTTCCATCATGAGACTTGACTGATTGTACCTATAGGCCGGACCAACAGTTCTCTATTGGTCTACTTTGGTCCTACAAAATGGGTCACTTTTTGTTAAAGACTTAACTCATATTTTATTGTGTATTTCGGCCCAACATTCAAAAAAGCCCATATCCAATGATAAAAATTATATAAAATAATAAAATTAACATTAAGTAAACTCTTTAATATGGATTAACTAATTAATAAAATGATTAATTATAATTCTATTAATGATGTTACTAATTTAGTACTTAATACTCAATAGTATGTGTGTATGAATAATGATAGTTAATATAGAATGACCTATGTTAAAGTTTTAATATTTTATATATGATTATTAAATAATTGGTTCATGAATATTTCATACTTGTAGCTTAAGTATCTTACAAAAAATGTACCTAACTATTTTAATTAGGTGTAGATACTAGGTAACTAGAGTATGTTATGATTTATCATATAATATATTAGTTAATTATCAATAGCATATTAGTTAATATTTAATTATATATTTAACATATATGGTCAATGATTATAAGTTAAATGAAAATTACATAATTAAGTTATAAAATTATTATATAAAATATAGTATAAAAATAATTTAAAAAAATATATAAGTATTTCAATCGATCTGGTCCGGTCCAAAAAAGTCATAATCCAAGACCGGCCGAAAACCAAAATTTTGGAAACTAATGGACCGAAACTGACCATTAGTGTTATCGGGTCTGGTCGGGTGGACATCCTCACCATGAATATAATATTGAGAAATGCTATATCACACTCTACTGTACATCACACTCTCCACACACCTCACATAGTTTTTTTTTACACGTGCTGGGGCTTTTTCACACAGTAGAGTGTGAAGAAGATTTTCTCTATAATATTTTGTACAAATTCCATGGTTTTGAACTCTCCATTTCCATATAAAAGTGTCACTGCTCTTTGAAGCATAAATCGTTGAGCAGAAGAACATCTCTCATATCCCTTCGGCTAGCCTTAGAGACATTCATATATGTTCCACATAGGTACAAACAAACTTGGTGTAATACACAGAGGACCATGAGAACAGAGAGAGAGAGTCACCTGAACAGAGATCAAAATGATTCAAAAATAGAGCTTCCTGAATATATTTCTTCTATATTTCCACAAACCATTACGATTAACTCTTGGAGTTGAACCAAACCCTTTGCTATCGACAGAGAAAACACATTTTTCAACT
Organism: Juglans regia; assembly: GCF_001411555.2. NCBI lineage: Eukaryota > Viridiplantae > Streptophyta > Magnoliopsida > Fagales > Juglandaceae > Juglans > Juglans regia. The sequence continues at coordinate 6,202,002 of NC_049904.1, forward strand.
GAGCTGAACCAAACCATTACGATATACAGAGTTCTGTTTAGTCACCAAGAAATCAGAGAAACACACCCAAAAAAAAAGGGCATCATCTCCCAGAAGCAAATTCAACGGAGCTGTACCTATACCTATATATTAAGGCATCTGCCTCCTCTCAATCTGCTGAAGTACTAAGCATTGTTGCTCCCTCATTTCAGACCCATTCAGAGCAACACAGCCGCTCTACATATGTGTGCAGCAAACCTACGATGGCAGAGGAATAAAGTATAACAGACCGCACTTTCTATTGGACAGCTGTCATATTGTACATGGAAAAGAAATCAAAGTTGATACTTGTAGTTTGCTGAACTGTTTGTGGGTATAGTATTAAAAGCAGAGTATGAAGGAATGAAGAAGAGGTGTTCGAGAGAATGTTCGAGAGAACTGTTGCTATACCAGACTTTGTCTTGAACATTCTCTCGAACACCTCTTCTTCATTCCTTCATACTCTGCTTTTAATACTATACCCACAAAAAAAGAATCCCGAGCACCCACTTCTCGGCAACCAAACAGACCCTTTGTTGCGGCAATGAGAAGGAGCTTACAAAGATTAAAAAAAAGTACGGAAAAGAATCCCAGCGTACGCAAAGCCAAAGCAGGCTACCAAACACTGGATCAGAATTTGTTCATCATCATGAAGTATTAATTTCCATGAAAGAAGCAAAACAAAATCCAAAAATCCCAAGAAACCAGCAGCTTTTAACCTAGAGAAGAAAACCAGATGGAGAAAAGTCGTTACAAAAAGAGACAAAACATATATATGGCGACGGAGATCGATCGAAACTGGCGATGACGAAAGGAGGGATGATGAACGGAGCTAGTTCAAACCGTGTTTCTCGGAGGGAGGATGAACGGATGGGCCGGGTTATCAGCTTTTCTGCACAGGCCTAGCACAGGAGACCCAAGAACTTTAGCAGCGGCACCTCTCAAAATGTACTGGTGATAGAATGCAGCTATTGCGGCACCAATGATGGGTCCGACCCAGAAAATCCACTGGAGAGATGCATCAATCAAACTCAATTCTAAGTTAGAATCACAAAGTTACATAAATCCACAGGACTAAATATAGACAGGACATAAATCTAAGTTCATACTTGGTCCTCCCATACTGCCTTATCCTCGCCATAGATCACAGCAGCTCCGAAGCTTCGAGCCGGATTAATACCAGTTCCGGTGATCGGAATGGTGGCCAGGTGAACCATGAACACGGCAAATCCGATTGGAAGTGGTGCCAATACCTTTTAATTCACATATATATGAACAAGATTAGTAAAACCCATAATAACCCTTCATTTTAATTCACCTAAGGTCAGGGTATAGTGCTTACAGGAACATGGGAATCTCTTCCATTTCTCTTGAAATCAGTGGTAGAGAGGACAGTGTATACAAGCACGAATGTGCCAATGATCTCGGCGGCCAATCCAGTGACCATGCTGTATTCATAGGCAAGCGAGTTAACACCACCGCCGTACCCGCTGTAGTAAGCGCTAGAGAATGCCTTAACCAGCCTGCATCCGCATATGGCTCCCAAGCACTGAGCCGCCATGTACAATATTACTCGGACCAGTGAGACCTTCCGAGCAAGGAACAGCCCGAATGTCACCGCCGGGTTAATGTGCCCTCCTGCACCAGTTCAGAAAATATATAACCCATATTTATCTGCAACGTACAGATCACGCACACCTCTCTTCCTTCTTGTTTGGAGAACATATTTCAAGTGAAAACCCATTTTCTGAGGGATTTTAAGTAGACGAGAAGAGAAACTTAATTATTTAAATTATATTCTAATGCTCCCCTCACTTGTAGATCATACTTCCTTAATAACCACTTGTCAATACCACAAACATTCAATTATGTATATAAAGGATAAAGTATAGAGTCGACAAAATTCAAATTCAAGACCTTGGTTCTAATACCATGCATGTTGAATCACACTTATAGAGAACTCACCTGAAATACCGGCTGTGCAGTAAACAAGGACGAAAATCATGCCACCAAAGGACCAAGCAATGCCAAGAAACCCAACCCCACCGCAATCCTCCCTGTCCTTAACGTATCCAATTATAGTTAGAATAGTGATATACAACAACAAGAGGGTGGCAATGAACTCAGAAATGATGGCTCTGTAGAAGGACCATTGGGTGAGCTCCCCCGCACCAATTAATGGTGCTAGTGGTGGGTCGTGGTAGTCCTTGGCGGAGAAACCACCTTGCCCTCCAACTTCATTGTCGTTGGCCATAATGATAGATGATCCTTGTGCTGGCTAGCTAGCTAGAGGTATAACTAGAAGTTTCTTCGATTTACTAGGGAGAGTGAATAGATGTATAGATTTTTTATTTTTTTTCCTTTCTCCCTCTCTCTCAAGCAATCGTGGGACTTTCTTTGTTCTTGCTTGACGTATCCATTGGGTCTGGATATGTGGAATCAATTTCCAAAGTCTTCGCTGACGTCGAGTCTTTCTATCTCCACTTTAATACTCTGATGACGACGACTTGCAGCCAGTGTAAGGGGCTGGCGAACTTTCCTTCCAACTTCGGAAAAAGCAAGCAACGACTTTGACGAGACTGGAGAATTTTCTCACATACAGTGTTTGGTGCCGAAGAGAAGGGGCCTCAAGTTTATCCACGCAATAAGAAACGAAAGCTTAACAAATGTATTTGTAGAGTATATAAATATTATATAATTATTTAAAAAAAAAATTAAATTTATTATTAAAAAAATTAAATTTATTTATATAGATCTCATATGTAATATATATTTATTTTTTTAAAATAAATATACGACACTTATATATTCATGATTATAACTATCATTTCTCTCAACTATATTCAAAGTAACGTGAGGTTCAACAAATCCTAGGCCTCACCTCTAATATTGGAGATAATTGTAGAGAGCATCGCGGAGATAATCACGGAGGAGCAAACATGGCCGAAATACAAATCATGAGCTAAAATTATGGTGTAGGATTTGTTTTATATATATATATATATATATATATATATATATATATATATGAACTGTACAGCAATAGTCATTTATGGTATTCAATTTGGTATTCATTGTTTATTGTTCTTTCGATACAAGAAAGAATCTCCTGACTATAAGGCCATGAAGAAGCTCTCTTCTGCAATGACCTCCTCTTCACAGAGATGGCAAGCACTACCATGGCTTCTCATGTATGGAAGACGACTGCGTATGCAAGTTTTGCTTTTCCACTACGGTCTTTCTTTCTTTTTGATCACTAGCAGTCTTCGATTTACTATGCCATTTAGCAAAAAAATGGTAATTCTTTTCCGTCCATCTTTATATAGATTGAAGGTAAACAGACATCTAAAAAATATAAGATTACTTTTGGATTAGAATCATCTCTAATTTCTTGAATTACTTATATAAAATATAAGTAATTTTATATTATTACTTTCCACCTCGATCGTGAAATAGAGTTATACAATAATTGTAAAAGAAGTTGAAAGTTCATCAAACACAGCATAATGAGAATTGAGTAAAAGCATAGTATGAGGCATTTTGTACGGGATCCACGTAAAAAAAAAAATTAATTTTTTAATAGTAGAGATGCTCACTCTTTTTCAAAACGATTATATGACGTTTACGCACTTTACGACTGCATGTAGTATTACTTCTATTGTGAAATAGAGTTATACAATAATTGTAAAAGAAGTTGAAAGTTCATCAAATACAGCAGAATGAGAAAAGTAATGTTACATGCAGTCGTGGAGTGCGCAAGCGTCATGTAATCGTTTTGAAAAAGGGTAGACTCCACTCATAAAAAAACTAATTTTTTTTTCATGTGGGTCCCATATTTATTCAATTTTTTTTCAAAGTAATTGCAAGACACTTGCGCACTCACAATTGCATGTAACATTACTATTCACGATGGAGGTGGAAAATAATAATATAAAATTAGATTTATTTTTAATCAAGTAACATAATTATATTAATTAATTGTAAATTAAATTAAATGATTAATTATAAATGATTAATTAATTTGTAAATTAAAATTATAAAAATATTATTATAAAAAAATTATAAATGTGTCATTGCCCAATTAAATAATCTGTTATCAACAATTAGGAAAAGTAATTCCAACATGTTCCAAGAGTCGTGCTCTAATTCTTTTTATGAAATAGAAAAATTATAGTTATCAATATTTTTTACACTACACATTAGTATTTGATTTTGTTTTTATTTAAATATACACATATTAATATATAAATATATATTTTTAAATAGAATGAAAAAAAATAAAAAATTACATATTAATATAGGGGTGGGTCTACGCCCACTGCTGGGAGCTCCCGCTAATATATTCTGTATTTTTTATTTTTTTTACATAATTTTATAATATCTTTAAATATTTTTTAAAAATAAAAAAATTTATAATATTATTAAAAAATATTTAATCACGAAATAAAAAAATTAAAAATAAAAATAAAAACAGTCCAACGGGAGCTCCAAACGGGATTCCCAGTAAGCATAGCTTTTTTCATTAATATAGGGGTAACAATGTTGAACATATAATAAATGTCATCTCACATGCACCCAGTTGGGGGAGTTTTTCTTTTCCACTACGGCCTTTCTTTTTCATCACTACAAGTTTCTTCGGGTGAGTTTGGATGTTAAAGTGAGTTGAGTTGAGATGATAAAATATTGATAAAATATTATTTTTTAATTTTATTATTATTTTGAGATTTGAAAAAGTTGAATTGTTTATTATATTTTGTATTGAAATTTAAAAAAGTTGTAATGATGAGTTGAGATTAGTTGAGAGTAGTTTACTAACCAAACGCAGCCTTCGTGTTTCTACGCTTTTATAAAAAAAAATGGTCCGTCTATCTTTCTATAGATTTAAGGTAATTAAGGAGATATCTAAAAAAGATAAGATTATTTTTGGATTACAATCATCTCTAATTAACTGTTTATTGAATGCATAGATAATGTTATATATAGTCATAGAATATACAGTCTTTGTATATTTCATTTGAAAAAAAAAACTAAAGATCATTATTATAAAAATAATTTTTTCATGTAAATCTTAAATTTATTCATTTTTTCTTAAAGAAAATACATAGAGACTATATACTTCATAACTGAAAATATTAATTAAATGACTCAATTCAGATGAAGATAAATGCAATTTTTAATATTTATGTAGAATCCATATTGTACAAAAACCTCATCCATGCAACTGTACAAAGTGTTGCATACTATACTTTTACTTCATTCTCATTCTGCTATGTTTGATGTGGCATTGCCTATTATCAATGGAACTTATTATATCAAAAAAGAGAAAGGAATCTAAGAATGAGGTGAAATTAAATAAGAAAATGATCAATTTATAACTTCTTTTTTTTTTTATAATTATATTTTTAATGGAGAGTAGTGATGTAAAATTAGATTTATTTTTAAGAAGTAAGACAATTATATTAATCATTTGTAAATTAAATTATAAATTATTATAAAAAAAATTATAAATTTATCATTACCCAATTAAATAATGTCTTACCAGGAAAAGTAAAAAGCAATTCTATGACAGTTCCGCTGCAGAGCGGTCCGGCTGTTAAATTGAGAAGAGCAGCCCTCTATTCACATAGCGACACGTAGATAAAAATACAATAAATTAATTTAGCCTCACTGCAAGCAATTAACAGAAATCAGTTTCCAAGCTGAAAATCATTTCTCCGTCTCCAAGCACTTCCAGCCCGCCTCAGTGCACCGCCACCAAGTCCGCCGCCACCACCGTGGGCCACAGATTTCACACTACCCCATCGGCAACTTACAACCATAACTCTGCCATTTCCACGTTCACCATCCAAAGAAAACAAAAATAAAAAAAGAAGGCGAAGAAGAGCAACTCGAACACAACAAACAGTCTCTTCCTTGCTCTCACTCTTGACACTACTCTCACTCTTAGTACGGTTATATCTTCCTGAAGTTTCACATGGTTGTTTCAAGCGAATTCAACTTCTAAAAAAAAAAAACTCGCTTCCAGAAAAATATCTACAAGGGTCTTAACCTCAAGTAATGTATAGTCGTTGCTTATCATGATTACTTCTTTCTCCAAGCTAGTTCAGTTACCGCTTACTACTTTGGTTCCTCCTCCACCGTCGCCGGTTATCCATGGGTATCATGTTTCAAATAAAACAACCACCTCTCATTAATCATCAATTTCTTATAATTTTGTTTAAAACCAAAACCTCACCAGTTCTTCACTCTGTTGCTATCCCATTTTTAATCACTTGTTTCAAAACAAAAAATCTAAACAATCGGATGTAGGATATAAAGAGAACTTTCTATTCAATATTTAATTTCCTTTTCGTAATGCGTTAAAGTTTTAGGATCGATTCACCGTTTTGATTTATATAAAAAAGTTCTCAGGGAAAATATTATTCAATTTTTGAAACCTATTTGGCTATGAGGAAAACAAAAGGGAAGCTGCTTATGTGGCAACCGAACAGAACATAAGACGAAACATTAAAATGAGAGGTAGTTAACAAGAAGACGGTCGAGCTCCATGTCCGTATGGGTCAAGCGCCGTGCGAGATGAGTGTGTTGAGATCTTGAGTCTGTCGAGAATGGAGAGGAAGAAGTGAGGAGGGAGGCATACGAGTGAGGAATGAGTGAATGGACTTTTTGATCTAGTGCATGAAGGTGTAAAATAAATACAACAAACTGTCTACGTGTCACCGTGTGAATGGAGGGTTGCTATTTTCAGTTTAATAGACGGTCCACTCCCCAGGTATTCTCATTCTATAAACATATTTTTCATATTTCCAAAAAAGATATATCCGTAATTATTATAGACTAATCACTTTTAATAATTTATCCGAAAATGTAGGGTTTTTATATTCTTGTATTTAAACTAAATCAATCATGTGTATACGATGACACGTGTCGGAAAGTAGTGGTGGTTGGACCCACAATCAGAGATTATAGGTGATGGACAGGTCAAATCATACATAGACTTGCTAGGTAAACCGCGTATCACATGATTTTTCTTTTTTAATTTTGAGAGGAGAAGAAAGTATTCTGTCTCACGAAAATTATTTCTATTTTTAATTCACACAATTTTATTAAACAAATACCTTACATATCGATATGAAATTTAATGCACGAATTCGCTTAGAAGAAAGACTTTTCCAATCATATATGAGCACATTGCAAACCTTCCAAATTCACATTCATTCACCAGTCCACCGTCCAGCATCATTTCCTTCCGTTTCCTTTTTCTCAACCACTCACGTCCAGCCACGTTCTGCTGTACCCACAGCCGCCACCAATCATTCATTTTGGTTCATAAGTCAGTCTCTTGTTCATAAGGGAGCATTATTGTAAATGCAACTTCTTTTAAAGAAGGCAACTTTCCTACAATGCATTTAGGTGCTTCTTTACACTATAAAAACCTCCAAGTTTCCATGTTTGAACCTTTGGCACCAAAGGTCGCTTTAATGGAAACGAGCTCTGTTGTCTGCACGAGGAAACCAGGCCTTTTCACAAGCATGTATATAGCTTCTATGCCAATCTCTCTCACGCACACATAATTCTATCTTGCATTAATACCCCTAATCTTTGTGGGTTTCCTTTATGCAAAAAGTACTTCAGCTAGCTCTGTTAATGGTATTTCTCAGCCTATTGCTAAATCATATCATTCATATCTTTGGAAATCTATTTGTCAAGTCAACCTATGGTTTTAAGCAATAGCAACTGGAACATTAGAGAGGGGACTATAAAATTTTTGGTATAAAGCTGAGGTAAGGATGGCTCTTTGGCTCAACAACGCTTTTGTATGTATCTAGTCCTAATACTTTGTGTGAGGGGGTAAAATACATTAGGTCTAAGAGAGTTTTTAAGACTCAGTCTATCAAAAGGACCATCACTAGAAAATAAATGAAAAGAGAGGCAAATGAGACAAGAAGGGACTAGAGGGTGAGGGTGTCAGGAGGCATGTAGGTGTCAGGAGAAAGTGGAAAATGAAAAGGCGGTCAGACACGCAATGCAAATATTCCTCACCACTACCGAGGGGCACGCAAGCAGAGGGTCAGATAAAAGGGGCAGGGTGCTCTACGGTTTGAGGCATTGGATCGATTTCTTCCGACTTTTCAGTTCTTTTTTGACTTCTTGTTCAATCTTAGAGTTCCAGAGAGAACCTCTTTTTCAACAAATAAATCTACAAGTCCCATTGTATAGCAAAAAATGAGAGGCTATGAAAAGCACACTACTACAGGAAAGGGTCGATTAAAAGTGTACTACACTTCTTATACATTTAGCATGTAGTGCCGAGAACCAAACTTCTCGGCAACTGCTTCATGTACTTTAAATACACCGTACATTTGGAAAACACTGGGAGCATACACATTTACACAAAAGCCAAGTAAGTGCACAATGCCCATGCACGTTCAAACTGTGCATGGCACGGTGCATGCCTTGCACAGTGCACACACTAGTGCACTTCGCCGTGCACCCATGAAGCTCTTTACCATCTCGTCGCGGGGCCTGTTGACTGCTGGTGATGACCACGTGGATCTCTGGCGGTTTTTGTCCGACGCCAGTGGCCCCCACTTGTGGGCCATACCCCGCGTCTGAGTCGTGCACGAAGGAGCATGGAAGTGTGAACCCGGATGAGCCACGGCCCCGCCATGGCAGAGCTAGAGCGCTGTGTTGGTTGTCACCAACGTCGGCACTGTCTGTCTCCTTGGAGACGGTCTGCAGCAACCCGCCCCACAATGGAGATCCTGCCACGTGACCACATGCACGAGATTGCAAGGGTAGATATTCTCCTTAGCTCGGTCCCACTACGGCACGACAGAGCCTCTGAATGCCGCCTTTGAGCCCTGTCACAGGTAGCCAGCAGCGGCTTGAAGCCACGCAGCAGTGCATGGAACATATATTGGACTCCACGGCCTTGGGCACCGCAGCCAGTGGCCTCCTCTCCACGGCCTTGGGATAGCGGCCAAGGACTGCACGGCCTCCTCGCCCATGGTCATGCACAGCAGACAGAGCTCCATGGCCTCTAGTCATCGGCCATGCACTACAACCAAGCACTCCATGGCCTCCTCACCCACGGTTATGCACAGCGGGAAGAGCTCAGCGGCCACGTACACTGGACTCCACGGCCCGTGCGTTTGTCGCCAACAACTCATCAACCGCCTGCTCCTCATCTGCTCGGACTAACCTCATCAGTATGGGTTACGAAAAAGAAAAGAGAAGAAAAGAAGAGAGAAATGACAAATAGCAATAAGGAGTAAGGAATAGAAGAAAGGAAAAAATAACTGCGAGCAATTTCGGCATTTGTTCCTGACAAAACTGAAGAAGAGACTATCAAAAGAGACGATTTGTTAGTGTCCAACAAATAAACTAACAAATTGCAATTGGGAGCCACCATTGAATTTGACGTGCTATAGTTGATTGTCTTGGCTTATTTGAATGAGTTTTTCCAAATCCACCACCACCCTAATTTGTGATGTAGTATTTGAACTACAAAAACTTATAATATATATGCTTAGTTATGCCTTGAGAATTAGGTCTTGGGCATCCCTTGCAATAAAACTCCATACAACTCAAACAACGGATGTCTTTTTTATGGGACAAAAAGATTGCATTCATAATAAGCTTATCCATTGTGAAGTCTCAATGATTGCAAATAGTTTCGGGAGGAAGGAGACGGTTCTAGCTGATCATAATTGCGTTCGAAGAGTATATGACACATGAGATCTACACATAAATAGTAGCACACAAGACTCTATGTTGACTATACAATATACCAAAGAGTCGGGCTACTCAGTCGCCTAGAGTAGACCGCTGTACTTGACCGCACATTGCTTTTGAGTTTTTTTTTTTTTCATTTTTCTATTCACATGTTTATAATATATTTAAATAGTTTTAAAAATAAAAAAAATATACAAATACACTTAAAATCACTTCCTTAATCACCAAGTAAAAATAAAAATAAAAAAAATAATTTTTTTCCCGAGCGGTCAAGTAGAGCGGTAAACTTTGGGAGGCAAAATAGTTACGTTTGCATGTACAACCTATACGTTCGAACGTATAACATAAACATCCAAACGTACGTCATTTAAATTTATTTACTACTTATGTTCGAACGTGTATGTTATACGTTCGCACGTATGTGTTTTACGTTCGAACGTAAATGATACATGTCTGAACTTTTTTTCTGAACGTTTGACCATTTGTTTTACTATGTTCGAACGTTAATGCAGAGCATCTTAAAATTAACACAAAAAATGCATCAATATAAATATTTTTTTTCCTTTTCTATTTTCAAGATTTGACTCATCCTTTGCATACCAGGAAACGAGGGAGGGAAGGAGCCACTCAGGACACTACTCGTATCGGGGCTCACACTGTTATGGTGGAGCGAGAGATCCTGATCAGTGAGTTCGACGAACTCAAATGGGAGCAGACGAATCTCAGAGATGTCTTCATCAGTAGAGGCTGGAGAAATATCTGCACATTGAGGGAGAATGTATACCCTTCAATGGATCAGGAGTTCTAAATGAGGATGTGTGATATGCCTCAGGACGCATCCTTTCACATCGTGACTGTATGCGGTATTTCCATTGAGATTTCACCAGATGTCATCGCCGAGCACCAACGCTACACCCCGTGAGGATGAAGGCACTTCTGCATCATCTACTGGCCCATTTGAGCCAACATCAGCCAAAGCTGCAGACCAGTCAGAGGTCGAAGATACTGGCCTTGAGGCTTGAGATGATAACCGAGACGAGGATTTCTATATCCTCATCGGGAGGGACCGCATGCAGATCGAGAGGAAGAACGCCTTCAACCAAAACCATCTGCTAGCTTTCTTCTGCATGTTGCACCTTATTGTTGCAACAAACGTGGATCCTATGGCACATAAAACCACATTTAGTCGGCTTCGGGCACAGTTTTTGATATGAGTGGCACGTGGAGATCCCATAGATTTGCCACTGCACATCTTTGAGAGGATCTGTTACGAGGCGAGCATCGTCTCCACAGCAATCTCCAATACGGTGTCCTGATTAGCTGGCTATTACTTTCTCAGAGAGTGCCAACTCAGCCGGAGGAGTGGGTCAAAGATCATATGAGCTCCCTTGACATGACCAGGCATCGACGTAGCATTGGACATGCGAGGCGACGTCAACCACCCTTATAGAGGATCTAGTTCCTCCAACGCAACCTGAGCCAGATGTGGGAAGTAGTAGTCAGCAGTCGACGAGTACATCTGCGGGAGATGCTGGGTTGATGCGGTGATCTCACAGTTGACTGCACATATCGATCGTAAGATCAATCAATCGCTCATGGCTCTAGAAACTTCTATCGCTAAGATAACCCATCGTGTAGGTATCCTCAATGACAAGGTTGATACCTTGACTAAGGAGATACATAGTACGAATTTCACGAACAACACTATCATCTGAATGTTGTTTACGAAATTCTATCATATATTGTATTTTTCTTTTAATATATGTAAGAAAAAATATTATTTAATATTTCTATGGTCTTTTAATTTAAAATTTCAATCTTCTTTAATGTTATATTTTTCAACTTTAATATTAAATCATTGCACTTCAAATATATATAAACATAAATATATATGTATATATTTATATATGTATATATAAATATATACAAGTCAATTTTTTTGACTTGTTCACAAATTATGCACTATAAAAATCACATAATTTTTAAATTAGAGTCATATTTAATTTAAATTTACAATTAAAGTTCGAACGTTGATTACTAACGTTCAAACGTTAGCGCCAAAATATTTCATGTTCGCACATAAGTAGTCACAATGTTCGAATGTCTATGTGACGTTCGAACAAAAATTTCCCATACGTTGGAACGTAAAAAAAATCACATATGACTTCAGTGACGATTTCCAGAAATCGGCACAGAAAAGGCTTTTTAGTGACGGTTTGGGGATTGTCATAATTTCTCAATCGTCACTAAAAAGCAATTGTATTATAGTTCCACCACCCTAATTTTGCGACGTAGTATTTGAACTACATAAACTTATAATATATATGCTTAGTTAAGCCTTGAGTATTAGGTCTTAGGCCTCCCTTGCAATAAAACTCGACACAGCTCAACCAAAAAGATTGCATTCATGGTAAGCTTATCCACCGTGAAGTCTCAATGATTGCAAATAGTTTCGGGAGGAATGAGATGGTTCTTGCTGATAATAATAGTGTTCGAAGAGTATATGACACATGAGATCTACACACATAAATAGTAGCACACAAAACTCTATGTTGACTATACAATATACCAAAAGCTATCAATTCATAGAGCAAGGGCATGGATGATTGGAGAGGTTATGACCACATGTTGCCAATTAGTACAAAGAGTTTATCATTGGGTAAAAGGCATTATTGGGATTTTGCTGTTATTACAAAATATTATCTCTTTCATATAATTACCAAATCATAGCAAATGTTCTTTCTTTATTGAACAGTCTGGATCATGTGGTGTTGATTATGTTGTTAATTAATAGGGATAATTATAATATATTTAATTGGCATTGATGGTGACCTAATCTATCACACAAGAACTGGATAGAACTTTTCCATTTTTTTAATTATTTTTTTGTTCAAGGGACATATTAATTAACTTGAGTAGCTAAATCAATAATTCTCTAGATTAATAAAGCCTGATCTGTATTTGTCACACAACCAGACACATTTTTCATGCCTCTTTGGGCTTCAAAATTTAGCTTAGCTATAATATCATTAATCCGTCCTCCAAGAGTTCATGTGTAATGAGCCACCATAGTTATGATTTTTTCATAATTCCGCATATTCTGTAAAAAAAAAGTAGGATCTACTATTAAAAAATAATTTTTTTATATGGATATAAAATTTTTCTACTTTTTTCAAATAAAATGCGTGGGACTCAGAGGTATAATTGGTTCAGTTGGTCCAAAGGAAGGTTTTTGGGCCAAACTGAAACTTTCAGTCCACCCTTATTCCATCATGAGACCAGATTGATTATACCTATAGGCCAGATCGGACCATTATCTATTGGTCCACTTCGGTTCGGGTCAATGCAAAATGAGTCACTTTTTGTTAAAGACCCAACTTACATTTTATTGTGTATTTCGGCCCAACATACAAAAAAGTCCATTAAAGTCAATGATAAAAATTATATAAAATAATAAAATTAAAATTAAGTAAGCTATTTAATATGAATTATCTAATTAACTCATTAATAAAATTATTAATTATAATTATATTAATGATATTACTAATTTAGTACTTAATACTCAATAGTATGTGTGTATGAATTATGATAGTTAATATATAATGACCTATATTAAAGTTTTAATATTTTATATATGATTAATGAATAACGGGATTCATGGATATTTCATACTTGTAGCTTAGGTATCTTACAAAAAAATGCACCTAAGTATTTTAATTAGGCGTAGATACTAGGTAACTAGAGTATGCATCAATGCATATAATGTTTTGATTTATCATATAATATATTAGTTAATTGTCAATAACATATTAGTTAATATTTAATATATTTAACATATATGGTCAATGATCATAAGTTATATGAAAATTACATAATTAAGTTATAAAATTACTATATAAAATACTATATAAAAAATAATTTAAAATATATATATATATTTTTAAATTCAGTCTGGTGATATATTTAACCCAAGACTAGTTCGGTCTGGTCCAAAAAAACATAATCCGAGACTGGACCAAAAGCCAAAATTTTGAAAACTAATGGATCGAAAGTGACCATTAGTGTTATCGAACCAGTCAGATTTTTCTGTCTGGATCGGTTAACTTATTGTCTTAGCGGTACTTGCACACTACTCTATGACCGTAAATATAATTTTCATCAAATAAATTAGAAAATAAACATATTAGTAAAATGATAGTACCAGATAAAGGCGGAGACTTAGGTTTCGTTTTCTTGTGACGGACAAGACGATAAGATTGGCAAGTATCCAGTTGGGATCACAGCTTTTTGGAGTTATTCTGATTTTTCTCTTGGATATCAAATGGCTTCATTACATGTGTGTGTGTTTATATATATATATATATATATATATATATATATTATATTCTAGATATAAAGTCAAGAGTTATAGACAGAAGGAAATAGAAAGCACTTTTTTATAAATTTTACCATAACATCACGGGTAGACAGTGAACAGACAGAAAAGAGAGAAATTACAGGGGAATTTAGGACCCATTTAAATCGAGTGCCATGAACATAGAAGTAATTAGGCAAATGGACATCCTCGCCATGAACATAATATTGTACAAATTCCATGGTTTTGAACTCTCCCTTTCCATATAAAAGTGTCACTGCTCTTTGAAGCATAAATCGGTGAGCAGAGAGGCACATATTTTTGGTGATTTACATGTGGGAAGAGCTTCTGAAGGACCCAAGAGCTTTAGCAGCGGCAGCTCTCAAAATGTACTGGTGATAGAATGCAGCTATTGCGGCACCAATGAAGGGTCCGACCCAGAAAATCCACTGGAGAAATACATCGATCAAACCCAATTCTAAGTTAGAATCACAAAGTTACATAAATCCACAGGACTAAATATAGACAGGACATAAATCTAAGTGCATACTTGGTCATCCCATGCCTTATCCTTGCCATAGATCACAGCAGCTCCGAAGCTTCGAGCCGGATTAATACCAGTTCCGGTGATTGGAATGGTGGCCAGGTGAACCATGAACACGGCAAATCCGATTGGAAGTGGTGCCAATACCTTTTAATTCACATATATATGAACAAGATTAGTAAAACCCAAAATAACCCTTCATTTTAATTCACCTAAGATCAGGGTATAGTACTTACAGGAACATGGGAATCTCTTGCATTTCTCTTGGGATCAGTGGCAGAGAAGACAGTGTATACAAGCACGAATGTGCCAATGATCTCGGCGGCCAATCCAGTGCCCTTGCTGTATCCAGCGGCAAGCTCGTTAGCACCACCGCCGTACCTGCTGTAGTAAGCTTTCTGGAATGCCTTTACCAGCCCGCATCCGCATATGGCTCCCAAACACTGAGCCGCCATGTACAGTATTGCTCGGACCAGTGAGACCTTCCGAGCAAGGAACAGCCCGAATGTCACCGCCGGGTTAATGTGCCCTCCTGCACCAGTTCAGAAAATATATAACCCATATTTATCTGCAACGTACAGATCACGCACACCTCTCTTCCTTCTTGTTTGGAGAACAGATTTCAAATGAAAACCCATTTTCTGAGGAATTTTAAGTAGACGAGAGAAGAGATAAACTTAATTATTTAAATTATATCCTTTTGCTCCTCTCACTTATAGATTATACTTTTCCTTAATAACACTTATGAATACCACAAACATTCAATTATATAAGGGATAAAGTATAGAGTTGCTAAAATTCAAATTCAAGACCTTGGTTCTAATACCATGCATGTTGAATCACACTTATAGAGAACTCACCTGAAATACCGGCTGTGCAGTAAACAAGGACGAAAATCATGCCACCAAAGGACCAAGCAATGCCAAGAATCCCAACCCCACCACAATCCTCCCCGCCCTTGGTTTTGTCAGTTTGGCTCTTGTATCCAATTACAGTTAGAACAGTGATATACAAGAACAACAGGGTGGCAATGAACTCAGCAATGATGGCTCTGTAGAAGGACCATTGGGTGAGCTCGTCAGCATCAATCAATGGTGCTGGTGGTGGGTCGTGGTAGTCCTTGGCGGAGAAACCACCTTGCCCTCCAACTTCAATGTCCTTGGCCATAATGATAGATGCTCCTTGTGCTAGCTAGCTAGAGATGAGTTTTGAGTGTGTTTTGTGATCAGGGAGATCAATCAAGAGAGAGTTGTAGACTTGGTGTAGCTGATGGGGGTAAATGCAGGGGAGTTGAGGGGGGCTATATATCATGGAGTGTTGGGGGAGTTGAGTGAGCTTGCTGATTAATAAAACTTAGCTTTGCCGCCCCATATATCATGCTTACCCCACCATTTGGTGGAAGTCTTGCATCTCTGGACCCATGTGATTCGCCTTTTACTAAAATGTGATTCCCGCATGTTCTAAGAGGCGTACTCCAATTCCTTTTATGAAATATAGGTAACAATATTCGACATATAATAAATGAAGAAATGATATTTATTGTTATAGAATAAGCAAGTGTCACATATTTTTTTTTAAAATGTAAGTAAATATGATATTCATATAAAAAATTAATTATTTCAAAAACTTTATTTGCAGTCAATTTTACGTATTTCTTGTACACTATATTATTGTAGTTGATTGTATATTTTTTTTAATATAAAATAATTATTTTGACTAATTATATCAGATTAATTATATATAACAAAACTCATTCTAGTATATGTCATCTGACACCATTAGGTGGGGGGTTTTTGCTTTTCCACTACGGTCTTTCTTTTTCATCACTAGAAGTTTCTTCGATTTACTATGCCATTTAGGAAAAAAATGGTAATTCTTTTCGGTCTATCTTTATATAGATTTAAGGTAAAAAGACATTCCAAAAATGAGCGGTGTTACGGTCCTGAAATTTATCTCGAAAGATGTTCTAAATACTGCTTTTAATTTTTTAATGTATTTTTTTAATCCTCATAAATATTTAAAAAAATGAAAAATTCACAAGATTATTAAAAAATAATTCTTTAATCACTAAGTAAAAAAAAAAAATTTCGGAAGAAATGTTCGGGACCCATTTTCGAAATCCAAGCATTTCTGCCCGAAAATATAAGATTACTTTTGGATTAGAATCATCACTAATTATTTTTTTCTTGAATTGTATGACTCAATTCACATAAAGATAAACACAATAGTTAATATTCATGCAAATTAAGTCCATACTGTACAAAAACCTCATCCATGCAACTGTACAAAATGTTGCATACTATACTTTTACTTAATTCTCATTGTGCTGTGTTTGATGGGAATTTATTATATCGAAAAATTAAAAGGAATCTAAGAATTGATAAACAATACCACTTTATTTTAATGAGATGGGAATAGAATGAGGTGAAATTAAATAAGAAAATGATAAATTTATGACTTCTTTCTTTATAATTCTATTTTTAATGGAGAGTAGTAATGTAAAATTTGATTTATTTTTAAGAAGTAAGACAATTATATTAATCATTTGTAAATTATTATAAACAAAAATATAAATTAATCATTACCCTACTAAATAATGTATTTTCAGGAAAAGTAAAAAGTAATCCTATAAACATATTTTCCATATTTCCATGGAAGATATATCCGTAATTATTATAGACTAATCACTCAGGGCAGGTTTGGGGAATGAGATGAAAATTTTATGTTTTGTTTTAGTATTTAAAATATTATATTTTGGTATTATTATTGTATTGAAAGTTGAAAAAGTTGAATTAGGATTTGAAAAATTTGAATTGGGATTTGAAAAAGTTAAATTGTTTATTATATTTTGTATGAGGATTTGAAAAATATATAATGATGAGATGAGATAAGATGAGAATTTTGTGTCTCATCCCACCCCTCAAACCTGCCCTTAATAATTTATCATTTAATAGAAAATGTAGGAGTTTTATATTCTTGTATTTAAACTAAATCAATCATTAGGGCTGAAAAAATCTGGTTTTGGACATGTTTTTTCATTTTAAAAATCGGTTATAACTGGTTTGGTCTCGGTTTTATGTTGTTTAGGGTCGGATCAGACCGGTTTGCATATTTATATATTTTTAACTGATTTTTAATATTATATATAATATTTTATTTATAAATTATAATTATATAAGAAATAATGTTATATTATAATTTATAACATAACATTTTAATTTTGAACATGAACATTTATTTGATCATATGTTTTAAATATAAAATATATGTTAATTATATTTTATAGCTTAATAAATTCTTAAAATATTCTTTTTGATAAATATATCAGTAATACTAATATACATTAGTATATTAATTATTATATTATCACTAATATATAATAATAGTACTATACTGATAGTATTACTATATACTAATAGTATTAGTATATTAATAATATTTATATATATATATATTAATATAAGATATAAGATATTTAATATATATTAAAAATAGAAAAATTAGACCAAACTGGATGAGAATTGATAAAATTAGAAATATCATTTAAGAGAATAATTAGTAGCATGTGGATTCTTAAAAATGTAAAATCGATATATATTGTAATTTCGATCCCAAAATTTATACTAGATCCATTACATTCCTAATTACACATGATTGACAATCATGTGTAGTATACAATGACACGTGTCGGAAAGTAGTGGTGGTTGGACCCACAATCGGAGACTGTAGGCGAGGGACAGGTCAAATCATATATGAGCACATTGCAAACCGACCAAATTCACATTCATTCACCAGTCGGCAAGTCACCGTCCAGCATCATTTCCTTTTTCTCAACCACTCACGTCCCGCCACGTTCTGCTGTACCCACAGCCGCCACCAATCATTCTCCACCTTATATACAATGCCATTTTTATTTTCTCTAAATTATGGGTATTGACCAATCATTATTATCCTTATATTATTAGAAAAACATAAAAACTCTTGGCTAGACCAAGACAAAGAAAAAAAAAAAATTTGAAAATTGTCTGGTTGTTATGCTGCCACGTGTCAATCACAATCGACGTTATTGTCTCACGACCAAGGCCATCCTTGGCTTTTTCCCGTCTATGGCAACGTTTTCTTTGTTTTGGCCGGTAGCACCAGGAGGCGTGCTAAACACACGTGGAAATGATTTAGAATTGGGAAATTTATTTTATTTTTATAATTGAAAAAATCTTCTGTTTAGTCACTGTACCAAATCCCACACTCTACAACTTACGTGTCAATCGATTCTACATTTTGAATTTTCTCACCTCATTGAATAAATGGAATAACTTGATGAGAGAGGTTGAGGAGAGAGAGAGGATGGCGATGAGAGAGAGCTTTAGGATGTGTTTGAATGTTAAAATGAGTTGAGTTGAGATGATAAAATATTGTTAGAATATTATTTTTTAATATTAATATTATTTTAAAATTAAAAAAAATTGAATTGTTTATTATATTTTGTATTAGAATTTAAAAAATTTATAATAATGAATTGAGATGAATTGAGATGAGTTTAGTATCCAAACTCACCCTTAAGAGAAAGAAGTCGAAGAGAGAAATTGAGGAGAGAGACGTAGATGAAAGAGATGGATTTGATTCGGTGATAAAGGTTTGACATTTAAAAATAAAAACAAACAAAAAGTCGTGTGTAATGTGGAGTGAGAAACAGTTACTGATACATAGTAAAACTCTTTCTAATTTTCTCATTTTGAGGTCCTATTATTATGTTACCTAAATCGGAAGAGATATAAATGTATATATATATATATATATATATATATATATATATTTTTGACTATTTTAGACCTTACATATTATATATCTTCCATTTAGATTTTTACCTTGCAATTGCGACAAAAAACGAATTCAGATAGAAGATCTTGATTCGATATGTTTTCTCCATCATTTTTTTACCGTACTTGTCTTTCTGCTTTCCAAAGGTACAAATTTATTTATGTATTTATTTATTTAAAAAAAAAAATAGTTTGGCCAAAAGAAGATCATCAAAGAATTTGGTGAGCCTTAAAAAAAAAATATCAAATTTCCCTAGTGGAAGCAAGAGAAATGGGTATCTGCCCTAATCTATCAATGTTAGATCGAACTGGTCATGGTATCTTCTCAATGGCTGTTTTTTATGCAGCAGTGTTACATGCCAGCCCCTAAGTTTTCATTTTGCATGAATGGGACTAAAAAAGCTGGTTATTTCACTTCTACAAGTAAATGATTAAGGTCTCGTTTGGTTACACAGATAATATAAAATGAAATGAGAAATATGTAAATAGTAGTGAGATAATTTGTAAATAGTAGTATAATAGTTTGAGTTAAGATTTTTATGAGGTTTTGAAAAATGGGATTTTGAAAAATGAGAGAAAGTTAAAAAAAACCTATATAATGTTAAAAGAAGATTACAAAATAATTTTGTTTTAAAATTTGAAAAAAATTAAATTGTCTTTATGTTTTGCTGAGAAGTTTGAAAAAGTTGTAATGATTAGGTAATGAATAGATGCAAAATTTAAAAATGTGAAATTGAAAAATATGTGTTTAAATGATGTTTGGATATTGAGAAAAGATGAGATCATGGTTTCAAAGAATTGTGAAACAAAACCATGCCTAAGATAGGGAGATGGATTATCTGACCTGGTTCTTATAAATGCAACTTCTTTTAAAGAAGGCAACTTTCCTGCAATGCATTTAGGTGCTCCTTTACACTAAACAAACCTCCAAGTTTCCATGTTTGAACCTTTGGCACCAAAGGTCGCTTTAATGGAAACGAGCTCTGTTGTCTGCACGAGGAAACCAGGCCTTTTCACAAGCATGTATATAGCTTCTATGCCAATCTCTCTCACACACACACATAATTCTATCTTGCATTAATACCCCTAATCTTTGTGGGTTTCCTTTATGCAAAAAGCACTTCAGCTAGCTCTGTTAATGGTATTTCTCAGCCTATTGCTAAATCATATCATTCATCTCTTTGGAAATCTATTTGTCAATTCATAACTACAGATACGGGTGATTTCTCTACCAAATCAGCTATGCAAATAGCTAGATCCCCATTAGTGTCCTTTCCTTTATCGGATTGCATTTGGAATGTTTAGAGTTGCGGGATTCCTCGGGTTTCTGAACGTTTTTGCGGTTTGTCCTTCCCTCAAATAGAATCATTGGAGCACTTATTTTAGGAAGGGTCTAGAACTAAAGTTTGGAAATACCCTGTCAATATATTTAGATTCTCTTTAGTATTACAGCTGAATTGGAAATCCAGATAACTATTATCATGTATCAACTGTCAAAAGGAGATGATCAAGTGAAGAAGCTTGCAGCCTTAACTCCAATGATTAATTTGTGGAGTTATTTATTTATTTATTTATTTTTCTAATCAAGCTTCATTATATTAAACAGTTATAAGATACAAGAGTCTAAAGGGTGGGAAGCTTCAATAATCTTCCTCAAACCAGCTAATACAACAAGAGAAATGAAAAAAAGTGGGATTTGTGGCCAATGACTCCTACCCATTTCCCACAACGGGAAGCCATTTAAAGCGGTTTTTTCACAGTTTGATAAATGGACTGCAACACCACTAAGACTAAAAAAGTTGTAGTTGATTGTTTTGTGTTGCACTTCGCTGGCTCAGTTTGGTTGAAAGAGACACTCATATCCTTTTCCTCACCATCTTTGGTTAGGATAAGCGGTAATATAAGAAAATAATGTCCAGTAGATGGTCCGATATGCCGACGAACAACCGTCAGTGGCTGTGAAGGCGCATGAGAATCATATGCCACTGCTGGTGAGAAGACGTTTGTTGGATCTTCAAGATCCAAGGCCGCTGATCTCATTTTTGCCGTGTGTGGCGGTAGAACACGTACAGTGATACGACAACGCTTGGATCTCAGGCATGGCATAGGCCACACATGAGACTCACGTGCTACTCGAATGGAAGCAGTTCTTTCAGAAGCCAACAGATCGGCAGTTGAGGAGTCTTGTGGAGTTGCGCGTGACGGTTGAAGGTGGTTGAAAATCAATAGATCGGCCCATCTCCTACGGGTGGGTCCGACTCTGATGGAGTCGGAATGCCCATCTTCGACCTCCGACTTGGAGATCAATATGCATTATGACTCCGACTCCGATTGGAGTCAGAATTCGACTCTGATTGGAGTTCGGAGTTCCAATCGAAGCTCGGACTTTTGATCAGACCTCGGAACTTCGATCGAAGTTGAAGTGGGCTTAAGGCTTATGGCCCTAGTCAGATTGGGCTTGGGCCCATGGCCCAATATTGAAGCCCAATCTAAAGGAAAAATATGCCCACCCCTGTTTAAAAATATTTAAAAAAAATTTAAATAATGTAAAAAAAAATTAAAAATATAAAATACTATAATAAATAAGTAAAAAATCTAAAATTTAAATACAATGACTACATCACGTACAATACAAAAATGGATGATTTAATGTGTGCAAACGATAAATTTAAATTTAAAACGTAACCGGATATCTGGATTTTTCACTATAATTTGGATTTTTCACTATAAACCATAATCTGGATTGTTCACTATAAACCCGGATTTTTCACTATTATCCGGGTTGTTATTATTAATTTTTTTTAAAAGAAGACTAAACTTAAAAAAATGTTTTTATAGCACTTTTTTTTTTAAAAAAAAATTATGATATGCTTAAATTGCCTAGTTTGTTTTTTAAAAAATAATTTAAATATGATTAAAAAGATTTTTATAAAAAAAATAAATTAAAGAACAAAATATATAAAAATGCAAAATAAATAACATTGTTATTACATCAAAATGCAAAACATAAATTTACAAAGAACAAAAGAAATAATAATACATCACAACTAATTAAACTAAAACATAAATTTACAAAGAACAAAATGCATTAGTCTTCACATCTTGAATCTGGAATTCGGGGGCAAAATTGATTTCTTTCACGTTGATCTGGTCATGCCATTTTGGAAAATTTTCTACTGGACCGAGTCTTCATAAGCTCCCAACAACATCAATTATAACAGAAAAATGAAAACTATAATGATTAGAAACAATAAGTCAAAAAGAACAAGAGAATAAAACTTGAAACAAAACGTCGCAAAGACACTACAATAATTACTGTCATACAACTTTAGTTCTTGGGTCTATATTACCAAGAAATAGTCTCCACTTTCTTCTAGGAGCACTCTCAGATTCATGTTCCATGACTGGCTCATACTATAAATATTAAATGCACAAAAGAGTTTCATATATGAGAAAATTCTTAAGCACCATATCAATTCCAATGAATTATTACAAAAATAAAGGGAACCTTAAGAAGAGGGCTAAGTTGAAGTTGAAGTTGAAGTTGAAGTTGCTGAAGTTGAAGGAAGATGGTTACCTTAAGCAGAAAAAAATGTAGATGTTAAGTTAAATGGATAAATTAGTAATAAAAAATCAAACTTATGAAATAAAAGTGTTTACCTTCGATGTCAACGCGTTCTACATGCTCATTCACCTCCCAAGAACTAAGTGGTTCACATGTCAACCAATTTTACGTGCAGATTAGTGCTTGGCCAGTCTCTGGTGCTAATGAGCTTTGGTATGAGTCTATTACACGTCCATCGGCGCTGAACGCGGACTCGTATGTGATGGCGGAAATAGGAATGACCAATACATCATGTGTGATCTATGTAAGGATGAGATATCTAAATAAGTTCTTCTTCCACCAATCCGAAATATCAAACTCGGGTACTTTTGATTCAATCACATCTGAAAAATACCTATCCATGTTCGAGCTAAGTATCAAACTGTTTTGCTTCTCAAGATATTGCTCTAGAGCTATATCAAATTTCACAGTCCAAGTCAACACCAATAATACTTTAGGAACTTCTATGAGCCATATTTGATCTTCTACTACCCAGCCCATGAAACTTGTGGTATTGCTCAATCAAACGATTCATGAGCAATCTTACGTTGGTCTCAATTCTATCTGCACATTCATCCCTTTTGCACATTTTTAACCAATATGATAATGCTGTAATCTTATATTGAGAGTCAAGGACAAAAGCTACATAAACAATCTTGTTCATCCTATCCGTGTTCCCCCAATATTTATCAAACTTAAGTTTCATAATAGAAGCCATCCTCATCAACATACCATCCTCACTTTGACCCATGTTGGTCAAAGTGTTCTCAATTGTACAAATTTGTTGAAATAACATATTAGAGGTTATATACAATGAGCTAGAGATTTTCAAAGTGACATCATAAAAAACTTTTAGAAACTTAATAAAAATATGAGCCATTTGCCAATCTTCGAATAGAGGCACCAAAAGCTGTGACTCCTTCACTCCCATTAGCACAAAAGCTCTTTCGTATTCTTTAGCAACAATATGCATTAGTTATGTTGAATTCCATCTAATAGGAACATCTAGACACACTATTTTTTCACACACAATATTCAGCTCGTTTGTAAATGTTTTAAACATATCAAGCCTTGCCTGTGAGGACCTCACAAATCTTATTGCTTCTATAATCTTATTTTCAGCATCATGAATAATTTTTAAACCATCACATATAATGAGATTTAAAATATGTTAAGCACATCGCACATGTATGAACTCGCCTCCCAAAATTGTGAACTCCTTATCTCTTATGTTCCTCCTCACTTGATCAATAGTAACATCATTAGATGAGACATTATCCATAGTGATCGTACAAAAGTAGTTAATCTCCCAATCCGCCAAGCAAGACTTTAACATCCAAGCAATGGTCTCGCCCCTATGATTAGGATCCTTGAAAAATATTATAATTTTTTTGTGTAATACCTAACTTTGATCAATATAATGGCATGTAATACAAATATAATTCTTGTTTTGCACTGATGTCCATATATCGGTGGTCAAACAAACTCTTTGAGTGCTCAACAATGCCTTCAACCTTTGCTTCTCCTCCTTGTATAAACCAATACACTCTTTTTGGAAGGTGGTTCGGGATAACAAGGTGTGTTTAGGCTCTAAATAATCTAAAAATTTAACAAATGCATGATGCTCTATAACCTTGAATGAAAATTCACACTAGATAAACAAATTAGAAATCATTGCCTTAAATTTTTCATGATCATATTATCCTAACACTTGAGGACTAGATTCTTTACCATCCATCCTAACTCTAGTGTGTGATGATGATTTATCCTTTCCAACATTTTTATTCTCTCTAATGGGAGAGATTGGACAAGCATATCCTAGGTAGTGTAACATTAATGACGCACCATTTTTATAATGGCATCCATAAATCTTGAAGCAATAATTGCATTGAGTTTTAGGTACAATGGGATCAACAGATTCAACCCTTGTAAAATGATCCCATACATGAGATTGGTTGGTAGCCTTCTTGTCTCTTTTGACTTTGGAGGGAGAGGTGGTGTGGGATTTGGGGTATTCATAGAGGAAAGCATTAAAGGACTAGTGTTTTCTGCCATGTCCAATGAAATAGGCGATGATCCACCAACACTACCACTAAAACTACATTCCATCTGTTTTAAACATAAAAAATAATGTATATGCTTCAGCATTTTCATGGAAAGATATCAGTATAGTGAAATGTAAACTGATGTATAAATATATTCTGCATTAGTCATAGTGAAAGAAACATGATAAAAAAAACAGAGAACAATCTGAACCTAAAATTATAGTTTCATAACAACAATATTTCTGATGAGTAATATAATATATTTATGAAAAAAAATCATATTTTCTTTTTTCATTTATTGGCCATGGTTCAATCAAACGCATTGCAGTTGACATCTTTTTCTCAAATCTATTTGTGTTAATGATCAAAATAGACTAATCATGGCAAACATTGAGGTCCTAAGTTAGAAAAGACAAACATGTAGCAGATGTATCACCAAGTCCAAAAGATGTCTTATTCCTTGAACTATCACTAGAAGCTATAAACTTCAATATTAGAGATATCATCCCACAATTTTTCTATATCTACTTAAACAGGTTAGTGCCTATCCACTCTCACTCTCCTCCAAAATGCTTGAGGCCTAACTACCAAGCAAAAAGCTACCCAACCTACATGCTAGCAGGCAAATGGCATGATGGAAACTAACGAAAGACTTCGGAGGAAGCCCTTTTTTAAATAAGGGAAGGAAAATGTATGTATATGTAACTCTAAAATATTTCTCTTGTAATGTTTGCTAGGAATTTACTAGTATCATTTAGTTAATGTAGACCACAAGATTGAACTGTCCAAGAAGAATGGTTTTTTTGGTTTCTTATCAATAGATTCATTACTATAGCCTAATTTGTCTCTCTGTGATGCAAAGTGGCAAACACAATTTTTATGTAGATATTAATAAATCCATGTGACTATTAAATTGCACAGAACTCTGTATCCTAAGCTTTCAGTTTCTACCACTCTTTCCATCCAAATAGTCTTTCTCTTGAAACTTCGTGACTTCTATCCATCTTTTTCTCCTACCCAGAAGAGACCGAGGTACAGATTAAATTTCCTTGACCATTACACATTATGGATTGGCTTAGAAAAAATTTTAAAGGCTCAGGACACAAAGATTCAAAAGAGCATTTCACATGCAAAGCAACCCACTTCCTCAAATATATACAAACCGAGTGAGATAGATGAACATACTGTAGGTTTCAGAGTTGAGAGAGAGAGATGGGGCAAACGAAGATGCTGGATGGAATGAAACCAGTGAAATGAGAGGCAGAGAGGTGACGGTAGGGCTAGGGTTTCATCGTTTTAAAAAGGGCCTTCGACTTTGTTTGCCAAAAATGCAAAGACTGAAACGAGAATGAAAGTCGAGGGAATGAGGATTAAATCTCAGGGGTGCAAAACAACATCGTTTTCCATTAGCAAAATGATGCCGTTTTGAATGAAAGCTAGTGTTTTTTTAAAAAAAAAAAGCCAATTACGAAAATCGGGTGAAAATCTAGATCTGTAACTGTATTCGGGCAGGTACGATTTTTTTTACCTGCCCGGGTTTAATCCGGGCGGAAAACCACCTGTATCCACTCAGATTCCGGGTTTTGAACCAGACCGAAAAAAAATCCGGCCTGGGTCTACACTCTTATTGACGTGTCAGCTATTGATATGCTAAAAATTATGAAATTTGAAATTCAAAACTTGAATTTAAAGAGAAAACTGATAAAATAGGTATTGTATGTAAAACTGTAAGTAAAATGATAAGTACTACTCTATAAAATTTTGTATGTAAAAGTTAGACCCCAATATATTTTTAAACACCATGTTTAGATTTGGGTGCCACATGTCATACGCAAAGCAAATGATTTTTAAACACTCCATTCTACTTGTAGGCCCCTATAAGACATAATTTCACACAAAAATATTATTACGTACAACACGAGTTTTAATCAAAATTTTGGGGAGGGGGGTTGGGGGGAAACCTTCATCACTACCCGCCCACTAGTTGCCACACTTCTATAAAAGATAAATCTTAATTCTAACCCTAATCTCACTTCGATGTATCTCACCCTAATTCTAAGCCTAATCTCACCCCTGCCGCATATCTCACCCTCTCATTTTCTTCTTCTTCTCCTCTGCTCTCCTTTCCTTTCTTCTTCTTCTCCTCCTCCTCTCATCTCCTCTCCTTTCTTTTTCTTCTTCTTCAAATCCTTATCCTTTGTGTTGGGCCCCAAGAGCTTGGCTCCGCCCTCTGTGGGTGGGTGCCCCTTTTCGCATATTGGAGGTGGATTGACCTTCATGACAGTCTGCCCACCCCACCCAACACCCTCCCTAGCAACCAATCGAAAAACAAAATAAAATCCATAATCCAACCTAGAGAGAGAGAGAGAGAGAGAGAGAGAGAGGAGAGAACGCTTGAGGGGATAAGTTTTAAACTAAACCTAATGTAAAATGACGACGTTTTATTTAAAAAAACACAACTTAAGATAAAACAACGTTGTTTTATTAAAAAATTATTATTTTTAATATATGTATCTGAATCGAACTGGATGGTGTTGGGAAGCAGAGAGAGTTGCTACCTGCCTTTATGGGGTGGGTTGTAGCCCTAGTCTAGATAGAGACTTTAAGCACTCATGCTCATGTACTCAGTAATAATATGTCTATAAGCAATGCAAACCTCTCTCTATCTCAACAACGTGAGATAGTATTTTCTGAAACTTCTTTATCAGCATAATAGTCAAAGGATGTATCATTTTTGTATTTTCACTTTATTGGGGTCATCGGAAAATTCTCTTGTAGAAATGGTGGCCCTAAAGCAGATTTGTTCTATTGCCTGCTCCTTGGCTTCAATGATATCCTATTTGAAACTCATTCCTTTGTATTGATTTTTTATTTTTTTATTTATTTATGAAAAAGGCTAAAAAAAACCTGTCAATGTTATCATATTTGAGATGATACGATGTTCCAACAGGTGTTATCATTTAGCATGTCTCCAGGAAGGGAATTCAATAGTTGATGTATGTTAGCATATATTTACCTACCTTAATTAGATTAATACGTTGTCTAATATTCTAAAAATATTATGGTAATATTTTGTAAATATTCTAGGTCAAAATATTTTGTATTTAGGTATTGATTGTATTTCCTTTATTACATGGGACTTATTACACTATAAATTGGCCACCCTTGTGCATTGTCAATAGTCATTGAACATATAGAGTTTTCTCAAATACATTTTTCTACATGGTGTCAAAGAGGATACATTCGTGATGCCTCTAGTCAATACTGTCTGTATCACACATTTTTGTAGTAGCCATCGGTGTCCCCTTGTTGTTTTCTTTATAGTCTACAATGGTTTCTACGTTGGTTCCATTACACTTAGCAGTTGCCGCTTCCACTCACTTTTTGCTCTGCTTAGGCCTATATTTTCAAATAACTCAGGCCAACATACAACTTTCCAGGTCTTCATTAACAATTTCATGCCAGAATAGCTCTATTCTTTTCTTTCATGCACCACCACGCTGCTTAGTTAATTGTGAGTCATCCACGTGCCCCACACGCCTATCTACATTTTCAACAGTTTGATCCACTTTTCAACTCAATCTAGTCCATTACAATCCAATCCACTTCAAATCTCAACTTAGTAGCCCAGTTTATTTCTTAAGCCCATACTTTCTCTTAACCCATAGCCCACACTTTCCATTGGCCCAAACCCAAGGCAGTCACTGCCATGTCACCTAGGATTGACTGTTGGCCATTGACTAATCAACTGTTGAGATTTTGATTGTTGACGAAAAAACATTCCCTTAAAATGTCCCTTTCATCCAACCTTGAACATATTGCTCATCTCATTGAGAATATTTTAGATGGATACAATTAGAATATATGGGCATAAAATGTTCATTTCTTCAAACCTTGATAATATTGTTCATCTCGTTGGCAATATTTTAGATGGATTCAATTATAATATGTGGGCATAAAACATGGAAGTATTTCTCATGGTTGTAAATTGTAGCGTTATATCTCGTGAGACATTGTTGCCCTAAGCAACATGAGGGTGAAAGTATTGAAGTCTCTATAAGCCGCCTTGAAGATTGGCATAGAGTACACTACAAGATCCTATCTTGGTTTATTGACACTTACGTTCCTCGTATTCACAGTTTGCTCCCTAAATTTGGAAATGCTAAAAGCTGCATGGGATTTTCTTTCGAAGCAATATAATTATACTTATGATGCATCTTTGTAGTTTTAGCTTGAGACTAAGCTTTATTAGGTGCCAGAAGAATCAAATTAATCTATTGCTAATTTTTATTCTCATGTTAATAACCTATGGGGAAAACTATCTGCACTTCATGATGGAACTTCATGAGAACTTTGAGTCTACTTGAGTCTCTCTTTTACATTGCACACCACTTTCAACTCTCGTGGTTGTTGTTGCCAAACTCATTTATGAAGAAAATCGCTTATCAACAATGAAGTTACAATCTCCAGATTTTGTTGTAGCCGCCAATTCTGATGTAACTTCCAAGTCTTCTTTTGTCTATATGTCTGGATCTTCACAACCCTGTCATCAGCCATGATTATTTTCTACAAAAGTTGCAAATGCACAGGCCACTCTATCTTCTAATGTAACAAACTACAATACAAGAATCAAGCAAAGACCTTTTTCTCATAGGTTAACATCGTAGCTTCCACTAATTCTTTTGCACTAGAGTCTTATTCTCAGCCAACTCCACTCACTAAAGCTGACATTGAGGCATTAATTTGTCAAGTTTTATCCCGATCTCCTATTTTTTTGTCCATCACCTCAAGTAAATCTCCTTGGTTTATTGAATTTGCATGTTGTAATCACATGACCTCTAACCCTACCTTATATCTCCAATATTCTTCACTTTCACATAATCTTGTCATTTACATCGGGATTGGTTCTCATTATCCTATTTGAAATATATAATTATTTTTTCCTCAACATAAAGCTTGTCGTCTTCGTCGTGCTCTTTATGGGCTAAAGCAAGTTGCTTGTGCTTGGTTTTTTAATTCAACTCTTTGGTTGCTAAGCAAGGCTTTATTCCTACTACATATGACTGCATTTTTTCTTTGTACTACTAATGGTGGTACTAAACTTATCCCTCTCTATGTTGATGACATCATTATTACCAAATATGACATTACTTGCATTAGAGACCTTTGGTATTTTCTGAGTTAAGATTTTAAAACGAAGAATTTGGGGAACTTAAGCTACTATCATGGACTAGGTCACATTGGGCGCATATGATTATTATCTTCCCCAAGCCAATAAGATTGTGGTTTACCCTTTAAAGCTAGGTTGATTGATAATAAGATAGTTCTCTGGAATATAATGCTATGCTTCTTGCCACTAATGTTACACCTCTTTAAGATTTTGCGTTGTACGAGCAGTTGGTTGGTAGTCCCAATTATTTTACTGTTACTTTGCTAGATATTTCTTATATTTTTTATTTCGTTAGTCAATTTATGAATGCATTTCACTACACTCATTATGCTGTCGTTCCTCATATTTTATGCTATGTTAAGGGCTTTTTATTACATGGACTTCACTTCACTTCTCCTCATTCTCTTCTTTTGAGTTTCAGGCTTACTATGATCCTAATTGGACTAGTGATCTCTAGCTATTATTTTTCTTTGGGACATCTATGATTTCTTAGCGTAGCAAGAAAAAATCAGTTGTCTCTCAATCTAGTACTAAGACTAAGTATCGCATACTGTCCAACACCACCTTTGAAGTATTGTGGCTTCGATGTCTCTTAAGAAACATGGGCGTTTTATAGAAGATTAGTCCTCCCATTCACCGCAATAACCATAGTGCCATACAAATTGCTCATAATGATGTCTTTCATGAATTTATCAAACATATTGAGATAAATTATCATTTTGTCCATCATCACCTTTAGCAAGACACTTTGCATCTTCACTTCGTATCTTCTTAAGAAAATCTTTCTAAGATTTTTACAAAATTTAATCCACCTGGCCGGCTTGGTAATCTTGTTTCTAAACTCTAGTTGGCTTACACCATCTTGAGTTGAGGGGAGACGTTAGCATATATTTTCCTGCCTTAATTAGATTAATATTATTAGGGTAATGTTTTGTAATTTTAGGTCATAATATTTTGTATTTAGGTAATGGGTTGTATTTCCTTTATTACACAAACCTTATTGCACTATAAATAGGACCCAATTATAAATTTTCAATACACATTGAATATACAGAGTTTTTCATATACAATTTTCTACAATATACTTTCTAAGTTTGATGCTAGAGGCAACTCAATCACCATTTTTTATGTATCTCACTTGTAAGTCATGTGTTAAAGGCAGCTTGGAATGAGTACAAATTAGATATTGCAGACATTTCTAAGTTTGGGCAGAAGACATAGAACTATATTGTTTTGTTGCTTTTGCATTCAAGTAAATTGGTATAGTACTGTTGTATATCTATTGTATAGTTTTGCAATAGGCTTTTTAAATCTCACTTTTTGGTATTTTTGTAGTTGCTTAGATTTTGTTTTAGTATAATATTCTTCCACCGTAAGTAATGATAATTAATAAAATTGAGACATCATTCTCTTTCTTCAAAAAACAACAAGCAAGTTGAAGATCTAAGAGTGATTTAGGGGTGGTAATATGTTACATGACTTGTGAACTCAACACGAACACAATATAAAATTAACGGGTTTGAGTTTGATATAAATGAGTTTGGGTTAGAACGGATTGATCCGTTAGGACACGATTAATAAACGGGTCAACTGAAAATCAACTCGCATAAACCATTTGAAGTTTATTTCAAAATTAAAATTTACCCTTTTAACCCTAAAAGCTAAAAGACCCTAATATTCATCACTCATCAACTGCCTTGCTTCTCTCTCTGTGTCTCTCTTGCTTTTTCACTATCTCATGGTCTCCCTCTCTCTCAAGTCTCACTCTCACTCTCACTCTCACTCTCACTCTCTGACATCTTAATCTCTCGTCACTCATCATTGGCACATCGGCATGCAGGTTGCTCCCTTGATCTGCTCTCTCTCGGCCTCTCTCTTTCTCTCCCTCTCTCTCGGGCCTTGGCATCTGTCTCTCTTTTCATCTCTGGTCTGTCGCCTCACTCACTCTCACTCTTCGTCTCTCAACACATTGCCTGTCCCCTCTTTCTTGGGCCTCGACATCTATCTCTCTTTCCATTCTTGTTGGTCACTACCTCTTGCCTCACTCTTGTTGGTCATTTGTCTCTCTCTTTCTCTGTCTCGTTCTCTCGCCTCTTGTCTCACTCTCCGTCGTTCTTGTCCTCTTGCCTCTCGTCTATGAATCTCTCTCAAGTATCACTGTCAGTCTCCAACTCTCATAGTCTCACTCTTAATCTATCAAGATCTCTCTCTCAAGCATTCTATATGGGCATCACACTCTCTCTGCACACTGCCAGTCCACCCCATGGTAACTTTCTCAAAATTAAATTTGAAAAAACTATTCATCTGATAGTTACATTTTGTTGCTGCTTGACTAGTTATGTTAATAGTTACTACTATGTTTATAGTAAGTCATTTGAAAATTGTAATTGGACATATTTGGTAGTAAACTTGGTTGTTGTATTTATTGTGTTTATTTGTAGATTTGGTAATCTTATTTACTATGTTTATTTATTTGTTGATGATATGGTTAATTTTTTTTATTGAAATTGTTGTTGTTATACTCATAAAATTGAGGCAGCAAGGCAATGAACTAAACATTGAAAGCGAAAACGATGATTTAATTGAAGAGTGGTGCTACACCCACCGGTGGATTCCACCGATGGGTGCTACTGACAAGGCCAAATGGCCTTTTTCTTTTTCTTTTTTTATTAATTGTTTTATACCCTTCAACATTTAAAAAAATCACAATATCATTAAAAAATATTTCCTTAATAATTAAGTAAAAAAATAATTAAAAAACCATCGGTGGATTCTACCGATGGACTAAGCATTATTCTTAATTGAATTGGACTCACTGGAAGATATTTCAGTTCATTTGCAAACATGCTTTTAGATAACTTCAAATGTGTGTTCTTTTAGATAACTCCTAATTCTAACAAAGGTGATGGCAAGCCAAGTGCAAGATGTGTAGTGTTACATACTTGGCAGCAAGTAAATATGGAACCAAGAATTTGAAGCGTCTCATTGAAATTTGCCTTATAAGAAACTCACGAGATGTTGGTCAGATGGTGTTATTCCAAAATAGTGGATTAGTGACGGTAAGCGCTTCTAAATTTGACCTTGAAAAATTTAGAAGGATGCAGATAAAGCAATTGTGAAGCATGGGCTACCTTTTCACTTTGTTGAATATTCTAGTACAAGAGCAGCATTACAATATTTGCATTCTAATATTTCACTTATATCTTGAAATACTGCTAAGGTTGATTTGGTTAAGATGCGTCAACAAGAAATAGAAAGTGTTAAATGCATGTTGAATGATGCTCCTGATAGAATTAGTTTGACATCTGACTTGTGGACTTCTATAACTACTGATGGTTATATGTGCATTACGACACATTTTGTAGATAAGAATTGGGTCTTAGAAAAGAGGATGTTTTCTTCTTTTATGCCAGCACCACATAATGGTATATCTTTATTCAAAAACATTTTTTAACTTGCTATGTAATTCGGGAATTGAGAACAATATTTTTAATTTAATTTAAGAAAATGCTTCTTCTAATGATGTTATGATGAAGTTGGTAAAAAGTCAATTGGATATTAAGAAAGCCTTTGTTTGTGATGATGAGTTCTCTCATCTTCGTTGTTATGCTCATATCCTTAATTTGGTAGTACAATATGGGTTACAAGAGATTGATTGTACTATCCAAAAAGTTCATGAAAGCATCAAATATGCCAAAAGATCACAAACAAGGAAACAAAAGTTTTTAGATTCAATCAATCAAATGTCTTTAAATAGTAAGAAATGATTAAGACAAGATGTACCTATTAGATTGAATTTTGTTTTTCTTATGCTTGAGAGTGCTATTTTCTGTCGTCATGCCTTTTGCCATTTGAAGTTGACTAGTTCAAATTCAAGCATTGTCTATCTATATTTGATAGGATAAGGTGGAGAAAACAGCACTTTCTTGGCTGCTTTTATGATGCCACTTGTGACTTTGGTGAAACCAAATATCCCGCAGCCAACTTGTATTTTTCAGCAATTTTTATGATTTATTTGACATTGAAGGAACAGTGAGAGTGAAGATGACAACATGAGAGAATGTCTTATCAAATGCTTACTAAATTTGAGAAATATTGGTCATAGTTCAATGTCATGCTGGTTATAACAATTTGTTGAATTTTCTTATCAGAAACTTTAGAAAAAATAGTTCCCAAGAGTATTTGCACGTTCGTGCAAAATTGTTGTCTTCTCATGGAATATAGGTCTAGTGCTCCTACAAGTTTAACTATAACTCCTAAAGAAATATTTGCAAAGGTGCATGGGAAGCTCAATTCAAATCTTTTAGTAGGGAGACTAGACAAGTAATGAAAGTAAAATAAAATAATTTTTTAATTATTTATGTTATATTGTTTTATATCATGTTGCTTTGAAAGTTTCTATGTTTCATTTTTGTGCAGGAGTTTCATATATTTCACATTGATGATCCTGCTGCCCACAAACAAAAAAGTCAATTGGAGATCTATTTGGATGAACTTATTGTAGATAGAAACACAGAGCTAGATATTCTTGCACTTTGGAAAGGAAATGAGTTCTATTATCCCGATCTTGCTTTTGTGGCTTTATGACATTAATTTGCGTGTTTTCATTTCTATAGTTGTATCTAAATCTACATTTAGCGTTGGTGGATGTGTCATTGATCAGTTTAGAAATGTACTAAAATCTACAGAAGAACTAGTTTGCTTCAGAGACTGGTTGTATGGCGAGTAATGTGACGTTATTGTAGTGCTTTCAACTAATTTTATTTGACATGAAACTTTACAAATGTTAATTTTTCAATAGAAACACAATACATGAAATTGGGCAAATTAACTGAAGATATTACGAGAATGGATATCGACAAGAACAAGGAGGACCCTCCACTTCCATCTTCATGTTCTATAAATGTTTAAATTTATCTTTTTTATTTTTGGGATTGTAACATTGATATTATTACAAATATAACAAGATTTGTTATATAGATTAATATCTCAAAAATATTGTGTTTATGTTTATTATTGTGGGGATTTTAATATTGATTTTATTATAGATTAATATCTCAAAAATATTGGTTTTGTTGGTAGGTAGTTTTTTTTAGATATTGTGGCTACAAAAAATTATAAATTTTAATTCTCATATAAAATTATGTTAATAAGGACAAACGGGTTATGCAGATTAGTTTAATCTATTTACATATAATGGGTCAAAACGAGCCGTGTTGTCACCTGCTATTTATGTGAGTTGTATAAAGGTTTTAGGGTTTGATCCGTTTAATTAAATAGATAGTGTTCAGGTTGACCCGTATTAAATAGTCATATTAAAATTGTCAAATTGAGTTAGAAAAAAAGTCGCACCATATTTATTTTTCCATTTTTATAGAGGGAAAACAAATGTTGTTTGAAGAGAGTTAGTAGATGACATAAGAGTAACAGATGTTAAGTGTTTAAAAACTGCACATTTAAAATTGGAAGACTTTCGAGATTTATAAAAATCTATATATATATATAGATATTTATATTTTAGAGTTCAGAAATTTGGGCTTTTTTAAACTTAACAACTTTAAAATTCTTAAGATATGAATTTTTTTTTTAGTAGGAAACATGAACTTTTCATTAAATCAGGAAAAACAATACAAATATTGAACAACCCAACAGACTTGTTGAATACAACTAGGGACATAACCCCACCAAACATTGATCTGATTGACATTCCAAGCATATCTTGCCAGTTTATGAGCAGCTACATTGCAATCTCGGTATTTGTTTATTTTAAGTGTGTGTATTTGTTCATATTTCGGAGGCAAGATTTTTTAATTAATTCAGGCTTAAATGCAATTCTTAGAATATGGAATTGTGTGTACTTCTCCTTTATTAAATGAAGACTTAACTTATGGAATCCAAACAATTCTCATGCAGAATCTCTATGCATCATTGACACCAACTTGATTTACCCAATAATTAATCGGATCATTTTCATGTAAACCCGGATAACTCATGGATTGACTTGACTTGACAGGACCCTTTTTTTAATACATTATTTTTTATAGTGCACAATTTTATTTGGTATAGTTAATTACATGATATCCATAGTATAGATCTTTAAAAATCCATAATGATAAACAAATAAAATAGTCCTTCTGCTTTGCTCTTTAGACAGATTAATCCTTGAACTTTAATTTGTCTAAAGAGCCAAACATGGGGACTCCTTTTTTTAAGTATTTAACCCACAATTATGGTTAGGTTTTGTTTGGATTGAGAGATGAGATGAGATGGTTTGTGAATAGTAATGAGATTTGTGAGTTGAGATGGTTTTTGAAAATTTTGGGTGTTTGGATTGGAATTAAGTGAGATAAGATGATTTTAAGTTGTTGGAGAATTAATAGATGTGAGTCCCACAAATGATTGTATAGTATTTATATTGATTTTGTTTTATTTATAAATATATTTATAAATAAGTATAATAATTTTTTAAATTACATACCCAATTTTTTTATAATATAATTCATAATAATATTATAAGATGACAATATTTTTATAAAATCAAATTATATAAAAAATATCAAATAAAAATATATTTTATTTACAACATTTTTAAATAATTATGAAATATTTATCAAATCAGTTTAATTTATATTTATATTATTATATTTTTTGACCGTTTCCTACGTTTCCTTCTTTTTCGCTGAGAATGCTGAAGGGAATCAATTCCTTCTAAAAAGTATTGACCGTTTGCTCTTATTTGTCGTATTCTGAAAGTAACTTGAAATCTAATAAGAAAATTTATTTTGACCATTTGGTTAAGAGATGAGTTGTCCATACAAGATGAGATGAGATCTCACTCGTGAATCCAAATGAGGGATATCAATAAAAGTAAATCCATTAAAAAAGTTGCTACAATTCTGGATAGTGGCAAAAAGATAAGTGACCCGACATGATGAATTCAAATAACCCGAACTTTATTAATATGTTTTATTAATCAGATCGAATTAACGTTAACGATTGAGTACATGGACCCGAATAACTTGACACAAATCTGAATACTCTAACTTGATTTTACATTCCTAGCTAGTATCGAGTGAATTGCTTAATTTTGACTATTTATCCTAATACCGTGCAAGTCACATTTGTTAAAGATTTGAAATTTGATACATAAATTTTTAGACTTCTCTTATAAATAACCTCCTTTGCTTACAAGTAAAGTAACTGATCTCTCTATTAAAATTAAAAAAAAAAATTAAAAAATTAAAAAAAAATAAATAAAAGAAGAAGAAGAAGAAGAAGAAATTCAGTCACTCCTTTTACTGACATTTAAATAAACGTCATTAGTATAAATGCCGGCAAACCACCGTTTTTTTTGTAGTATATTGTGTGTGCTTCTCCTATATCAAATTATCTATGCATCATTGACACAACTTTGTCGCTAGTACTTAGAATGTTTTGTTTGGTTCACCAGTTGTGTTGGTTTTTCATCTAACTAAATTGGTATAATTTGGTTTGAATCAATTTGACACCAACTTTATTTACCCAATAATTAATCGGATCATTTTCATGTAAACCCGGATAACTCATGGATTGACTTGACTTGACAGAACCGTTTATTTAATACATATTCTAAATTTAAATTAGTACTGTTTTCAATAAAATATACTTTCTGACCAATCATATTTAATGAGTGCGCTTATTAGTGCGCATAATCGTTTATAATTAGATTTTTTCTATTTTTTATATTGCACAACTTTATTCGGTATAATTTAGTTATTTTCAGTCACTCGTATCATAATTCTGTCGATCGAGTGACAAAATTATGTAGCAAATGTCACATAGAACATTAGAGTGATCATCAACTTTGATAGAGGGATCTTACAAGAAAATTGCATTAAGAAGGAAATATAACTGAATTCCAGTGGAATAAGTTGGTAGATCAAAAACAAAATAGATTCAAGTCCTTGCACTAAGCATCACTAATTCGCAAGGATGAACTGCAAAACTTGCTAATTTAAGGTTGTCACATCAAACATATCGAAAGAAATCCAAACACAAGCACTCTCAAATATTTAGGAGCTTCTTGATCCTCATGATATTCTTCAACCTCCTCTTCAGTAATTGTCTCCAGAACAGGAGAAATGGGCATCTTAGTCAGTGAAATGAGAAGGGGTGGTGCAACCTCAACCCAAGAACTCGTACATCTGTCGTTTTTCTTTGCCATTGCAGCACCAGAAATGCTTTGATGATGAACGACTGGATTCTGATCACTTTCTTCAACCTTAGATCTTGCTTCAGCTAGCTAAAGAGATGATTAGAAGATATGGAGAATATAAGATTGATTCAGAATTACTTCTTGAGCCAAGTTTTCTTGAATGCAGTACTGGAGGATGATCAGTGGGTTGAGAGTAAAGTTGGGGGAGATGGTGTTTTATATAAGGGTTAAAGTGATAACGACAAAAAAGGAGACAAGGACGCGGTACCAAATTGGTCGTTCAAATAAATAAATAAAAGCCAAAAAGCATGCATGGAAGTTTGATACATGTGGAAAATATGCACCAGTAAAAAAAAATATATGGGCAATAATGGCTGGTGGCCTGTAGCTTGCTTGGAATTTTCTCCTTTTCATGGCTGTTGCATCACTTTGTGGTGGAAAGAAAGTAGAAACATTTCTAACAGATCATTTTATTTGGAGACATGGCAATAACTGGAATTCGAAGTATAATATTGATTAATATTTTAATATTTAGAATCTCTAACTATCTTGATTAATATTTTAATTAAGGATCAAAATTCCTATATATAATTCATTTCCAAACTCTAAAGTCTAGATCAGTGAGAAACGTGTGCATTATAATACAAATTAAATATAAAATAGTGTCCCAAAAACTTAACAAATAATAATTAATACTAGAGAATATAATAATACTTCATGTGTCTATTATCTCTTTGACCTTAAGCTCTATTGTCTTGAAAAAAAATTCTAAAATATATAGTCCACTAGATCGATAGGTTGTAATTTTTCTAGACCATGGTGATATTAAGATTATGTTCATTTATTATAGATATTCCTAACATCCCAAAATTGCAACACCACCCTCACTGGATGTATAGATTGATTCATGGGTGATGAAGTTTTCTTTTAGTAGTAGCTCCCGTCACTGACTCTCTCTCTCTCTCAAAAACCCATTGATCAGATCTCTCAACCTGACCATCTCTGATAGGGGGAGCATTCCTCCTCTCCTTCTGCCAAACCTCATGCTCTATGTTTCGTCTGATTTTATTTTCTAGTATAGAAACTGAAATGATTTTGAATAAGTCTGACAACACTTAATTTGGTGGATATGCACTTCTATTTATAATGATAGGAGTTTGTTACAATTGATAATTACATTGAGAGATAAGTACACGTGAATATTTGAAATTTAAAGTTTAAGAAATAGTATCTTAAGTATAACAGACTCTATCTTGTAGACTTGGAGTTATCGAGTTGTTGTGTTGATGAGTTGCTGGTAGGAGTTCGTGTGTTGCTGGAGTCCTTCTTGTGATTTGAGATGTGAATGTTTTTCTTGATACGCCCCCGTAATTGCAACAGTAAGGGATGGATGCTGAGATTGCGAGGAAGAAGAGAAAACCGAGCATAAGCAAGTGGCTTGGTAAGAGTGTCTGCGAGTTGATCATGGCTGGAGAGGAAGCAAACATGTATTTTTTTAGAAGTAAGCTTGTCACGTACAAGATGGTAGTCAAGCTCAATGTGTTTTATACGTGCATGAAATGTGGGGTTGGCCATGACGAAAGTTGCAACAATATTGTCATTGTAGATGGTTGGAGGTGTTGCAAAAGAGCGACCCAATTTAGACCTGAGATGTTGTAGCTAGGTGAGTTTAGTTGTTGTGTTTTCCAAGGCTCTATACTCTACTTTGGTGCTTGATCAAGAGACCGTGGATTGCTTGCGAGAACTCCACTAGATAATGTTGTTGCCAAGATAAGCATAATAACCACTAGTGGATTTGAGGTCATTGGGCCAACCAGCCCAATTCGCATATGAAAATGCAATGCGTGTGGTTGTGGAGCTGCGCCTGATCAGTAAGCCAAATGAGATAGTTTGTTTGAGGTACCCAAGGATGCATTTAATAGGTGTCCAATGCTCAGTATGAGGGCTCTACATGTATTGGCAAATTTTGTTGGCTGCAAATGATACATCCAGATACGTTAAAGCAAGATAATGAAGAGACCCAACTATGTTGCGATAAGGAGTTGTATCCGAGAGAGAGTGACCATCTGTTGTCGTGAGTTTGGAGAATGTAGACATTGGCGTAGATATTGGTTTGGCCATTAGCATGCTTGTGTGATCCAGAAGATTGTGGATATATTGATGATGAGACAAAGACAAACCACCACTCACGGGAATAGCCCCAATATCAAGAAACTAGTGCATGTTGCCGAGGTCTTTGATTGCAAATTCAAATTGAAGGTTGGTAATGATGGACTGAATCGTTGGAGGAGAGCAACTTGTGATTAAAATATCATCAACGTATACCAGCACATATATAGGGGTGGAGCTAGCAATATAAACAAAGAGGCAGGCATTAGATTTGCAGCACGTAAAACCAAGGGCAATGAGTTGGAAGTTGAGGCGTGAGTACTACGCCCGTGGAGCTTGCTTTAAGCCATAGAGAGCTCTTTCCGATTTACAGACATAGTGAGGATGAGTTGCATCAGAGAAATTTGGAGGTTGAGACATGTGATTTGTTTCATCTAGAAAACCATGTAGAAAGGCATTACTTATGTAGAAACAACCAATGAAAGAATTAAGCAGATGGCGATGGGTTTAATAGAGGGACTGTAGGTGGCACCATAGTCGACCCCAGCTTGTTGGTGGAAGCCCTTGGCAATCAAGCGCAGTTTATAGTGATCAAGAGTGCCATAAGCTTTTCTTTTAATTTGGAACACCCACTTATGACCAACAACCTTTTGAGTGGGAGAGGGTGGAACAAGAGTCCCCCTGCCATTGTGGGGGAGTGCATTGAATTCATCACTCATGGCAGCACACCATTCTGAAGACTTAATGGCCTCCGTGTAATAGGTAAGCTCTCGAAGAGGAGCAACAGTGGTGGAGAGGGCATGAGGGGATAGGATAGTACCATTTGTGCATATTTTAGGACATGAAATATCATCATGTAATTGAGTTTTCATGGAATGGGTCCTACCGAGCAAAACCAAATCCATAGAGGTAGGTGCATGATCCAAAGTATTCAATGAGATGGAAGGTGTTTGATGAGGTACTAAAAGAGTATGAGTAGAGGTTTGAGGAGAGGATGACAGACTATTGCCAGGGGAGGGGAATTAATGGATGAGAAATGAGGTGAAGTACAAGGAATGCAAGAGAAATGAATATTGGAAGGTAGTTGCACCAAAGGAAAAGAAGTAGGATTACTATATAGCATGGGTTGGAACTACTTGAAGGGGAAGGAAGACTCATCGAAGATGACATGCAGTGCAATGTAGACACAACCAGAGGTAGGATCTAAACACTTATAATCAACATGGGAGTTTCTATAGCCAGTGAAGACACATAGTTTGGATCGAAATTATATTTTGTGTTCATTGTATAAGAGCATGAAAGGCCAATAAGTAGCCCAATTGTGCATAGAAAAGAATAGTCGAGTGGTCTGTGATAGAGAATTTGAAATGGAGTTTGTTTGTGGAGTTGAGGTGAAGTTAGTCTATTGATAAGGAAGCATGCAATTTGAAATACTTATTTCCAATAGAGATGAGGAAGATCATTGTAGGCGAGGAGAGCAAGTCTAGTCTCAATAAGATGATAGTGCTTGCGCTATACAACCCTATTTTGATGGTGTGTATGAGGACACATGAGATGATGATGAATACCTTGGGTTTGAAGAAAGAAATGGAGAAGTCGAAATTCACCTCCCCAATCACTTTGGTTTGCTTTTATTTTTTGTTTCAAGATATCTTTCAATGAGTAGTTGAATTGTTTGAAAATGGAAGTAACATCAGATTTTGAGCAGATTGGAAAAAGCCATGTATATCTTGAAAAAGTATCCATGAACGAGACATAAAACTTATATCCATTGCTTGACGAACACGAGGCAAGACCCATACATCAGTGAAAATTAACTCCAAAGAAATTGTAACAAAAACATTAGAAATGGGAAAATGAAGTCAATGACATTTTACTTGTTGAGAGGAAGAACAAACTTGAGACGCTTTATTGGGTGACACTTGTAGCTAAAACGTGAAAAGAATATTGTGGATGACACAAAGAGCAGGATGACCAAGTTGAGAGTGCCAACGACCAGTCGAGGTGCAGTCACCAACATAGGCCACGAAAGAGGTAGTAGAGGAAGTGGAGAGATTTGATGGCCAAGGATACAGACCATGTTTACTCCGACCTTTAAGGAGGCAGACCCTCTTGTTGTAGTCTTTAACACAAAAGATAAAATCATAATGAAACTCAATGA
Source organism: Juglans regia (assembly GCF_001411555.2). Taxonomy (NCBI): domain Eukaryota; kingdom Viridiplantae; phylum Streptophyta; class Magnoliopsida; order Fagales; family Juglandaceae; genus Juglans; species Juglans regia. Next base: position 6,244,756 of record NC_049904.1, read on the forward strand.
ACATATTCTTATCATGAGTGAATTGAGAAATGGAGAGAAGATTCTTTTGGAGCATGTAAACTATGAGGAATAATGAAGGTACGGATGGGAGAAGGGAGAATAGAGGATCCAATATATTGGATGGACAAACCTTGGTCGTTGCCCTCTTGAATTAAGTCATTGCCATGATAGTGTTCAGCTTAGAGAGACAGGTTGTTGAACTCTGGAGTAAGATGGTTGGTGGGGCTAGTATTAGGATACTAGTTGGTGTCAGGGCCTAAGGAAGAGGCGGAAGTGTATGCTTGCAGAGCATTGATGTTGGCTTGTGGCCCTTGATATGAAGGATCATATCTATTGTAGTAGTTAGCTACTGTGTGTCCTAGTTTGCCACAAACTTGGGAAGTTGGTCGGGAATTACCAGAATTACGACCTCTGATGTGACCTTTACCACGATTAGGAGGCTGGGAGGAACACGGGGAATAGTTGCTGGAGTTGTCATGTCGTGAAGAGCCATTGCGAGGATGAGACTGAGTGGTTTTGCATGAGGCAACATTGACTGAATAGTTATAGAGATCAATTAAGGACTGTTGTTGAGTCAGGCGTAGTTCATGAGTTAGAAGATGCCCATAAACAACTTCCAAAGGTATAGGTTCCACTTAAGTGGTATTAGAAGTGATGATTAAGTCGTAGTCAGAATCGAGACCTACAAGAACGTAGGAGACAACATGATCATCATTAAGAGGCTCACCATAGGCTGCAAGGATGTCGATGAGGGACTTAATTTGTTGAAAATAATCAACAATGGAGGAATTCACCTTCTTCAATGAGCCAATTGAATTGGTAGAGGTCATGGTCGATGTGGACAAGTTCCGAATGAGGAAGTCCCTTCCTGCGATTGTAACGTACAGGAGGCGATGATTACAGATTTGTAGAGGCAAATAGCATAATTATTCCAGCGTCTAGAGGTGCAAAACTTGGAGGGTTAGACTTATGATCAAGAGTCTAAATCCAATTTTGAGAACACGTATCAAAATCGTGCTCCTTTTCGGGAGTACTGTGGTAGGGAGGAGCGAGGTGGAGACATAGGCTTCAAAGTGGATCTACCAAGATTTTCTAGTACTTAGCAGGCGAAGGGCTTCATTGATTGGTTTCACAGAATGGAACATATCTTTGAATACAAAGATGTCCCAAATCGTATGAAGGTGAAACTAGTCGCCATGAAACTAAAGGGCTGAGGGTCTACCTGGTGGGAGCAGTTGAAGCGATCTCAAGAGTGATAGGGTAAAGCCAAGATTGGTGACTGGGAGAAGATGAAGAAAAAGATGAAGGGTCAATTTTTACCCTTTGGATATACTCAGACCTTGTTTTAGTGACTTCAAACACTAAGGCAGGGAATAAATCCGTTGATGAGTACACCGAGGAGTTCTATCAGTTGGTGGCTCATAATGATCTTTCCAAAACTGAAGAGCAATTGGTAGCACTTTATTTGGGTGGCTTGCGACAACCTTTACAAAACATCCTCAACCTCAATTCTCTATGGACTATTTCTGAATCCTATCAATGTGCTCTAGTCTTGGAGAAACAGTAAATCAGGCGACCTACGTGAATAAGCGATCATAACACATGGGGGTCCATCCGCAGGAGACTCTCCCTACTCTACGGTCCACTCAAGGTCAGAGTTTGAACACCAATATTCAGTGCTTTAGATGCTGGGAGCTCGGTCATAGGGTGGTAGAAAGTCTACCACCCAGAAGAGGAAAAACCTCCTGATCAATGAAGATGACACAAAGTGTTGAAAGTATGAGAGAATCGATCTATGATGAAGATGGTGAGGAAGGGGATGTCTTGCACGGAGATGGTAACAAGACCCTTATCAGAAAGAGTTTACTAACTCCCAAGGGTCATTCGGGTGAAGATTGACTAAGGACTAAATCTTTCACACTACATGCACTATTTCTGAGAAGGTGTGCAAACTAATCATTGATAGTGCTAGCTGTGAGAACGTGGTCTGAGAGGGAGCAGTTCAAAAGCTGCAACTCATGACAGACCAGCACCTTAAGCCGTACAAATTGTCGTGGCTGTAGAAGGACAGTAAGGCCACCATTGACCAATGGTGTTTGGTCTCCCTTTTGATTGGTTGAAAGTATTTTTACAACGTGTGGTGTGACGTGGTATCCATGGATGTTTGCCATCTACAGCTAGGTAGGACATGCAAGTATGATCGAAGCGTGATTCACGATGGGTGTAAAAAAACCTATTCCCTTAGCATTAAACGGAAGAAGGTCACCTTAGCACTCCATAGGGAGGGAGCTGTTTCTGCTCTTGAGGGTGAAAAGGGACACACTTTTTTGTCAAAGGCTAGATTCTTGGAAGAGGCAAAGAAAGAAGGCATGGTGTTTGCCTTGGTGCCATGTGATGACCATGGCAGAATGGACCGTGAGATACCGCCAAAAGATTAGTAGATACTATCTGAGTTTGTAGATTTAATGTTAAAAGACCTTCCCCCCGACCTTCCACCTATGAGAGATATACGACACCAGATTAACTTGGTGCGGGGATCTAGCTTACCCAACAGAGCAGAATATCTCCTCAACCCCATGGAATCAGAAGAATTGCAGTGCCAAGTGCTGGATTTGTTAGAGAGGGGCTACATCCGTCAGAGTACAAGTCCATGTGCAGTTCCTGCCCTTCTGGTACCCAAGAAAGATGGTTCATGGCATATGTGCGTGGACAACAAACCCATTAACAGAATCACCGTGAAGTACAGATTCCCAATTCCCTGCCTGGATGACATCCTGGATCAATTGTCAAGCTCTAAGATATTTTCTAAAATTGATCTTAAATGCGGGTATCACTAGATCCGAATACACCCTGGCAATAAGTGGAATAAGGCATTCAAGACGTAGCACGGTCTCTACGAGTGGTTGGTTATGCCCTTTGGGTCATCCAACACACCCAATACATTTATGAGATTTATGCATTAGGTATTGCGGCCATTTATGGGAAAGTTTGTCGTCGTCTACTTTGATGATATCCTCATCTATAGTCCGATGTGGGAGGCACATGTAGAGAACATCTGATCTATTTTTGAGATGTTATGAAAGGAGTGTCAGTTCTTCAACTGAAAAATGTGCACATTTTTTGCCACTTTTGTTACATTCCTTGGATTTGTCATCTCTACAGATGGTGTCCACGCAGATCAATCTAAAGCAGAAGCCATTTTAGAGTGGACAACCCCCAAGACCCTACATGATGTAAGGAGCTTCCATGGATTGGCCTCCTTTTATTGACGATTCATTTGTAATTTCAGCATTCCAATCACTCCCATCATAGAGTGCCTGAAAGGACGGTCATTCTAGTGGTCCGAGGATGCAGAGACTAGTTTTCGGCTGGTCAAGTAGAATATGACAGAACAACAAGTTCTGGCACTCCCTAATTTTGAGAAGATCTTCAAGGTTAATTTTGATGCTTCTTGAGTCAAGAAGGGCGACCTATTGCATTTCTTAGTGAGAGACTGTTAGGATCGAAGAAAAACTACTCCATGTACGACTTGGAGTTCTATGCCATTGTACAGAAGGAGTGCCACTGGCAACATTATTTGGTGCAAAAGGAGTTGGAGTGCCACTGGCGACATTATTTGGTACAAAAGGTGTTCATTTTGATTACTAACCATGAGGCATTAAAGTACATCAATGGGCAACACAAGCTGCGCAGACGACATGACAAGTGGGTCGCCCTATCTGCAGAAGTTCACGTTCTTGCTAAGGCACCAATCAAGGAGCTTGAACCAGGTTGGAGACGCTTTAAGTTGACGTGTGGCACTCCTCACCATCATTAGTACCAGAGTGGCAGGCTTGGACACTTTCACTGATTTGTACTTCAAAGATCCGTCCTTTAGAAAGATTCTTAAGGAAGTAACTTAGCGTAGACAAAGTGATTTTCTTTTGCATGATGAGTTTTTATTTCATCGCACAGTTGTTTATACCAGACTATCCCTTGAGAGAGCACGTTATAAGGGAACTACATGGCAAGGGCCATTTTGGGTGAAAAAAGACTTTGGCTTTAATCGAAACAGATTACTACTGGCCCAAGTTGACCAATGACATGGCAAGATACGTGGCAAGATGTTTTGTGTGCCAGAGAGTGAAGGGAACCCTCACCAATGCTGGCCTTTACACTTCATTACCTATACATGATGGCCCTTGGCTTGGCGTTAGTATGGATTTTGTCTTAGGTTTACCTCGGACCCAACACACCATGGATTCAATCTTCATCGTGGTTGACCGATTTTCTAAGATGCCCCATTTTGTAGCTTGCAGAAAGACCATGGATGCCTCCCGGGTTAACTTTGAAACCTGTCTCTGCAAATACCTAATTATCACATCCTAAATGTTGTGATCATGATGCAGGACTTCCTCGTTCAGAACCTACCCACGACGACCACAACCATGACCACCAGCCATGGAAACTAATGAGATATAACTCTAGAAAAGATGCTTAAGCTCTAATGCCACCATAATTATCTCTATTCAATCATCGAGACGATACAACAAAAAGAAAGAAAGATTGGTCTAATCGGACATCCAAAAAATCGAGGTAAGAAAGTTTAGAATTTGACATCCATAGGGTGTATCTCCTTGCTGACATCCCTGAATTTTGTGATGTAAATCCCACCTGTTGCGTCGTTGCCATCTTATAAGTTAATATAAACCCTGTTCCAGTTGGTGAGAGACATAAATTTTGTCTGACTGATGGATTCGGCTTAATTAAGCGATGGTCCAACAGTGAAGTAATGGAATTTGGTAGGTGACGAGTTGAACGTTATTGTTGCACTATAGTTGAATAGTGAATTCGATTCTTGGGATGCCGAATATAGAGTTTTCTTTGTTTGAACAGAGGAATTTGTCGGTAAAGGAAAGAAACTACGAAGCTCTGGTTGCCCTGCTGTGGATAGAATTTGAAGATTCATTTATGTGTTGCCCAATTGATTATCATTGGTAAGATCTTTCGAATTGAGAATCGAGAGGTGGATTGTCCTCTATTCTTGGTTATTTTCTTTTAGGATTTCCTTTCCTTTTGATTTCCATGTTTGAGTCTCGGTAGCTTGGGTGTGGGGAATCATATTGAGCTCATTTGATTCTTGACTGCCTGGTGCTTGATTAAATGGCTGAGGGGTGGAGGGGCTTATATATTCTGCTCATAGCCCTGGTCCAAAGGCAAGGCTTGAGGATGGGGTCTTGTAATGGTTAGAGAAGATTTGGGAGTGACCCAATCTTCCACATCCATAACATAAGTCAGATAACCTTTCATATTTAAAGCAGATCCAAGTCTCTTGGTTACCTACTCTCAGTAATATGAAACCTTGCTACAGAGGATTGTGACATCTGTTTCAACTTTAATTCTAATATACTTTCTGCATGCTAAGCTGAATATTGGGTCTTCTTCCACCTTCACCAGGTTACCTAAAGCTTTCCCTATGTTTGTAGCATTCTTAAAGGTCATGTGGTCCAATGGTAAGCCTAGATTTGGACATTGAAAATGGAGTGTTTAAGGTAGATTTCTTGTAATGTAGAACTTGGAGACTAAGGTTTTACGATTAAGAGATAACTTTGAAGTTCCATGGTGCTTGGTTGAGCACTCTGAGCTTGTCCTATGGGGAATGGAAAGTAAATAGGAACAGATTAGCTTCCAGGTCTTCAATGAGGAATTTTTGGATGAAGTTTCAGGCTGCCTTAATGCTTGAGTGAATTGCAAACTTGTTGAGGGGCCTATCAACTACCAATTGGCCTACCAGTGCCATATCTGATGTGATTTTTCTGTTTATGGTGTAGGTTTGAGGTATAGGTCTTGCCATGAGAGAGCCTCTGTCTAAGTGATAAGGGACTCCAAGTCCATTGTTTTGTGTTCTACGATGAGTTTTCAACGAGATACTTTTGTTGACTTCATGAAGGAGGAGTTAAACATTGTGTAGTGTGGAGAGACTCTAATAAGAGGATTGCATCCACAATAGTCAAGTCCCACTTTATTTGGATATTGTTTCTCATTTGAATTTAAAATTTGCACCTCATGCCATTCCTCATAATTTCAACGAAAGAACAGTTCAAAAAATTATTTTCTTGTTGGGTGATGGATGAGGATTACACCTCATTAAAGGTCTGTTTGGATAGTGAGATGAGATGAGATGGTTTGTAAATAATAGTGAAATTATTAGTTGAAATCAAATGAGATAAGGTCACATTTGTATCCAAACGGGCCCTCACCACAGCTAGCGTCGGCGTGTACTTTGCCTAGCCTGTACTTTTTTTTAGAAGAATAAATTCACTTTATTCATGCTATTTGCAACAAAGAACGGATACAAGGATGGACTCCCTCCAAAACAATGCTCTCCTCAGAGAGTTTTAATGCACCATTTCCAAGACAATATGCAACACAATTAAACTTCCTAGGCACAAAAGAAACAGACCAATGCTAAAACTGTTGCAACATCAATCTAATATCATACACCATCAAACCAACTGGACTCCACTGATCCGCTGCCCCTTTGATATCGTTCACCACCTTTTGGGCATCACCCTCCAGTATAATTATTTTCAAAACCAACTGTTTAACAGGAATGACACTTTAAGTGCAGCAAGAGCCTTAGCTAGATATGCATCAGGAAAAAAGGCACATTGGGATCTAAGAGAGGCTATAACTTTTCCAATCCAATCTCAAACAATGACCCCTACACCAACTCTACAATTAACCTTATCAATTGTTGCATCCCAATTGGCTTTAAGAACATGAAGAGGAGGAGCCCTCCACTGGGATTGAATCTGCCTTTCAACCACTCTACCCTCATCAACTTTCTGGCCTTGAAATCCATGGTCACTTGGTTAACCATTTGCAGTAGAGCATTTGGATCCATAAACTTTCCTTCAAATACAGAAGAGTTCCTCCTTTTCCATAACTGATATACAGTTATAGCAAAGATAAACATTTCCTCTTCATTTAGAACTGTAAATAGATGGCCCACCAATTTCTTAAAAGAGGAATCCATCACTACCACCTTTTGCAATCTTTTGAAGCTGATACCCCACACATCCTGAGCTGATTTGCATAGCTATAGTATGTGAGAAGCTGACTCAGGCTGAAGTCCACACACAGGGCATATAGGAGATTCAACAATTTTCCTTTTGAACAAATTTTGGTTGGTAGGTAAGGACTTGTGACATGCTCTCCATAGCATCATTCTGATAGCATTAGTAGTATTAAGCTTCCATATCTTAGCCCAGATGTCTTTCCTCAATGATCCCTGAGATGACTCTCCCTTTACAGATGCCTCCATATCGCATAGCAGGTGATAAGCACTCTTTACATAGAACTTACCATCACTAGTACATCTCCACACCATTTTATCTGGTGCATTGCTTACACTTATAGGGATCCTGCTAATAACATCAACCTTTTCAGCATTCACCATCTCTCTTAACAGCACCTAGTTCCAAGAACTTATAGGCTTATCAATCAGAGAACTAACCTTCAACCCAGCATATTGATCTTGCATAGGAGACTGAACTTTAAAAGTGAATGGACGAGGGATCCATCTATCAAACCATATGTTCACTGATTCTCCATTGCCAGCTCTCCATATTAGGCCTTCTTGCAAAACTTTATTTTCTGTCATTAAACTTCTCTAGAGATAAAAGGCACTGCTACCTACCTTTGCATGAAGGAAATTAGTCTTATGAAAATACTTGGCTTTTAGTACCCTTGCAGCAAGTGTTAAAGGTGGTTGCAGAATTCTCCAACCTTGTTTAGCTAGGAGAGCTTCATCAAAATCTTCAAAATCTATAGCCAAGACCACCTTCCAGTTTTGACTTGCCAAGCATTTTCCAAGGAATCCATTGGGTTTTAGTCCTGTCTCCTCTACTGCCCACCAAAAATTCTGCATAAGTTTGTTAATGGCCATCAAAATTGTTCTAGGAAGCTTAAAAATTAAAAATACTCATAAAGTATGTTGGAATAGCCTGCACCACTGATTTCAGCATCACTTCTTTACCTGCCTGAGAGAGGAACTTCACTTTCCAATTTTGCATCCTATTTCAAATACTATCCAGAATGGGCCTAAAAGCTGCAAGTTTCTATTTCCCCACATAAAAAGGGAGCCCCAAATATTTCTCAAAAGACTTAGCTTCCTTCATTCTTTTAGTAGAAAGAATTGCTAGTTTTGCATCAGCTCTTGTATTTTTGCTAAAAAGATAGCAGATTTGTCAATGTTGAGTTTTTGTCTTGAGGCAGCTTCATAAGAATTCAACAATCTGAAAAGTCTACTTCACTCCAAAGGATTTGCCTTACAAAAAAACAAACTATCATCTGCAAAAAAGAGGTGGTTAACCAATAAAGTCCCTCTAACAAAAGGAATGCTAGATTTAGAACCTCTTTGCTTAGCCTTATCCAACATTTGACCCAAAACTTCTGAGCAAAGAATAAAAAGGTAAGGGGAAATATGATCCCCTTGCCTTATTTCAAGAGAAGGGTATAAAGTTTGCTGTGGGAAACCATTAATCAAAATGAAGTACTTCACTATACTGACACACTTCATGATCAGATCTATCCAGTGCCCTACAAATCCATTCTCTTCGAAACAACTTCAAGGAAACCCCATTCAATTCTATCATAGGCCTTACTCAAATCCAATTTGAGTGCCATGTACCCTTCATTCTTTCCTCTCATTTTGTACTTATGTGTATATATAAGAGTTTCAAACCTCGTATGATGATCACTGCTTATAGTACGATTACATAAGTACGTACTTTTTGGTGAACTTGATTCAAATCATGATATATCTATTGATACCGTTTCTTATGCATCCAATTTTAACACCAATTCCCAGTGACCAGTCAAATAAATTGCTATTATATATATAAATATATATATATATATATATAACTAGAAAATGAAGAAAAAATAACGCTAATGCTAGCTAGTGTAGGTTCTATATAAGTATGATCCAGGGAAATTAACCATCCAGTTGCTTCAATCCCAATTACGTACCTAATTATAAGCATAATATCAATGGAGATATTTCATTTCTTTAACTCGAGAAATTTGTACACTTGACACTACAAGAAATTTTAGTTTTAGGGACAAAATTTATTTCATCTCTAATAATTATGGATGAATTTGTAAAAACGAATTAGATCATCTCAAAACATTAAAATCGTTCGAATGATAAAAAACACGTTCGAACCTAGAATTAATGTTTGTTCGAATGGTAATATTGGCGGGGAAGTAAATTATTATGGCAGAGAAAGTTCAAATCCGTTCGAACATAAAGTTGGTTTGTTCAAACGATAAAGATTTGGTGGTAAACTTTGGCGGGAAGGTTGCAAGTTCGTTCGAACACAATATTTATGCATTCGAACGGAACATTTGGTGGGAAATTAAATTAAAATTGGCAGGAATTTTTTTAAACCTTGTTCGAACGGAATATAAAATATTTACGAATTCATAAATTAATTTATGACTATTTGAATATTTAAACTAATTATACAAAATACAAGTAGTCATGATTGTTAGTACAAAAAAGCATATTTAATGCTAATAAAATATATACACTACTGGGCCCTATTGTGTAGCACTGCCTCAACTCCAGCAATGCATGCCTCAATATCAATCACTCGAGACATGAGATTCGATTCAATCTCTACAAGGGCGACCCAGACTGCATCAATGATCTCTAATGTCTATGCACGTATCTCTGCACGCACGATATCTGCAATCTCCTCACGAGTAGCACTGTATGATGCACGCTGTGTAGATGCCTCACCAGATACGCCCTGTGCAACTCCCTGAGTGTAGACTACCTCTGTAGTGGGTGCACGAATATGAAATTTGGAGTGTTCGGTGTTACGAGACAAGGTCAATGAGTTGATCGGTCCAATCGGCTCACGAAGATGCTCAAACTCATCTGGCCTAACTCCTTTTGCTAAAAGAAATTGTGTGAGCATGACTCCAAACGGCAATATATCTGTCATAATTTTTTTTTTTTTATAAATACAAGTATTATATATATCAAAAGGAGTAACCAAGTACACTGAATAAAATAAAAGTCTACATTTCATAATATAGGTGGCCTCTAATTTAATCTTAACGAATATATATCTCGCTAGGTCAATGGGGACCCTGCGAGCGACCCATAACATAAATTGTGCCCAGTCCATGCTCACTTTAGTCTTGTGCATTCGAGGATTGATGTTGTTGGCTATTATAATGTTCATGATCTTGAAAAAACTAGATAAGTCCACCTGTTTGATGCTCTTGCTCCCATCATAGGGAGGCGCATCTGGATCCACAACCAACTAACAAACCTCATGATCAGCAAGGCGATCGATCTCATTAGGCATGACAGTATCCTCTTCCTCTGCAGTCTCCCTATCGCCTACATGTGTAGACTCTCTAGGCACCACGTTAGGATATGCAGTGAGCAGTTGAGGGATACCTAGAAAATCATCACCTGCATCAATTGAAAAGCATATTGTGATGCCTCGGACGGAGAAAGTGTATGTGTCATCCTCCTGGCTGGCATGACCAAGTTCTCTATAGAACTCAGATACAATATTGATGTAGGAAACTATCTTGTCCGTTGCTTCGTCCTTCTGATTGATGTTTAGTGTCCAACCACGATCTAGAAAGACAGATGAGAGAGAATGTCTCTCCCACAGAAGATCCCTAAAATTATCCATCTTCACCTGCCTCTCCAACAAAACAGTCCTCTCTCAAACTTCTTTGCTAGATGATTGCCCTAATGGAACCCGCGTCTTTCCTCGAGAAGCCATTGAAATGACGCTAAATTTATGATATAAAATTAAGGACAATGATTACAAAATATCATAATTATAATTATAATTAGATCAAGGTAATTATATCTATAAGAAAAAAAATGTACTGTTCAAATGCTTAACAACACGTTCCAACGGTATATAGTGCGTTTAACCGGTCATAAATATACGTTCGAATGCTCATAGATTGTCGTTCGAACTGTCTAATTGTGGTTCGAATGAAAACCATTCGTATGTCATTCGGACGTCTTATACACGTTCGAATGACGATTTCTGGTTCGAAATCGTCAATGGCTGAGTCAACTCAACCGTTGCCAAAACCGTAAATCTATGGTTTAAAAATGTCGTTTTTCCTCCCGCAACAACAACATGAGGCCGAGATGACCATAGAGTCATCTTGTCCTCCATTTCCAACCAACTACGATTTTGAAATGGGGTTTTTTTTCAAAACTTCATTTTCAACCCATTTAAAACATATCTTAGGAAAAATTAATCGGTAAAAACGGTTGGGAGAGGACATACCTGGTACGGGTTGGAGAGTGGTGGTGGACGGTGGCTTCGACGGTGGCATTTGGCTGCTAGTGGCATTAGAGCGACAGAGTGACAACATGAGTGGGTTTGGTGCGTTCTAACGACGCTGGGTCTGGACATGATGCCTAATATTTAATTTTTTTTTCCGTTCAAACGGTTAATAATGTCATTCGAACTCATTTCAAAAATATTTTATTCGTTTGAACGCTTACGAATAACGTTCCAATGGTATAAAATATTGCATTGGTTATTATTATTTTTTATGTAATATAGTATATATACTTATACTACTTATATATAATACTTATACGACTTATATAATACTTATACCAAATTATTATATACTTATATTTATACTAATACTTATATACTACTTATATACTACATATATATATATATATACTTATATACTACAATATATATATTTTTGATAACAACGGATCTCATTCCATTCATTGAAAGAGGACATACAAATTTGACTTCAAACAACAAGTCAATTACAAACTTTAGCAGAATCCCAGTACACTATTGTGACTGACATGGTCTCGTCCAGACAGCTTATCTCTAAAGACCGAAGTCTAAGAGATAGCACAACTCTGTTCCCGACAGAGTTTGCAGTAACCAAACATAAAACTCCATACCCAACTAGACGGAGTATGGAGAAACCAAACCCCAACATCATTGACTAAGCGGAGGGGGGACAACACCCTTTGGACCTAAGTCCGAAGGGACAAACATTTTTGCATTTTTTGTTTTCTTGAAAATAGAGACAAGACATAAATAAATTACATTGAGAAAACACGGTAAAAAGGAAAAAACAGTGCACAAAAATGCCTCAGAAGGGAAAACCGACGGTCGATCTTGGAAGATAAGTATATATTATACTTATATATACAACTATATAATTATATACAACTATAATATATAGTTATACTTACATGAATAGTTATATATATTCGTTCACTTATACTATAGTTAGATATACACCTATAATATGTTATGTACATTATATTTATAACTATCAGATAATATACTTATATATAATACATACTTATAAGTATAAATATATATAAGTATATTATATGATATATCTTCTTTTTTTAAGTATATGTATTGATGATGTTATACTTACATATATAGTTATATATATACTACTATATAACTATATACTACTATATATATAACATACTTATATAGTTATAAATATTTGTTCACTTATATTATGGTTAGATATACAAATATATCTACTTATATAGTATATACTTATGCTAATATCATATAATCTACTTAAATATAATATATTTATATATTTAATATACTTATATAATATACTCATATATAATATACTTATAATACTTATATGGGTGCACTATATAAGTATATAGTCTTGTACACTACTATATCCTTAGCTTCTGCTATATATTTAGACTTATATAGATTCTTAATTTATATTATACTTATTAGCTTATACTTATATTTATTGAACACATAAATATGAAGTGTTCTATATACCTAGACTTTTATATATATAGTAATAAAATTAGATATATATCTCTCACGTTCGAACTGCCTAATATTAATGTTCGAACAGGTTAATTATCTGTTCAAATGGCAATTTGTAGCGTTCAAACATATATAATATGTTGCTATCATTGATAAGCTGTGGCGAGAGCAATTTGCACCATATTACACTTTCAATTATCCGTTCGAACATATTATAATTGACGTTCGAATGGATGTGCGCTAAATTGATCCAACAAAAATGTTTCCCGCTTCCCTTTTTTTAGATTCGAGCGGTTAGTAAATTATGTTCGAACGGGAAAATAAGAAATAAGATGTCCAACAGCACAAACGTGCTGGACATTTCTGCTTAATTTTTCTTGAGATTGAGAGAGCGTGAGAGAGAGCGACCGTGAGAGATCAGATCGTGAGAGGGATCTTTCTCTCTCTTCAAATTGGTAAGTTATTTTACTTTAATATTCTATTTTCATGTGATTGTTTTATTAAAAATCTCAAATTTATGTTCTCTTAAACTCAAATTAGTTATTTTCTCTTCTATTTTTGAACAAAAGATTAAGGTTAGAAGAATATATTTGTGTTTGGATGTGAGAAATGTGTAAATATATTTGTGTTTGGATGTGGGAATGTATTTGTGTTTCTGAACAAATATGAAAATATATTTTTGCTTGGATGTGGGAATATGAAAATATATTTGTATTTGTACAATGTTTGTGAAATATGCATCTTATGAGTTTGTGTTTATCCCATGAATGTGTTCTCTGAGATTGTGTTTGGCTCTGTTTTGTGTCTGGAATCTGGGTTGCAACCGTTCGAACACAATGATTTCCCATTCGAACGGGTGTACTCCTATGTTGTAATACTTAAACTCAAATTTAATGGTTTGAAGATAATTTATTAAAAACTATAACGTATAATTAAAAAATAAGAAACATAAGATGGACATTAATACTTAAAAGATAATGGGCTTAAAAGCTAAAAGGTATAATTAAAAAATAAGTGAATTTAAATTATAGTTAATACTTTAAAAGTTAAGAAACATAAGATTTATGTAATACTTAAATCTTAGTTCTAATACTTAATTGATAATGGAGTTAAAAGCTAAAAGGTATAATTAAAAAATAAGTAAATTTAAATTATAATTAATACTTTAAAAAATAAGAAACATAAGATTTATGTAATACTTAAAAATCAAAATTAATACTTAAAAGATAATGGGGTTAAAAGCTATAAGGTATAATTAAAAAATAAGTAAATTTAAATTATAGTTAATCCTTAAAAAATAAGAAACATAAATTAGAGAGTGATTAAATAATTATTAATACTTCTACTTATATATATTATTAGTGATTTGGAATGTGATAGTTGTAGGAGTTGGTTTACTAGTGGCTTGGCTTACTGGTTAGGAGCAAGATGGATTTTAGAGTTATTTTTAGATGCAATTGAACCTTAGACCCGTTCGAGGGTTGTGGCCAAACATTCGCTTAAAGAATGTTTGGATACAACTCTTGAATTGTTCAAAGTAGACAGTTTGGGATTTTATCATCTATATGGCAGATATATTCAGTTTAAACTCTTGTATTAGTCAATTAAAATTTTGGTTCAGCGTTTCCTTACATTCTTTAGGTATGCCGTCCATAAGTTGTTTGGCTCATGAATAGGGTCAACGACTTATTGTGACTAGCATACTTGGAGAATTGTAGGGAAATGCTGCCGAAATTTTGACTATCATTAGAGTTTAAACTGAGTATATATGCGATACAAATGACAAGCTTCAAAAATACCCAACAAATAATCCTTCAAGCAAAAAACACAATACTAGTTAGTTCAAACTAAATAATATATAGAAAAATCACAACATAAATCAAAATAAACAAAAAAAAAAAAAAATACAATACTAACCTCACTCAATTAAGCTCTTTTGTCTTTAACTCTCTCTCACTCTAACTCTCTCTAACCTTTTCTCTCTATTAGGCACAAATTGAAGGCAAATTGGATGAATTGCCTTCAATTCCTGAGGTCCCCCAGACAAGTCTGGGGTGTCTTTATTTTTTTTCAAATTTTTTTGACTTATTGCGGCAACTTTGGCTCTAAATTACAAGAACGATGGTGTTTTAATATGTCAATCTAGTTATTGCAGCGACATTTTAAATGAAAAGTCGTTACATCAAAATAACAGTCTATTCAAAAGTCACAATATAAGTTCGCATGTTACGGAAATTATGGGTTCCCGCTGAAAGAACCGCCTAATTTTTAATACTACAAAAGTTCAAATGTACAATAGTTCACATGCGAATGTTAATAATCCACAGAACAAGCACAGATCACGTGGATTAAGTTCGAATGTATCATTAAAAAATTTTGCACGTTTTGTTGATGATTTCGCAAGCAAGGTGGCCCATAATTCACATGGGAAAGATCTCGCCAATTTTTCCATTCACGTTCGCACATCTAGGTTTAATGTGCGAACATCAAGATGTGATGTTAGAACGTTACGTTGTACATGTTCGAATATAAATATCTCAAGTTCCACATATATTGTCTAAAAATTAAAGCGGGAAAAGTCCCGCCAAATTTTTTAACATGTTTGCATGTGTAATTCCACGTTCGCACGTCATCACAACTCGTGCGAACGTAGATTTGTATTGTTCGAACGTGATTCAGATTTTTATATATTTTTTAAACAATAGTGGTTTATATATTTATATATTATTAGATTATAATATGTTAGTACATAACTCTAGTTGTTAATTACACTTTATTAATATATTAACAACACTAGACTATTATATATAGTATATATACTATACTAGTGCACTTAATGTATTAGTGTAACATACATATATACTAGTACATAATGTTATTAGTGTATCATATATTATTAACTTATAATACGTTAGTACATAACATTAGTTGTTAATTACACTTTAATAATATATTACGAATACTAGACAAGTATATATACTATATTTTTTTTTTTGATAATAAAGGGTCACATTCCATTCATAAAAAGGACATACAACTTTGACTTAAAAAGTCAGTTACAAACGTTAATAGCTCATCAGCACACTTTCGTGGCTGACATGGTCAAGCCCAGACGACAGAACTCTAAAGATCAAAGTCTAAGAGATTCGTCGTACACATCTCTGTCCCCGACAGAGTAAACCAATAACTTAATGACAAAACCCATACCCCGACTACGCGAGGTAGGGTGCACCAACCCCATACACCGCCAAAGCGGAGATGGGGACATACCACTAGTTCGGACCACGGTCCGCAGGGACTAAATTTTTTGATTTTTTTTTTTAAATAGGACACAAGAAAATACAATGGAACACAACTAAAAAGAATAGCAGAAGAAAAAGCTCCGAACGGCTGCGGAGGCGCGTGCAGAACACGCGCCACCCTGGGAGAAAACCATCGACCGATCTTGGAAGTTCCGGACTCACAGACCCCAGCGGCGCCGCGCGTGGCGACGGTAGAGGGCCTCTCGGCGTCGCGAGAAGGCCACTCGCCGAACGCCTCCGAGTTTTTTGGCCACGCGTGCGGGCAACTCGCCACTCCGAATGGCATCGCCTTCGGTAGACTTGAAGATCGGCGGCTGGGCAACACCATGGAGAGGCGCGTGCTGATCTATTGTCACCGGAAAGACCAGAGCTGTTGTTCCCCCTTATTTAGCCTACAAAACAAAACAACACAAAAACGGAGCGGCTGTGGGCACAGAGCGGACGGAGGTGGGGAGAGGTGGGGAGAGGGGGGAGGAGCCGAAGCTCCCACCCCCTCGAGCCCTCGAACCAAAGCTGTATCAAGCGCTGAGGGAGACGGGTTCGAGAGAGACGGGTTCACTGAGGGTCCCCCAAAATTTTTAAGTATATATACTATAAAGTATATATACTATATATACTATACTAGTACATAGTGTTATTAGTATTTCATAAATTATTAGTTTATAATATGTTAGTACATAATATTAGTTGTTAATTACACTTAATAATATATTCACAACACTAGACTAGTATATATACTAGACTAGTGCACTATATACTAATGTAACATATATACTACTACATAGTGTATAAGTATAGTGTACAATGTATACATATAGTATATTATAATATATACTAGTATATAGTGTATAAGTATAGTATATTAATTATATTACATATTAGAGTATAGTAATAATTTGCTTTTCGTATATTATCTTATAAATAATATATTATTTAGTATAAATTATAAAACATTTATTCTAAAGACGTTCGAATGTACCAATATAACGTTCACATGTCTCGAGCATTAAGTGACAAATGTTTGCATGTAATAACATAACGTCCGCATGTCATGGAAATTAAGTATTTTAACATTCGAACGTTAAAATTGAAACATTCGGATGTCTCTCTCACTCATCTCGTGACGTTCGCACGTTAACACTTAAACGTTCGAACGTTTTGTGTATATAAACTTCAGTCCGAAAGCGAAACAACATAACGTGCCAAAACCATACTCACTCATACTCATTGCCTCCATCGCATACCGCTGCTTGCATCGTCGCCGTCGCCATCAAACTCCATCACAAACGTCACAAAAGAGCTAGACATCCCCCTTTAGCCTTTGGGTACCTTCCAAATGAGGAAGGCGACATACACATTTGCACGTTAATCATATAACGTGCGAATGTTCTATAGTATGTGCAAACATATTGAGAGTGTGTGCGAATGTATATTTTATATTCAAACGTACGTTTGTAACGTTCATACATATGATCATTCATATTCTTGAGCGGCACATACGTGGGAACGTTAGTATTACGTGCGAATATTATTTGGAATTCATTTGAATATAAAACCTTTCAAATGCCATAAGTCAAATATACATGCAAACTAATAGTTATGTACGTTCGAACATATTGATAAATATGTTAAAGATCTTACTCTCATGCGAACGTATTTGTTTTATACGTTGGAATGTGTGAACGTATAAAACTAATAATGTTTTATACGTGCAAACTAATAGTCATCACGTTCGAACCTAACTCATCTTACGTTAGAATGCTTATTCTAGAGTAAATTAACGTGCAAACGTAAAAACATATAATGTTCACACTTATAAGCGTAACGTTCAAAAGTAATATTTTATGTTCAAACCTGTTCCATAAATAATTTAGATTACAGTACATAATATGCATCCTAGTATTAATATTGCTCAAAGTTTTTTCTTTCTTTCAGGATATGGCTTATATTCTAACGACTAAGAAAAGGGGGAGGAAGGAACAAGCCAGGACACGTCTTGAATTGGGGTCAAACAGTGATGTCTGAATGATAAGTAATGATCAACCAGTTCCACGAACTCATATGGGAGCAAAAGAGAGTTTGAGACGTGTTCGTTACAAGAGGCTGGATGAGTATCTGCACATTGAGTATGGTTTGGGAGTTTTATATGGGGATATGTTTCATGCCTTAGGATGCATCCTCTCACATCGTGATAGTACACGATGTTTAGTTTGAGGTCTCGACGGATGTCATCGCTGAGCTTCTGGGGATCCGTTGTGTATAGAGATATTGACTGTAGGAAATGCTTAGCCTACGGATGGATCCCGAGTAGATGCAGATGTAGGTACTTCTGCATCATCTACTAGCCCAGTTGATCGGTCGGAGGCTGAGTATACTGATGAGGAGGATGGTGGCCGAGATGAGGATTTCTACATCCTCACTAGGAGTGACCGAGATCAGATTGATAGGAAGAACTCCTTCAGCTAGGTACATCTCCTCCCTTTTTTCTGTATGTTGCATCTTATTGTTGCAACAAATGTGGATCTTTTGGCGCATAAGGCCACAATTAGACGGACTCATGCACAATTCCTTATACAAGTGGCATGTGGAGAGCCCATCGACTTGCCACTCCGTATTTTTTAGAGGATCCATTACGAGGCAAGCGTTGTCTCCATGGACAACCTTCCATATGGAGTCCTCATTACCAAGCTATTACTGGCCTAGAGTGTGCAACCCAAGGTGAAGAAGTGGATGATAGACCATATAAGCCTCATCGACATGACCACACACTGTCAGAGCATTGGACAGGAGAGGGGGCATGCTCGATATTAGCCTGACCATGTACTAGATCTTGTTCCTTCGACCCAGTTTGGGCCCGGTGTTGCTCCCCATATTGGGAGTACTAGTCAGCTGCCGACGGGTACATCTATGAGAGATGCACGGCCTGCTTGGGTTGATGCGTTGGTCTTTGATATTACTGTGCACATCGACCAAACGATTGCGTCAGTAGAACAGTGTGTTGGAGATTTTGTCACAAATGTTCTCCATCGGAAAGATATCCTAAATGCAAAGGTCAACGCATTGACTGGCAATTTTAATAGAAATGTAATGTATTTTTAACTTTTATCGTGTTGTTTACAAAATTCAAGAATATTTTGTACTTTATGCTATCATATGTACTGAATAATATTATTTTATATATATATTGTTTTTGAATTTCAATTCTCAATCTTTTTTAATTTGAAATATCCAACTTTAATATTAAATAAATTAATTTTCACACGTGAATCAATAACGTTCAAACGTTGGCGCAAAAAATTTTCACGTTTGAATGTCCAGGGCACGTTTAACATGAATATGTATACATTCAAACGTAATGCAATTTCTCAGCTGCCTTCAGTGACGTTTTCCACAAATCATCACAGAAAATGCTTTTTTGTGACGGTTTGGCCATTGTCACAATTTCCAAACCGTCACAAAAACTAATTTCTGTTGTAGTGAATGCAATATGGGATGTTAATTCAAATCTGATAAAATTAATTAACTTCAATTTGTCCTGCCAATGCAAATATGATCAGGTAAAAATGTAACCAGCTTTGAGAACTTATGTTACAATTAAAGAAACAGATCTTTAAATTCATTTTTCGTCCCTAAAATGTTTATGTAGGTTTTTTTACATAATCTACTTTACACATTTTGGTGCCAAATTAATGGCCACGAGCACAAATCGTTTTGATCGTGAAAGATGTAATCACTGACCATCAAGGTAAAGAATGCAAAACATTGCACAATAGGATAATATAGATTGTGTTTGGAGCCGATTACGAATGATATGAAGTTTAAGTGCACTAATCATGCATATGATCACCCAATATTCGGCCAGATTTAAGTTAACCAGTTTTTCCATGCTTCACATGAATGGATTCCTGTTGCATGTTATAATTAAGTTTCTGCATGTTAGGATATGACTTCTGTAATAACACACACCCAAGTACAAAAGGCACCTAGGTGAGGGGGCGTGCCTGATCATCATCATATATAGGGTTGTGCAAAATTTTGAGACCTCTGATTCCGGCTGACTTCCGTTCTGCCTCCGCCTCCGCCTTCGAATGAGTCAGAGTTTTTAGAGTTCGAAGCGGAGTTCGGAGGTACTCCGATAATTTATATGGAGTCGGAGTCGGATTTCAGAGCCCACGAACTTCGACTTTGAACTCTTACTTTAAAAAAAAAAAAAAAAAAACAGATGTAAAACAACAATGTTTTTTAAAAAATAACTAAATGACATCGTTCCATTGCAAGTGGAACGATGTCGTTTTGCTCTCCCTTAATCTTTTCTTCCCTCCCTCTTCTATCCCCCACCTATTCCGTGCCTGCCCCTTTCAGCTTTCTTTCTCAATTCTCCCTTTGCTCCCCTATCATTCTAGTTCTAGAGGCCCTTCTCCCGCTCCCGTCGTAGGTTCATCCTGCCTTTGTCAGCTCAGACTAGTAATAGTAAGTCCAAGTTATAAGTTCCAACTCCTCTGATTTGAATTTTATGGTTTTGATTCTTTTGAATTCACATTTATAGTATAATTATTATATTATATATAGTATACCATATTATAATTATACTAAATACTGTGTATTTACTATTGAGGAAATGGTATTACTGATTACGGTTGTAGTGATTTAGTGAGAAAAAAAATTATATTATAATTATATAGTATATCAATTATTTGTACACTCTAGGTGTTTGTGGAAATGCCACTAAGGAAAAAATTCGGGTAGCCTTCATCTATCTTGTTTGTCCTCTAACCAGTTGTTAGGCAAAATCCCTCCAGAAATTGGCTCGTTGACTGATCTTGAGGCTCTCAGCCTTGGTGATAATCACTCAAATGGCTCAATTCTTAAAGAAATAGGCCACCTAAAGTCTTTATCCGAGCTTTCTCTTTTCTCAAATAGTTTGGATGGTTTCATTCTTGTTTCTTTAAGTAATTTGAGCAACCTAGAGTATTTGCATCTATATAACAATGAACTCTCTGGTTTCATTCCTCTAGAGATAGGAAATCTCTTTTTTCTTCTTCTTGTTCTTGTTGCAACAGATTAATTACAAGTAGTTTATAGTTATATGTGGTTATCAAGTTGAATTATAGTTTCTCATGAGCCGCCTAGTAATTAATACATACAAATGTGGTTGACACTTGTTTTGTCCAACGTTGTTATATTTCTTCAAGAAGTTATATCATCACTAGAAGATAGAGAGATCATCCTAGATTGAGCAATTTGTTGAGGTAGTAAGCAGCAATCAGAGCTTGCCCATCCAATCCCATTGAGACTATCATGCCTAACATAGTAGAGGGCCATACATATGTAGTTCAATGACAAGAATGATGTGAATTAAGCTGAAGTGTATATAAACATGTTTGAGATCATACGGGTTGCTTCTTGTCTTTTGTGAACCAGTGAAGGCTGCACAATTTATTAGTGCGCTAAAAAGTGATATTGATGACTTATACAACAACTACAGCAATAATGGTCAGCCTTCATCTACAGTTGGTAGCTCTGCACACTTGAGGTTGACGGGGTCGACATCTTCCTTAGATGATCATGACTCGTCTGGAGAGGGTACATGCCATCTTATTATGCAGCAGTATCATCAACTCATTGCAATTATTAATATTATGTAGTGTACGTCTTAGATTGAACGATATTTTATGGAAGTTGTGGAGGCATCTAGTGGTATATTTCAGCTATTAACTTGGTGGAAGGTTAATTCCGCCAAGTATCCAGTCATTTCCCATATAGCCTGAGATGTGCTATTCCTACCACTACAATTGCCTCAGAATCTGCGTTTAACACTAGAGGCCGTGTGTTGGATGCTTATTGAGGTTTATTGTCATTGTTAACTATGGCGGCCCTCGTTTGCACACAAAACTAGATAAGTGAAATGCCAATTGGACTAGATACCGTTGGCGTTGATGCCGAGAGCTATAGGCTTGAATCGGGTAACTTTATATGCTTTTAAATGATTATTTAATTATTTTTAATATTTCATTTATTTAATTTCTACTGTTTATGATTTTATGGACCTAATCGTGAACCCTAACATAATTGCCAATAACTGAGTCTGAAACGGACTCCCCTTGAGAGTTGGGATGGAGTTCAAGGACTATATAGAGAACCCCCTTTATTGGTGAGAATCAAATTATACTTTTACCGTATTCAATTTTTTATCATTAGTTTTTTTCCTTGTATTTATTGCGACTTTATATCTTCATTTAAGGTATGACCATTGAGTGAAATCATTGCTGCACAAGTGCACATATTGTTAATTGCTTACAATGTTTATTGTTTAGTGTTTATGTAGTTATCTTTAAGTCAGTGTTCAGTGTTGTAATAAATGAGACTGTTATAACTTATGGCTATATGTTATTTAGTTTTTGAAGTATTATGTTTAAGTTTATTTATTTTTTTCAATATTTTTTTTGCAGGTTCGAAATTGGGCTTTGGTGAGCCCAGAAGTCAAGAAAGGGCCTTGAGTTAGCCCAATACTCCGTTCGGAGTTTCGACCTCCGTGTGGAGCTCCAGCCTCCATTCGGAGTTCCGATCAGAGTTTGGAACTCCGACCTCCGTTCGGAGTCGGAGTTAGAGTAAAAATTTTCCTGCAGTCGAAGGTCAAAAAGTACTACTCTGACTCTGTCGGAGTTGGAGCTCAATCCTAATCATATATACTTCATGGTGGTCAGTGCTACTTGGTCACGACCTCCTCATACGTAGAAGTCGTACTGCCTCAGAAGTTGTGCACTTGATGTTCTTTTGATTCTCAACAATATGTGTGCGCGTGCCCTTCGTCCAAACTTTCATCCTTTTATAAATTACCGCTATCATTAATTGTACGTTTGCTATTTTAAGCGATGAAAGAAAAACGCCGATCCCAGGGGAGCCCGGGGGGAGTTTATGATGATGTAAACTTGAGACAGCTGGGAGAAGCCTCTCAAAGGCGGTGGCCGTAATTAAAATTCATGAAAAACGGTGGCTGTAAAAGTGGACTTCAGTGCTGCTCAATTATGAGGTCATTGCTTGTGCAATGGACCTCCGAGTCGTCTCTCTACATATATACTGAGATATTTTGAATTGTTTGAGTGTAGAGTGAAAGAGAAGAAGATAAGAGAGCTAAGAGATCAGAGTTATAGTGGAATTCATATGTTTCAGATTTGTTTATAAAAATTTGTTTCTTTTTTTAGTTTAACTCTCTCTGAGTCTGAGGTACGTGCACCACCGGCCAGTGGCCTCAACAGCCCACTCTCCACCAACATGCATGGTTTATCGCAAAGCCAAAAGCCCGGGGTGGCTTTCAAGTTTCAAGTCTGGATCGATCTAATGAGTATGGAGGAAATTTTATGCTACGTTTAGGAAGTAAGGCAATTTTAGATGATATGTGAATAGTAATAAAAAATACACAAAAAAATAATAATAAAATATTAAATAGTAATAGAGTGATCTTAACTAAACACATTCTTAATTTTGTAAGAATAGCTCAATTATTACTTACAATTAGGGCTGTGCAAAAAGTTCGATGGGCTTATTAACCCGTCCTACAAGATTGGATCCGACCCGATAGAGTCAGGTTCAAACCAATAGTCGGTTTCGATACGGTCGGATCCGATGAATGTCGGGCCATAATTTGCAACCCGTCTATTTAACTTCTCTTTCACTTCTACACGAACCCTAGCCCCTGGGTCTTCTCCTTCATTGTTCATGCTCTGTTCGTTCCCCTTCCGCATGACTTGGTTTTGGATCTACGGAGCAAGCCAGCAAGATGGCATCGCAACCTTCATTGAATATTATTGTCTTCTTCTTCGTCATCCTTTGGTCTCCATTTTAGACATCCATTTCTCAGTTTTTGTCATCATTCCAGTTCATCGATCGCCCACTAGGAGTATTGAACGAAGTATTTGCTCCAGTTGGAATAAACAGAGCCACTGTAGAGTGAAGGAGCGATGGAACCTGGCTTTGGGCATAGATCAGAGAGAAGCAGAGCGCGGTGGTGCGGGTTAGAAGTCATCGGTCTGAGACGTGACTTGCGGCTGTGTTTTTGTGGGATGATGTCGTGGCCAGCGTCGACAATCACAGAGGAAGAGTGGGCAACAGAGAGAGAGGAAAAACAGATTTTTTTTGGGTTTTCCTTCGTTTTTCTTCTGGGTTTTCCATTTTGCAAGTATTTTTTGTGTCTTTCTTGATGATTGTAGATATGAGATTCAGAGAGATTTTGTATGAAAGAGAGATTTTGTGTATTGACGTGCAGAAGCAGACTTTTTTTTTTTTGTCGGGTCGGAGCGGGTCGGTTTGGCACCTTAAATGGTTGCATTCGGGTTGGGTCAGGCACAAACCTGGTTATACCAGGTCGGGTTGCAGCCCTACTTACAATGATGGCTCAATTTTTTTGGGGCCAATTGTGTCGGAATTTGACTCTATTTATTTATTTCTTATAATAAAAAATATCTGGTACTTCTAAATTTGAATTCGAACGAGGAAAGTATGAATTCATTGGGAGCTGATATTTTTTTTATTATCATCTTGAGTTTGTATAGAGTAGAAAAATAAGGTTTTACACCTTTTAATTATGAAAATTTGACGTACATAATTAAGAAGAACTTCTCATGAATTTCTTTTTTTAAAAGTGCACATAGACTTGATTATTTTTCATTAATTTTCAAAGGTAATTACTGCATGGCCTTCAGGCGCTATTAATTAAGCTATTTTAATTTGAGTAAATATTCTATCAGCTAGTTTATAAATTTACACCACACACTTGATGTAGTAGACTGAGTTCATCAATTAAATATAAAAATACAAAAATCGACTTTAGATTCTTAGGAGATGTTTGGATTCGAAGATGACTTGAGATGAGTTAAGATGGATTATGAATAGTAGTGAGATTTGTGAGTTAAAGTTGCTGAATAGTAATGAATAGTAGTGAAATGAGTTAAGATGAGTTAGTGTTTTTTGACTTGCGTATAGAAAATTTGATGAAAACAATAAAGTGAAAATTGAACCAACCCAAAACTATACTCGAGGAGAGAGAGAGCTTGAGAAGAGAGACAAAGCTCGATGAGAGAGAGAGCGGGTTCGACGAGAGAGAGGTCGATGAGAGAGAGAGGGGGTCCGGTGAGAGAGCTTGATGAGAGAGAGAGGGGGTTCGATGAGAGAGAGAGCTTGAGGAGAGACAGAGAAAGGTCGAAGAGAGAAAGAACTTGAGGAGAGAGAGAGGTCGATGAGAGAGATGGGGTTTAGTGAAAGATATTGAGGAGAGGGAAGTTGAAATGATTAAGATAGATGTGATGGGTTTGACATAACAAAAATAAAATAAAATAAAAGTGTGTGGTTTACATGAAGCTTATGCGTAACAGTTCTCTTTTAATTTTTATGCTCATCGAACTATCCTTCGAAAATATTACTTATCATGTGCATTCGCTCATCAAATATCAAGTACGTACTAGCCATTTAATTATTTTAATATTTATGTTTTTTTTATTGGATAAAAAACGCTCTCTTTTATTAATTCTACTATATATTTTTTGTTTTTTTGCTTGAAATTAATGTTTAATATGAAGGCTTTGTAGATATATGTGGCAAGCTTGTTTGGCAATATTATTGCATGCAAAAGTAATTATAACTTGTTTGGGATCATGGATAACATTTAGTTCAACATACTAATTAGTAGACAATTATAAGGAATTAGTACTCTCTTATTATATATATTATATATCTTTAATTAAGAAATACATTGATTAGATGCATACATAATCAAGCCCGGCCACGCCTCATATTGGCTTGTGAGATTTACGGAGCTAACAATATGGCGATTTTGGCGATTTCAGAATTTGGATTTTCGGGCTTGTGATTCCTAGGGTTGTATGGCTGCCGCCATGGCCCTAAGGGGCATTACGGCGCCAGGGGATTGAATGCGCTCCTTTGCAGACATGGTGTCGTCTTCTCCGTTGCCTCTCCCTAAGGTAGTGGTTCCGTGGCGTGCTCCAAAACTGGTGGATGGATGTTATGTGCCTTCCTCTTCCTCCTTCGCATTCACGAACCTGTTATCTAGTTTCATACAATTACTCAGAACAATAGAATGCCACAACTCAAGTAATGGAACTCTCGTAATAGAAGAATGAATCACACTGTTATAGAACTGAAGAGAGAGATTTTCAAGCAATCTCCAAGCTCCTTACAGTGACTGTTTACAGAAGAAAAATGATCTAATCGATTATACAATCCCCCCTTTTTATAGAAAGCTATAACAGAACTAACAGACAACTCGGGAAAAGCTTCCCAATTAACGAAGAAAAACAAAACGACTCTGTCTAAGCTTATTTCTATAAGCTATCACGAGTCCAAACGAATCGTTTCATTAAAACTCAAACCCCTCTGTAACGTAGTGTTTTATTTAATACTCAACGCACCGTATTGACTAGGCGTTAAAGTCGTTACTCCTGAACAGCTATTCCTTCGATGCCTCACTGTAGATTCCACAAGGCTTCAACCCAAATCCCACATAACATTCTCCCCCTCTCAAAGGACTTGGCCACAAGGCCTTCAATCCAAATCCCACATAACATCTATAAAACCGTACCCACCAAATGTGGATACAGTTGCCTCAATTTCCACAAACATTCCCAAGAAGAGTCCTCAGGAGCAGCCCCCACCCAACTCACCAATACTTCAGTCATAGCTTTGTTACCCTTCTGCTGTAGTCTGCAGTCAAGGATCTCTCATGGCTCAGGTTGGAAAAGACCACTAGAATCAGTTGGAGGCAAGGTTGGCAAAGGAATAACATGCTGTCTCACTTTCTTTTTTAAACAAGAAACATGGAAAATGGGGTGGATTTTTGAAGAGGATGGTAAATCAAGTTTATAAGCTACTGATCCCACCTTTTGCAGAATTTGAAATGGCTGATAAAACCTTGGAGCTAATTTCATGTTGTGGCGCATAGCCACAGTCTTAAGAAAACCCAATCACCAACCTGAAAAGATCTTTCTGTTCTTCCTTTATCAGCAAGAAACTTCATCCTGTGTTGGGCCTTTGCCATATTATCCTTCAATAAACTGAGCAGTTCATCCCTTGTTCTCAACTGCTGATCAACAGCATGATTGGAGGAAATTCCAGGCACATAAGAAAGAAGCTTAGGTGGACCATAACCATAAAGAGCCTCGAAGGGAGTCATTTGAATAGAAGAGTGTAGAGTAGTGTTATAAGACCACTCAGCCATAACTAACCATGAAGACCACACTTTTGGTTGTTGACTGCAGTAACATCTCAAATAACCCTCCAAGCATTTATTTAATCCTTCTGTTTGCCCATCAGATTGAGGATAGTATGAAGAGGTAAAGTCCAAGGAAATACCTTGCAAGTGAAACAGTTGCTTCCAAAAAGAGCTTGTAAAAACAACATCTCGGTTAGAAACTATAGATCTAGGTAGACCATGCAACTTAAAAACCCCATAAAAAAAAACATGAGCTACTTTAACAGCAGTGTAAGGATGGGAGAGAGGGAAGAAATGAGCAAATTTAGTCAACTTGTCCACTACAGACAGCACTACAGAAAGGCCATTAGAAAGGGGTAAACCCTCAATGAAATCCATGGAGATATCAAGCCATGGAGAGTCAGGAACAGGTAAAGGTTGTAACAAACCAGGATACTTCACATTCTCACTTTTACTGACTTGACAGATTTCACACTCCTTGACTAATTTCCTCACAACCTTCCTCATGCCTGGCCACCAAAAATCGCTTCGTGCCCTTTGAAGAGTCTTGTGATAACCCACATGACCAGCTTGTGGGTTGTCATGAATATATTGCAATATCTTGGGCAGAATGAATGAAGAGGGAACAACCACCAATCTCCCTTTTCTGAGTAGCAATCCTTGTTGAACAGAAAAATGTTTTGGCCCTTGTTGACCTTGCTGCAATTTAGGAACCAAATCAATATAATCAGGACATGAAGAATAACTCTGCTTGAGTTCTTCAATCCACAAAGGAGTGGGAAAAGAAATCATAGCCATCACAGCATGTTCCTACTCATCTTTCCTTGAAAGGGTATCAGCAACCAAATTTTCCTTGCCCTTCTTATAATCCACTGTGAAATCATAACCAATGAGTTTGGAAACTCATTTATGTTGTGCCTCAGTACCAATTTTTTGTTCAACCAAAAACTTTAGAGCTTGTTGGTCAGTCTTGATGTTAAAGGGATGGCCCAACAGATAGGGTCTCCATCTCTGAACAGCCGAGACTAAAGCCAACAGTTCTTTCTCATATATTGACAATAACAAGGCTTTCCCTTTCAAAGCTTTGCTATAAAAAGCTATGGGTTGAGACTCTTGCATCAAGACTGCCCCAAGACCCATACCAGAAGCATCACACTCAATGGTGAAGACCTTTGTGAAATCAGGCAACCTCAACACAGGAGGGTTGCTAACAACTGTTTTCAACAATTCGAAAGCAACAACAGCCTTATCATTCCAACAAAAAGAATTTTTCTTCAACAAATCTGTTAAGGGAGCTGCTATAGACCCATAGGCTCTTATAAATTTCTTGTAGTAGCCTGTTAGTCCTAAAAAACCTCTCAAAGACTTCAAGGTTGTAGGAACAGGCCAATTCACCATAGCTGTTGTCTTTGTTGGATCTGTTTGTACCCCATTCCCAGATATTATACGGCCCAAATACTCAACCTCTTGTACACCGAACTTGCACTTAGACATCTTGACATAAAGAGTATGTTGTCTTAATGTACTTAAAACAGTGTTCACATGCAATAAATGCTCAGCCAAATCCTTATTGTATATGAGAATATCATAAAAAAAAAACCAAGACAAACCTTCTCAAGAAAGGCTTGAAAATATGGTTCATTAAACCTTGAAATGTAGCAGGGGCATTAGTGAGACCAAAGGGCATCGCTAAGAACTCATAATGGCCCTCATGAGTTCTAAAAGCTGTTTTTGGAATATCTCATTCCCTCACTCGAATATGGTGGTATCCAGCTCTTAAATCCAACTTGGAAAAAAATCTAGCCCCAAACAATTCATCCAGCAATTCATCTATAACAGGAATTGGGAACTTATTTTTGATAGTTTCCTGGTTTAGGGCCCTATAGTCGATGCACATAAGCCAAGTTCCATCAGCTTTATTGACCAATAGTACATGAGAAGAAAATGGACTTTGGCTAGGCCTGACCACACCTGATTGTAGCAAATCATTGACAAATTTTTCAATCTTAGATTTTTGATAATGAGGATACCTGTATGGTCGAACTAAAATAGGAGAAGCACCCTTCTTGAGGAGGATTGGATGATCAAAAGTTCTTCTTGAAGGCAAACCAACAGGTTCAGCAAAAACATCAGTGAAGTCCTTGAGTAAGTCAGCCATGGGTCCTTCTACACAAACTTCCTCATTGTGCTGCTCAACAAGCATCAACTATAACAACCAGCCTTGTTTATTCACAAAATGGGACTTAAATCCTGACATACCAGACATCATCTGTATACTGGCACAATTTAACCCTTGTAAGCGTACCAATTGACCATCCCACTCAAATTGCATTGACATATCAACAAAACTCCAAGTAATAGAAACCAAGGTCTTCAACCATTGAACCCCGAGGACAACATCCTCCCAATGCCAGAACATGGAAAGGCATAGAAAATCTTGACCCTTGAATCTTAAATGTCTCCATTCCACAACCTTGACTCAAAAGTTTTTCACCATTGGCCACTCCGACTTGCAAACTAAAGGCATGGTGTATCGTCACTTTAGCACCCTAGATCACTAAAGGATCCTCAAAATTATGTGTGCTCCCCGAGTCTACTAAAATTTCAACAGCACAAGAACCTACACATCCATGTAATCTCATAGCATTAGCACCAATAGAACCAGAAATAGCATTAACAGACAATTCTAAGGTACCAACAGCTATAGGATCAGGTTCTGCATCTTCTATACACAAAGGCCCTTCACTATTAGACTGGTTTAAGTCATCAACATCAGCTTGAATGAAGTAAACCTTAGTCTTTTTACAAACATGATTCGGATTCCATTTTTCTTCACAATGAAAGCATAAACCCTTCCTTCTCTTCTCATCCATGTGAGAGGCATTCCCTTTCTTCCAGGGAAGGGCATTCTTGCTGCCTTCCTCACCAATATCTTTAAGTGCATTCTGATTAACTGGCCATTTCTCAGCAAAATGAGGATTTGGACTCCAAGGTTTCCTTGTAGACAACACATACTCTTCTTGTAACATGGCCAAGCCAAGGGCAGCTCCTAAATTCATTGGATTAAACATTTTAACAGGGATTCTAATGTCATCTTTCAAGCCACTAATATAACAACTCATTTTATGTCTATTAGATAAGCCTTTTAACCTGTTAGACAGTGCCTCAAATTGTGTGGTATATAGACCAATAGAACTAGTCTGTTTTAGTCGCATTAAGGCCTCCATTTTTTCATCAAGTGCTGATGGTCCAAACCTAGTTTGCATAGCCACCACCAAGGTCTCCCAAGAGTTAAATTGACCCAAATCCAAGGCATTTTGGTACCATACCAATGCCTCACCTTCCATATGATGTGATGCCACCATTAACTTATGATGAGAAGGTACTTGAAAGCAATCAAAGTATTGATTAGCTTTTAAGATCCATCCCGCAGGATCAAGACCATTAAAATGAGGAAAATCCAACCTAATTCCTTTCTGAAAACCACCTCTTCCCTCATGATTCCTAGGAGGCTGATCTCTATCTCGAGATACCTCCCTATCATAACGAGATATGTCATTCACAGTTTCCACAATAGATCTCAACATATCGGAAAGTTGATCTAACCTTTCTGTTATCCATGTGATAGAGTGCTGATGATGTTGAAGTTGTAATTGGATTGCTTCATACTGTTTCTGAGATGCCTCTTGCTGAACTTTCAATGCACCATGCGTTCCTTCTGCCATAGAAACCTTTGATGTAAGGATCGCCTACAGCTGATACCAATTATTATGTGCCTTCCTTTTCCTCCTTCGCATTCACGAACCTGTTATCTAGTTTCATACAATTACTCAGAACAATAGAATGCCACAACTCAAGTAATGGAACTCTCATAATAGAAGAATGAATCACACTGTTATAGAACTGAATGAGAGAGATTTTCGAGCAATCTCCAAGCTCCTTATAGTGACTGTTTACAAAAGAAAAATGATCTAATCGATTACACAATCCCCCCCCCCCCTTTTATAGAAAGCTATAACAGAACTAACAGACAACTCGGGAAAAGCTTCCCAATTAAAGAAGAAAAACAAAACGACGCCGTCTAAGCTTATTTCTATAAGCTATCACAAGTCCAAACGAATCGTTTCATTAAAACTCAAACCCCTTTGTAACGCAGCATTTTATTTAATACTCAACACACCGTATTGACTAGCTGTTAAAGTCGTTACTCCTGAACAGCTATTCCTTCGATGCCTCACTGCAGATTCCACAAGGCTTCAATCCAAATCCCACATAACAATGGAGAACTCTGTGTGGTATTCTCCAAGAAAGAACTCTCTTTGTCGGCTCAACCCTTTAAGTTCTCCTTGGTATAGGAAGAGGCCGTCTCTTGATGTTATTAGGTCGTATATCAAGGCCTATTGGGGTATACTGCATCAGCTAGTGGTTTTTTCTATGTGAAGGCCAAGGAATGTATTTGTCTAGTTTTCTAATGAAGATGACTTCCTGAAAGCATTTGCTCGTGAGTCTTGTGAAGTGGAGGGTGTTCACTATAGGGTTTTTCACTGGAATACGGATTTTTGCAAATAGTCAAAAGCTTCTTTGGTTTCGGTATGGGTGCTTTTTCCTGGGCTACCACCAAACTTTTGCCATGAGTCAATCCTTCGTAGTATTGTTAGTTCGATAGGTAAATTCTTACGGAGAGATAATTGTACTAAATGTGCTACTAGAACGAATGGGGCTAGAGTTTGTGTTGAAATGGATGATGAGGTAGATCCAATCAATGGTTTCTCGATTGGGACTCCACAATGTCCTAACAGTTGGTTTCAAGAAGTGGAGTATGAAACTCTACAAGCTTATTGTCGACGGTGCAAGGTGCAAGGACATCTTCAAAAAAACTGTAAGGGAACTGGGAAGAAAAAGAGTGACAAGGATAACGGTAATGGTAAACATGATCTTGTTTGGGTGAGGAAAAATACTGTTGTTGGTCCTGTGGAAGAGGAAGGTATGCTTAAAATAACTCTTCCAGAACCTGAGATGGTCGATGGGAATGTAAACAATGAGGACAGACATGTTGAAGATCCTCCAGAGGAAACAAATGTGGTTATATCAGAAAAGCCTGATATGGTTGGACAGGAGAGTGAGAAAGCAGAGGAGGGTACATCGGGTATGAAGGTGCAGTTGGGTGCGAACCTTGTGTAGGAGATTGTTGTTTTGGCGGAAACGGAAGTATTTTCATAGGGAAATAATGTGGACATGGTGAATGCTTCGGTGGAGTTGGATTTGATGGAAGACTCTGATAGGGCAATTATTTTGGCTTTTTCGATTAAGGGGTTGGAAGTTGTGGCGTCTATGGAAGGAGGAGCAAATTGGATGGGTTCTTCTAGTTCGTCTGGGGGAGAAAAACAAGGCTTTAGTTTGGAAGTTGTTGAACATGAACACAATTCTGATGGGGAGATAATGGTAGCAACAACAAATATCAATGCAGGGAAAGCTTACGACTTAGAAGGTGATAACAAGAAAAATAAGCAAAAAGACAAAGGTGTGGGAATTAAATTAAGAAGCTCTACCAGGGCACCTAGCAAGCCTATTCGCTTTAATATATAATGCAGTCTATGATGTTTTGGAATATTAGGGGGTTGGGTACTTCAAAGAAAAGATTGAGGAAGTTGATAAATAGATTTAAGCCTTGTTTGTTAGGTATTGTAGAACCTTTTCATTCACATGATTAGTTGGTGTAATTGAAGAATTATTTGAATTAAGTTGATGGTACTAATAATGCAAAGGTCGGAGGTAAATTATGGGTGCTTTGGGATGGTTCTTGGTAGGTTCGAATTGTGTCTAAAGGACCGCAACAGATCACTGTTTCTTTATCTGTGAACGGCTTGGAGGTTTTTGTGTCGTTTGTTTATGCCCGATGTTCTCAAAGGGAGTGTAAAGTTTTGTGGGATGAACTGGTGAATGCTGCGCCGAATCAAGTTAACTGGATCATTGCGGGTGATTTTAACATTGTTAGATTTGACAAAGAACGGCTAGCGGGTCTCCCAAGGCTAGCGTTGGCTATGCTAGATTTCAACATTTGTATTGAAGCCTGCGGTTTGGTTGAGCCATGTTTTTCGGATAGTCGGTTTTCATGGTGTAACGGGCAATGGGGTTAGGCACAACGTTGGGTGAGATTGGATCGTGCGATGGTTACTTCTTCACTCTTATTGATTTGGCCGGGAATTCAGTTGAAATATTTATCTCGAACTAGTTCTGATCATTCACCCATGGTTGTTCGTATTTCAAATTCTCAACCGTATGGTTTTCCTACTTTTAAGTTCCAACAAATGTGGGTTGAACATGAGTCTTTTATGAGCTTGATTAAGAAGGCTTGGGAGGAGGATGTGAGTGATTCAGGTTTTTTCCGTCTTGTACGAAAATTAAAAAATACCAAGAATTATTTGCATGAATGGAATACAAATGTTTTTGGCAAGACTAATACTCATATCAGAGAGTTGGAGAAAAGAATTGAAAGTCTTGAAGCCTCTTTGCTTGAAAATTTCTTGGATGAGGTGGAGTTAGACTTGATTACTTCTAAACTGGAGTTGGATACTTGGCTTCAACGTGAAGAAGTTAGACTTAGACAGGTTTCTAAGGTTCATTGGCTTTCAAAAGGTGAGGCTTCGACTAATTTTTTTTCGTACGGTGAAGGCAACCAGAACTAAGATGATTTATGAGATGAATTTACCTAATGGACGTTATCTTTCATCTCTGAAGGAAGTTCATAAAGGTGCAGTGGAATATTTTGATATGTTTCTGAGATCTCGCCCACATGCATTTATTCCGAACTTATCCGATTTGGTTGAGAAGTCTATTGTTCCAGAAGATAATGATTTACTTTGTCAGATTCCGTCTATGGAGGAAGTAAAAAATTCTATTTTTCAATTCCGGTGGATAGTAGTCCTGGTCCCAATGGGTTTGGTTCAGGGTTCTTTCGTTCATGTTGGGATATTGTGAAAACTGATGTGGTAGAAGCTGTGGGTGATTTTGTTTGCAGGGAATTCATTTCCTAGATATTACATAGCATCCTCTTAGGTGTTGATCCCGAAAGTAGCAAATCCATCTTCTTTTGATAAATTTAGGCCTATAAGTTTATGCTCGGTCATGTATAAACTATGCTCGAAAATCCTTGTGAAGCGGCTTACTCCTACTGTTGCTAGATTGATATCACCTTAGCAAGGGGCTTTTCTTCCGGGGGGAATCATTTTTGATAATATTAGTTTGACTCAAGAGATGATTCATTCTATTAATAAAAAAAGGAGGAACAACAATGTGTTGATGAATGTGGATATGGCCAAAGCATATGACAGTTTTGAATGGGATTTTTTATTGCATGTTATGGAGGCCTTTAGGTTTTCTAACCAAGTTTGTGGGTTGATTCGTAATTGTATTATTTCGCCTTGGTTCTCGGTAGTGATGAATGAGGTTTCTAAAGGTCTTTTCAAAGGTGGTTGTGGTTTATGACAAGGGGATCCACTCTCCCCTTTATTATTTATCTTAGTGGAAGAAATTCTATCTCGGCTTTTAAAAAAGGAATTAATGTCGGGGAAGATTGACGTTTTTGCTCATCCAAGTGGGGTTCTGTGTATTTCTCATCATCTTTATGCTGATGATAATGTTCTCTTCACAAGTGGAAATCTTAGGTCTCTCCGTAACATTTTGAGAGTTTTTCATACCTACGAGACATGGTCGGGACAGGAGGTAAGTGTGGAGAAATCTTCTCTCATTTTCTCTAAATATATTACACCTGCTCTCCGTCGTGCTATTTTGCTTTCTACAGGTTTTAAAGAGGGTGCTTGTCCATTTTGGTACCTGGGTGTTCCTATTATTTCCGGCAAGCTTAAAGCGGTCCATATGGATGAGTTAGTGATGCGGGTTCGTCAAAGAGTGGATTGATGGCAATCTAATTTGCTTTCACAAGGTGCCCATTTAATTTTGATAAAACATGTTTTGTCAAGTTTTCCTATTCACTAGTTATGTACTGTGCAAATTCCGAAGGTAGTGCTCAATTGTTTAAATGCTTGCTTTAGAAAAGTTTTTTGGGGTTCGTCGGAAGGAAAGGAAAAAAGATGCTAGCGAGCTTGGGATAAGCTTTGTCTCCCAGAGGTGGAAGGGGATTTGGGTATTAAAAGATTGGATGAAATTCAACATTCTCTTCATGTAAAGTTTGCCTAGAAATTGCTTCATGAGAATTCTCTATGGGCTAATTTTTTTCGAGTCAATATATTAAACGAAATCATGTTTCGCTCGTGGATGCGAATAAGGGCTCCAGGAATTGGCGTATAATCGTGAAGTGTGTACCTTTGGTTCTTTATCTTTCTCGATGGAAGGTTAGAGAAGGTAATATATTTTTTTGGTATGACAAATGGTCGGATGAGGGTCCTTTAATAAATCATTATGATAATGTCCCTATGCCTAATATTACTGTTAAAGATTGTAAATTGGAGGCTGGTTGGGATGTTGAATGTATTTCTAGGCTAGTGGGTCCTAATAATGCTTTGGCTGTGGTGAATAGCTTGGGAAGCAATAAAAATGGAAGTGATATTCTGATCTGGACTGAAAATGTGGATGACAAATTTTCTACCAAAAGTGCTTGGACTCATATTCGGTTTCGAGTGCCAAAAGTGACATGGCCTCAATGGGTATGTCACCCTTGTTTTCCGAAAACAATTTCTGTTATGGTGTGGAAAGCTTTTCATAATGCCTTGAGTGTTGATGATAATGTTCGTAAACTAGGCATTCCAATTTTTTCGCGATGCAATTGTTGCTCTTCAGGTTGGTATGACGATTTAAACTATGTTTCGGCAGTTGGGGAGTTTGCAGAAGAGTTGTGGTTGCGGGCTTCTCTTTCTGTTGGTATGAGTTCTATGTGTGGTTGTGGATGGAGGGTTCGTGTAGAAAGTTTGTTCCTTAAAGCGAAAAAAAATTCTCAAACCGGGTCTTTGGTTGGTATCCTTCCTTGCATTCTTATTTGGTGTCTTTGGAATAGGAGATGCTAAGCAAGGATGGAAAATATAAAGGAGTCGGCGAGGTCGACATGGGAAAAAATTAAATTTTGGGTGGGTTGGTTAGGGGAAAATTTAAAGGGAGGTATTGGGCTGCAAGCTGCAGATGAGGCAATTTTATTGGCTTTCTAGTTGCCGATTAAATTGGATCAACGTAAAATGCCGAAACTAGTGAGATAGATGCCGCCTGTGGCGGGTCATTTTAAACTAAATGTTGATGGAAGCTCTCTCGGAAATCCAGGTATGATGGGGGCAGGGGGAGTCATTCGAAATTCTTTGAGCCAATTGCAGGTGGCCTTTGCAGTTCATCTAGGTACAGGAAATAATAATAAGGGTGAACTGATGGCCCTTCTTCATGGTTTGCATCTTACTCATTTTCTTGGTATTTATCACATTGACATAGAAATGGATTCTTTATTGGTTGTAAATTGGCTAAGAAATAAAAGATGTACAGTTTGGTATTTAGAAGATTTCTGGGAAGAGATACAAATGCTTTTGGGGAATTTGGAGGTGGAAGTCAAGCATATTTATCGTGAAAGAAATTCGTCTACAGATTATCTTGCTAAGCTAGGGGCGGAGGGGTGCACGTCTACCTGGAATAATGTGGATGATTGTCCGAGATTTCTTAAAGGGTCTTTGAGACTAGAAATATTGGGTTTGCCTAATGTTCGTTTTTAAGTAATAGTCTTTGTTATTTGGTTTTGGTTTATTGGTGTGTTTTGGTTTGATATTTAGGATGTTTTCTTATTCATTATTTGTAAATCTCAAATGTCCGGATTGTTACCACGGTTTTCCTCAATCACAAGTGAGGTTTTTTTAAATAAAATTGGGAGGGGTCACTCATGGACATGTGACCTTCGTCTTTTTTTTTAAAAAAAAAAATACTTTATCTTACTTTATAAGCGTTCACTCCCAATAATTTATGTATCTTATCCTTTAAAATACATCACCAAAATATACTTTTTCTATTTTACATATTGATTTTTACAATTTATCATACATCAGCTTATCTATTTTTTCTTTATATTATATTATTTAATAGTTTGTTGGAAAAAAAAGTATAAGGAGAGAGAAATTATTGTGAGAGATAAAGTACATGAAAAGAGAATAAATAAATAAAATATTTTTA
This sequence comes from Juglans regia, assembly GCF_001411555.2. Taxonomy (NCBI): domain Eukaryota; kingdom Viridiplantae; phylum Streptophyta; class Magnoliopsida; order Fagales; family Juglandaceae; genus Juglans; species Juglans regia. Next base: position 6,282,270 of record NC_049904.1, read on the forward strand.
TATTTGTGAATAGTTCATGCTAAATATAGTTAAATATATAGCAAAATATAAAATATATTTAAAAATAAATAATCCATTAGAAGCACTTTTGAATTACTTTTCTTCAAATTTTACATAAAAATAAATTTTACAAAATCTATTGGGGGGGTGCTCTAAGTACTCCACGTACAAATCAATAATTAATACCAGATCGTACAGTACTCCACACAGCTCCTCACTTATTTAAACTTCATATTTATTTAAAATCCCAAGACATTGCAAACGACATGGTCGTTGCAGGATGCATGTAATTCAAAAGAGCTACGTGAACTAGCTCGGACTTTATAATTTTTTTTTTTTCAAATATATTTTATAACTTAAAGAGAAATAAGTATAATAGGTAGATCTTGTAGATTTAAATGGTAAGATGTATCTGTTATATTTATATACCTCTCTCCAAATCATAAAAGTTATTTTCACGATGCATGCATGATGGTGATCAACTCGCAACTAGCGCCGAACTCGGGGTCGGGAATTACCTCTGTCTTCTTTGAATGCGAACCAAGTCTGTATGAAAGTTAGGCTGAGTACTATTATGGCGGCCGAAAAAGCCATAATTGCCCAGGGGCTTCTGAAATGCTCGTGGAAGGCTTCAGCAATCCAGTTCATACACGTAGCATCGTAGTGTCTCTGAATGGCATCTTTGACATCCCCATATGCGTCGGGGTCAGGAATCAAGTCGGTGCCGATCTCATTGAAGAGTCGAGCCACTTCCTTGTCGCTGCCAAGGCAGTTCTTGAGTATTCCCTTATTCCTCAACGCCATTACGTCTTTGATGTTATCAATGAGTGAATCCAGGAATAATATGTATGAGGTGATCTCGAACTTGTTGTAGAAATCCGGACACATCTCGTAGGCTATCAAATTCAAGAACTTGGGCCCCATTGCGTCATCAACTGTTATTGGAGAAAGCCAGAGGTATCCCGGGTAGAAACCGAGTAATCTATTAAAACGTATTGTTGTCAAGGGATCATCACTATCATTGCAGTTCATATAGATTCCTGCTACTCTAAGCTCCTCCACGTTGCGATAAGTCAACTTTAATCGTTTCCCGTTCTTCTTTCTGTCATCACTTTCCCATAGAAGACGTTTCCAGCTGAGAAGACCGAGAAATGATTGGATCATGTTTTGCACCTTCGTACTTTTGCTTTTGTCGCCAGCTTTAATGGGGCCGTTAGTACTTTGTCGATTACCTTTCATGATTTTCGTCCGGAGGAGATCGAGAAGATGGATTGGCCTTTCCGTAGTCGGTAATCCATTCTCGCACGGCTGCGACTTACTGTATACGGCCTGCTGATTGATGAAGATTGGGATGCACTTCTCCAATTCAGCTTTCTTTGCGCTGGAATTCATCAAATCCACAAGGAGCTGATAAGGAAGTTGATTCTCCAACAGGAACAAATCCTGTTTCGTAAAGGCCATCAGATCGTATTTCATTGTCCAGTCTTTGCAGTTATTGCTAACAGCACAATGGATGGACTGTAATATTGCACACCCGTCCACAAACAGCATCCAGGCGAGGGCCTGATCGCTATATTTCTCGGTCACCTTCTCGTCGAAACACTGCCTCAGTTGCTCGATGTTCTTCTCAACAATGTCGTACAAAATGTCATCCTTTCTACCACTGTCTTTGACGAAGTAGGATGCCATTCTAAGCTTGTACACCTCGGCTCGCTTGTATTTTGGCTCACCATGATGGATGGGACCGATTGCAACTATCCTTGGCTTGAAATACTTGTCGAAATGTTTGTGATCTTGCAGCAACAGCGGAACCTTTTGTATTTTTGGTGTAGCCTTTTGACTTCCATTTGGCTTAGTAATACCGGGTTGATCTGGTTTTGATTTCCGCAGTTTCTCAAACCTCTGTTTTTTCAGCTTGCAGGCATCCTCGCCGATTTCAATGATCCGCCTCCGCAGGCCGGAATTGTCGCGGCCTCTGCTTGTTTCACCAGCTTCGGTTATGACAACATTAACCTTTTTCGAAAGCAACTCCTCCATGGAAATAACATGGTCCCCATTTCTGGCCATGGCGTGTGTACGTACGTATTTGCGCCTACGTGCACCCCAGCAAGTGAGATATTTAATTGGTACCATTAATGTTCAGGTAATGAAGTACTTTATACTGGCTGAGGAAAAAAAATAAAATTACGCTTAACCACCTTTCACTATTCACAATGTGTTTTCAAAACTATCGATTTTAGCATTTGGCATATATATATATATATATATATATATATATATATATATAATTATTTCAAGATATAGAATGCAATCATGATTGTCCTCTGATGTGGAAACAAAATGAATAATATAAATTAGGAAACATAGCATTACTAGCTACTTTATTATAAACGTGCCAAGTTAGGAATCAAGCAGTACTAGCTAGTTAGTAGCTTGGTTTACGGCTCCAATTTGACGATGTCATGCGTACGACTCAATGTTTTTAATATGGTACCAGATACAGATACAGTATCAGAAACGAAATATTTTGATACCAATATCATTTTAAAATAGTATTTTCGGATAACATTTCAGAATAGTCGATATATAAATAAATAACATTTCAAAATTATATTTTAAAATAATAATCTATATATAAATAAATTATATATAAATACATATATATAAATTATAAATAGTCTAATCTGAATTGAGAATTAAAAAATAAGCTTGTAGTTTGAAAAAATGAAAAAAAAAAAAAACTGGCCAAAATATCGGCCAGCACGAAATAAATATAGTACCTGCTGGTACGAAAAATTTCGACCGTATCGACCAGTACGATACAAAATTTAAAACTATGGTACGAGTAGTAATTTACTTATGATATTGGTTGGCTTGATCTGAGAAATAATAGTTATAGAATACGTACGTAAGTCTCGTGTATTTTTTTAAAAAGTAATATATAAAAAAAAATTTATATTAAATTTAATATTTTAATAATATATCTTATTTTCTTTTAATAAAAATATACTATACTTGTACTATTTATAATAGTATCTAATATTACTCATGAACTAAAGCAAATTCCCACCCGTCATCGTGCATCCTTTCAGGAAAGGAGAAAAACATGTTACACGAAGTATTGTGCTGATCTTGATCTAAACGTTAAGACACTCATGGAATTTCTTTTTTCTTTTATTGACAAGAATATCATGAACTATTTACCCAAATAGCAAACACGAAAGGAATTATTTATTTTGAATAACACGCGCGAAAGAAGTCTTTATTACCACAGCAAGTTTAGTATTAATGAGCCCTAGCTTTATCATTGCATCTAGCAGTATCAAGCAAAATATTTATAATAGTGAAAAAATTTAAATAAAATTTTGTTAGAATATAATTTTTGTTTTGAAATTTGAATTATTTATTGTATTTGTGTAGAAATTTAAAAAAATTATAATTATTATATAAGATGAGATGAGATAATTTTTATAACCAAATGAGCCCAAATGTCCTAGAAGTAAGCCAACGCACATGTACATGATTCTAGATACGAAAATTTGAGTTAAAACTGGTCGCTTATAATTTCTTAATATATATATATAAATATATTATACAAAAGGAGTGGGGTTTCAAACACAAATTTTTTATTTGAAGAACCGAACCATATATCATCAAGCCATTAGGCTCTTGGCTTATAAATTCGTTTATATTAGTACTAGGACAAGCTGTCCAAATTGCTCTCAATTAATTAAGACAAAAGACAATACTACAACATGCATTTGCGGACTCGATCCGAAAGTTTTTGTCCTGCGTGAATTGTTCTCATTTGAATTTAAAATTTGCACCTCATGCATTCTCCGTGATTTTAACGAAAGAGCAGTTAAAAAAGTTATATATATATATATATATATATATATATTTTTTTTTTAAAAAAAGAGAACGGTATATCTCCTAGCTAATTTCTTTGATAGGAGTTGTAATATATAGGCCAAAGAATATTGAGTAGTATTGTTCATCTAGTTTTTAGTATGGGAACCCGGGTATACCTGGATCGGAACCTAACCCAAATTAACCTAGGTTAGACTTGAGCTGAAACTTAGATGAAACCAGTTTTAAAAATCCGGAACCCGAGTTTTTCTGGTTGTACCCAGTTTTTTTTTAGAGTTCACAATTTAAGCTAAAAACATGAATTCCATAGTTTCCTTTTTTTTAACCGGTAATTGATTTTTGGCAACCCAAAAGTCATGAGAATTTTCAAAAGAAAATCGAGAGACCAGAACGGCTCAGAAAATGTGCGCATTCTGCACATCTTTCTTGGTAATGAAGAGTGCATGTGCTGTAACTCCCCAATGGAAGGCCCAAATCACATGATGACCTATACTCCGAAAGGACTAGTCAATGATACAATTAGAGCTCTATTGGAACCTTATAAAAAGCAAGAATTTCTCATTCCCAAGTAATGTGGGATCTCATACATCACCTATCATTATCCTTATCATATGGGGTATCGCAATTGCTGATATTATATTGATGTCACAAAACATGGGAAACTTAGAATTTTGGAATGTTAGGTTCGACATAATTGTTGAGGATTAAATTAGGCGTGGAAACACTTTGCTTAAAGTGCATCAAATTTTGAGAACGAAATTTTTCTAAGGGGGGAGGATGTAACACCCGGCCCAGCATGATATTCGCGTTTGAATTTTCTTTATATGGATGAAGACACTACAACAAAAATTAGTTTTGTGACGGTTTGGAAATTGTGACAGTGCCCAAACCGTCCCAAAAAATATTTTATGTGATGGTTTGTCGAAACCATCATTAAAGGCAGTTGAGAAATTGCATTACATTTAAACATATACATATTCATGTTAGAACGTTTCCTGGACATTCGAACGTGGGGTCAATTTACGTGCGAACGTAAAAACATTTGGCATCACGTTCGAATGGTATTGATTCTCACGTGCGAACGTTAATTGATTGAATATTAAAATTGGATATTTCAAATTAAAAAAGTATGAGAATTGAAATGCAGTGATTTAATATTAAAGTTGTATAAGTTAACATTAGAAAAGATTGGGAATTGAAATTAAAAAGCAGTAGTTATATTAAATAATAATATTGTTCATTACATATGATAAAAATAAAGTACAAAATACTTGAAACGTATTGGTAACATATTTATTAAAATTGTCAGTCAATGTGTTGACCTTTGTGTTTAGGATATCTATCCGATGGAGAACATTGGCAACAAAATCTCCAACACTCTGTTATACTGACTCGATCTTTCGATCGATGTGCGCAATAATATCTAAGACCATCGTATCAACCCAAGCAGGCCGCTCAGGCTAACGTTGAGCATGCCCATTCTCCTGTCCAATACTCCGATGGTGTGTGGTAATGTTGATGGGGCTAATCTAGTCTGTCCTCCATTTCTCCACCATGGGTTGCACACCCCGGGCTAGTAATAGCTTGGTAATGAGGACTTCATATGGGAGGTTGTTCATGGAGACGATACTCACCTCGTAACGGATCCTCTAAAAAATATGAAGTGACAAGTCAATGGGATCTCCACGTTCCACTTGTATAAGAAAATGTGTGCGTTTCCAGCTAAATGTGGCCTTATGTCATACTAGATCCACATTTGTTGCAACAATAAGATGCAACATGCATGATAAGGAAGCAGCTGTACCTGGCTGAAGGAGTTCTTCCTATCTATCCGGTCTCGGTCAGTCCCAGTGAGGATGTAGAAATCCTCATCTTGGTCGCCATCCTCCTCATCAGTATCCCCAGCCTTCGACTGGTCAACTGGGCTAGTAGATGATGAAGAAGTGCCTACATTTGCATCTACTCAGGATCCATCCATAGGCTGAGCATCTTCCGCAGTTGATATCTCAGCTACGCGACTGATACCGAAAAGCTTGGCGATGACATCCAACAGGACCTCGAACTGAACACCGCGTACTATCACAGTGTGAGAGGGTGCATCCTTAGGTGTGGAGCACATCTGGATATAAAACTCCCGAACCCCTCAATGTGCAGATACTCATCCAACATTTTGTAATGAACACGTCTCGAACGCTCTTCTGCTCCATATGGGTTTGTGAAAGTGGTTGATCATGACTTCTATTCAGACATCACTGTTTGAGCCCTGGTTCGAGACGTGTCCTTTTGTTCATTCTATTTTCCTAGTAGTCAGAAGATGAGTCCTATCCTGAAAGAAAAAAAAAATTGAGCAATATTAATATTATGAAGCATATTATGTATTCTAATCTAAATTATTTTTGGTACATGTTCGAACGTAAAATTTAACGATTGGAGGATAAGCTTATATGTGCAAAGATTTTGGTTATTACGTTCGCACGGTAGAATATCTAGTATAAGCATTCGAACGTAATATGATAAATGTTCGAACGTGACGGCTCAAATACACGTTGGAATGTATAGTTACTCATACTTTCCACATTTAATATGAAGTTTCGGTGTCTTCTTCTACTGTTATTCAAGTATACTATTTGTAGGGTTATAATGTCTCTATGTGAACATGTATACTTGGAGAATTATGAGGAGGTGCTGCTGAAATTTCTACTAATGTGGAAAGTAGTAGAGTGACGAGATTTGTGCAATACGGATAATATAATCTTGAATGAGATAGGACCAACTACCTTATAAAAAAACAATGAGAATTGGAGCATGACATGCATGTGAATTTTTTATGTACGTGTTACTCATAGATAGATGTTTTTAGAAATAGACAAAAGTTGGATGCGTATAGGCGATAGACTTGGAAAGGATTACGTACCTTATGCGCGTGGAGTAAGAACCTTCATTGATTTTGTTCGGGCCTCTACTGATAGTCGTGGTTACATTAAGTGTCCATGTCAAGGGTGTAAAACTTTGTGTTCGATAGGGTTAGAAGAATTTGAAAGTCATATATTTGTGAACGTTATGGATCTAGGGTATACCTGATGGATACTGTATGGTGAGCCGTATGAACAGTCAGTGGATGTATTGTTTAGTCATCCGAATTATTTGAGACACATGGATGATGATTTTGAGCAAGATGATTTGGATGAGAAGTTGGGTGAAATTGGATTTGGGATGTTTACGGATGAGCTTGATGATAATCCCTCAAGTGATCGAGGGACTGATTCTGAAAATTTCATTGCAGTGTGGGAAGATGCAAAGCTCTATCTTTATCCAGGCTATACAAAACATGCCAAAATGTCGTTTATTATGTGGCTGCTTCACATTAAGTCATTGTGTGGGATATCAACAAAAGTAATAAATATGTTATTGGACTTATTTAATGAGGTGCTTCCCGAAGGGTCTGCATTGCCGAAGAACTTTTATGAAGCGAAACAGTTGATAAAGGGATTAGGGTTTGAGTACATATCCATACATGCATGCAAGAATGATTTTGTTTTGTTCTAGAAGGAGAACGAGGAGAAACAAGCATATCCTGTATGCGGAGAGTCGAGGTGGAAGGATAAGAAAAACGTGCTGGTTAAGGTGTTGCGATATTTTTCCTTGAGGCCTAGGTTGAAAAGACTATATATATGTAAGAAAATAGCTCACAGTATGAGGTGGTACGAGGAAAAAAGAGTTAAGGATGATGCATATATGAGGCACCCAGCTGACTCACCTGCATGGCAATCTTTCGATAATCAATACTCAGAGTTTGGAATAGAAGTTCAGAACGTATGCCTAGGACTTACAATCGATGAATTCAACCCTTTTGAGAATATGAGTACAAGTTATATCACTTGGCCCCGTAGTGTTGATTCCATACGATCTTCCACCATGGAGATGCATGAACATGCCCAACTTTTTGTTAACTTTACTTATCCCCAGCCTGAGATCACCTAGGAATGACATTAATGTATTCATACAGTCGTTGGTTGAAGAACTGAAAGAGTTATGAGGAACAAGCGTCAGAACTTATGATGCATCCACGTTGACATCTTTTCAGATACATGTTGCGGTAATGTGAACGATAAATGACTTTCCGGCATATGAGAATCTTTCCAGTTGGAGTACTAAAGGGAAGTTAGCGTGTCCGATGTGTGATAAAGAAACTGCTAGTGAGTGGTTAAAATATTCTCAAAAGTTGTGTTTCATGGGTCATCGATGTTATCTACCAGCAAATCATGCATGTAGAAGAGAATGTGCTAAGTTTGCTGGTAGAGTATAGGACAAAATTAAACCAAATGAGTTGTCTGGAGAACAGATAGTGGAACAACTGGTAAATGTTAGAGCGAACAATGTTGGCAAAGGTCAGGGAAAGAATAAGAGAAAACATGGCACAGTTGAATTGAATTGGACAAAGCATAGTATTCTTTTTGACTTGTCGTATTGGATGTTCTGCATGTTGCAACATAGTTTGGATGTAATGCACATAGAGAAGAATATTTGTGATAATATACTGGGTACATTAATGAGCATTAACAAAAAGACAAAGGACACGATCAAGACGTGGAAAGATCTTGAAAGAATGAGAATTAAACATAATCTACATTTGCGGGTGGAATGCAACAGAGTGGTCATACCGCATGCATGTTTTATGATGATGAGGGAGGAGATGATGGACTTCTGCAAATGGTTGCAAGGTGTGGAGTTGCCAAATGATTATGCTTCAAATATTGGTATATGCGTGAGCCCTGATAACTGGAAAATTAGTGGATTGAAAAGTCATGACTGTCACGTATTTTTGCAGAAGTTATTACCGGTGGGAATTAGTGGATTGAAAAGTCATGATTGTCATGTACTGTTGGGTGGACCGGTACAGTTCCGTTGGATGTATTCAGTTGAAAACTATTTGGGTTGACTGAAGCGCACTGTTGGGAATAAAGCTAGAGTTGAGGGTTCAATAACAGAGGTCTATATACACGATGAATGATTAACATTTTGCTCTCTCGATTTAATTGTCAAGAGCGAAATGCTAATCTTGCTGCTCGCCTCCTTGTGAGCTATCATTGTTTTTTCAGAATGTACGACCCTTGGGAGCACAACCGGGTTACGATTTAATTGATGGAGTGTTGGGTAAAGTTCGGTGGTATGTGCTAAATAATTGTTGGGAGATTGATGACTTTCTTAGGTATGTCGTTGCATGCTTCAAATAATTATAGTTTCTTCAAGTTTAATTATAACTTTTGTGCTCCAAAATAATATTCTTTTGCACTTATATATAGTGAGCACATAGACAAACTTAGGACTGAAGGCGTAGAGAATATATAGGCAAGACACGAGGAAGAATTTCCCAAATAGTTTGAACATGTATGAACTAAAATTATATATATGTTACATTTTGAAACTTTTAACTCTGGGTAATTTTTAATAAATATATACTATTTCAATTGTTAGATTTTGAAGCAACGTCCTCGTGTTCCCAGATTAGTTTCTCCTGAATTGTATGCATTGATCCATGGTCCCTCAAATAGAAAACCTCGATACACTGCATGCACAATTTGAGGTTATAGATTTCATACTCTGGATTGTGAACGCAATAGAAAGACTCAAAACTGTGGTGTGTTGGTCAAGGGGAGTCATGGAACATATAATATTGACTATTATGGTGTCATACGTATTATTATCGGATTGATATATATGGATGGGTTTGTAACATATGTCTTTCAATGTGATTGGTGGGATCTAGGCGGTGGTCGGGTTTTGATACATAGGGATAATCACTTAACGAGTGTCAATACTGCATCTAAATGGTACGAAGATGATCCATTCGTATTGGCTCGTCAAGCTACCCAAGTCTATTACTTGATTGATCCAATGACAAGTGCTGATGAAGATAATGGAGAGATAACTTGGCGAGTCATACAAAAATTTGTCCCTTGAAATATATATGAAGCAGGAACGAGTACATATTACGAGAATAGTGGAGATGAAGATGACACTCTGATTGTAGAGGCCTACCAGGAAGATGGAGAAGGAATTAACTTGTTTGTTAACCTCGGTGCACTCGAGTTGCTCCCCTTGTATAGAGATGACGTCCCACCCGTCCATCTTGACTTGTCCATATTAAATGATCATTCAATTCAGTTAAGTGAGGAAGAAAAAGAAGAAGAGTCAGAAGAAGAAGACGAATCCGAATCCGAGGAGGAAGTGGATAAGGAGGACGAAGAAGAGGTTGATGATGATGATGAAGATGTTATTGAGGGACGATGTCATGACCACTTCAAGAAGTTGGAAGAGGTTGCGCAGTCCCCTTTCTAGCAGATGAAGTTAGAAGATTGGAGAAAGTGTTGTGATCTTTCCGCATTTCTAGATTATCAGGTATTCTACATTTATATCCTTTAATTATTTACATTTATATTCGTTCTATATATTATATGTATATATATTACAATTAAAATTCTTAATTAATTTTGTAGCACTTAAGCGCTACAAATGCACAGAATATATCCGCTCTGATTGTCCACCATCGTGTCGATTCAAGATCATTCTATTATCTTGCAGAAAAAATGGTAATTAGAAAATTAGAAAATTCATTTATTTTTTTTATATTTTTTTATTTAATTACTAACATTAAATTTTTAAAATTGCTAATGTCGCTTTCTTAGAAATATGATAATACTGATAACCTTTTTCTCATTCATGTCTATGTTGCTGCTCACACTAATGAGCTTAGTGAGTGGATTGATCCTACCACTGCATATTATGTAAGCGGTATTAATTTTGTTAAATAAATTATGCAACATGAGAATAATTTATTTTTTATTTGTATTTCTTTTAATACGTTACTTATTATGTGTTTTCTTTCAAATTGCAGGAAAAAATGATGGAGATGCAGTCAGCTTCTGGTGAATCCTCTCCTAGTGACATAGACATATTCACGCAGGTGCTCGGGCCGCAGTCTAGTATGGCAAGAGGTTTGGGACTATCTTTGAAACATAGATGTTCATCCTCCTCAACATCATCGACTTCACAAATTAATAATCTTACCAAAGATTTAAAAGTTGAACGGCATGAGAATGAGTATATGAGGTCAAGACAGCATGTGATACCCTGCTCCTTCCTTCTTACGTACGCTTCTCTCTTTCTGACATACGTTCCTTCTTTATGACGTAAGCAAATCCCGAGGGTAGAGATTATATGATCATCTGCCCTTCTTGCTAGCGATTGCGAGCCACATTATGCGTGTCAAACCATGATGGCGTGTTTCGAAAGATATCGTGTGACGTCTAAGGCACGCCCAGTGTTTTAAATATGCTGGAAATATTTATAAGGAGTATTTCCAGTGTTATTAAATTAAGATTGATCTTAAATACGACAACCATAATATTCTTGAAGAGCTCCAAAAATATTATAATCGTCGGAAATCATTTTAATATTATTATTAAAATGATAATGGCGTATGACGTATGTAAAGGGAGTACACGCAGAGTGTACTCCATGTGGTGGACAGATGCACCATATGACGGGTATGCCATAATGATAATGTGGCGTAGTGTGTATCAAAGGGCGTACACAAGGAGTGTACTCCGTGTGGTATACTGATGCACCATATGGCGGGTATGCCATAATGGTGATGTGGCCTAATGCATGTGAAGGGAGTACACGAGGAGTGTACTCCATGTGATATAGTGATGCATCATATGGCGGGTATGCCATAGTGATGATGTGGTGTATGTGAAGGGAATATACGTGGAGTGTACTCCACGTGGCAGCGACACTCCGTGTGGCGTGTCGTAGAGATAAGGGTGGTTATGTGATTGATGGGCGTGGAACATGATGGGTAGTGTCAGGAACTGTGGAACAATATCCTGAAGTAGTTATGGCGCAGCCTGTAGTCTGAGGTGGCAAGTGTCACCGTGATGGACTTATGGCTAAAAGTATGCGTGAAGTAGTAGAACAAGTGTAAGAGTGCGCAGTGGAAGCATGACTGGGGAATGTCACGGAGTGACATGACTATTGATAGTCGTGCTTGTGCGCTGAGGAGAATGCCCTTCTTCATTTTCCATGTATGCCTCATATATGCGAATAAATGCATTTTTCACCTTCCAACTGAAATCAAGTTTTTTTGCATGATCATGTGTATATATTTTTCCCAACCCAAAATCAAGATATCGCATCTTGTAGTGAGGATCAAGAAGAACACCAACATAGAGCAACATATTCTGATTTTCCAAGTTCTCCCAATACTTGTCAAACTTTCTCTTCATATTTGTGGCCATTAATCCCACCACGGGGTTTCGTTCTTCACACTCCATATTAATGGCATATTTAATAATAACCAACTCCGGGAAAAAAGCATTACACGTTACATATTCACCCCACGAGAATTTTAAAGTTGCATCATGAAATAATGCAAGGAACCTCACAAACAACTGTACCTTCGCCCAATCGGATGCATTGAGAGTCCCTAACTTCTTTGACTTTCTCGTATTCACCACAGGGTCTACATTTTCATCATCGACATTGTCGTCATCATCATCTCTAATACTACTAAGGAAGCACAGATCTTCTTCTTCCAACCGATCAAAAACCCTTTTAAATTTTGAAGCCCTCTCCAACATAAGATAGGTGGAGTTCCTAGTCGGTACATCTAGGCAAACTTGGCTTTTAGATTGAATATCTTACAACCCCACACATTTCTGATATGTACTCCACCTTTGAGGGGAGGATTTAACATACTTCACAACACCCCTTACCTTCGCAATAGACTCATCATATTCTTTTGACCCCTCACGAACAATTAAGTTCAAAATGTGGGCACAACATCGAACATGTAAGAATTCATGTTCCAAGATCATGTCTCTCCTATACTTTGTTTTTTTTTTTCAAATAAGAAAGAGCTCCATTATTAGAACTTGTATTATCAAGTGTGAGTGCAAGTATTTTTGGTCGTCTCCAATCATGCAAACACATCTCTATGCCCTTACCAAGGGTATCACCCTTGTGATTTTCAGCCAAACAAAAGGAAATAATCCTCTTGTGTAACTTTCAACCATCATCAATAAAGTGTGCTGTGAGACATATAGTTTAGGTTTTGCACGGATGTCCATGTGTCCATGGTGAGAGAAACTCGCTGCCCTCGAAGAGCATTTCTCAACTTTTGTTTTTCTTTTAAAAACAAATTAAAGCAATCATTGGCAACCGTCATACGGGATGTAATCCCTACCCACTTAGGGCAAACCACAAGCATAAACTTCCTGAAACCCTCCCCTTCAGCATGCCTAAAGGACAACTCATCAAGAATAATCATCTCTGCTAAGGTTTGTTGGCAAGCCTCAACACTAAATGCAATAGGCACAAGTCTCCTACTACCACTACCACTTCCTCCCTCCACCTTCCAACCTAGAGTCATCAGAGATTTATCCGTATTCTTAAATGAACATTTCTTACATTGGTGCTCAATGTGATACTTCATATCTTTCGTACCGTTGGTCTTTGTATCACATGCATACGAAACACCACAATAATTACATGCAGCCCTAGGTTTACTTGGATCACCTTTTGGAATTTTTGTAAAGTAATCCCAAACAAAAGACCTAACTCTACCTCTTTGTGACCCACCAACTGATTGATCACTTATATTGAGTGGGGGTGGGGGTGGAGGCATGTTTGGTCTTGACTCTTGCACTTCATTTGTAGAAGACTCCATCTATAAAAAGGAGTCAGGACAAACAAGAAAAAAAGACAAAAGAACAAAAGAATTAGAAAACAAGCATTAATATATAGTGTTAAAACCTTGTAAATTCATGCATCTCAACTATATAATATATATGAGCATATATATGTATGTCTATATATATATATATGAGTTATATTTTTCTACAAATTAATGCATCTCAGATTCTCAATTATATATGATATATATTAAATATAATATATATGAGCATATATATGTATGTATATATATATGAGTTATATTTTTCTACAAATTAATGCATCTCAGATTCTCAACTATATATATATATATATATACATACATATATATGCTCATATTCATTCCAAGAAAGCCAAAAATGCAAGAGTGCCAAAAATCTCCCACTATTTCCATTGTGCTTCGACCAACAAAAAATAATTGTGCTTCAACCAACAAAAAACAAAATGTAGGTGACCTTGAGTCCCTTACCCATAAGTTTTTTGTAAATCCCTTTTATGCCACACAAGTTCACAACAACGGTCACAACAATGTCACTGAATTACACTGGGCCACATCCCAATTCCAAAATACATAAGAAACCAGTAAGTAACTAAGTTAGTAACCACAAACTGAGTCACTGACAAATTGACAATCGGCGTCCGGCTATAAAAACCAAAATCAACACCCAACGAGAGTCAACACCATCAAAATACGCGAAGATTAAATACCAAAGAGAGAGAGAGAGAGAGAGAGAGTACCAGAATACTCGACGGAGGGAGGCGACCGAGGGGCTGGAGGAGGGGGGATGCAACGGCTAGGGTTTATCGTTTCGCAAAATTGCCTTTCGAATTTATGGGGAGAGGGGGGCGAAGTCGAACTGGGGAAGTGAGGAGGGAGGGAGGGAGGAGGGGGGAAAAACGGCGCCTTGGATTGAAATTGGACCCAAACGACACCGTTTCAACAGACGGTTTATTAAAAAAAAAATTAAGTTGCATGAAACGACGCGGTTTCAAAATTCTACCCCTCTTGGACTTAAACGGCGCTGTTTAGGTCCTATTTTATACTAAACGGCGCCGTTTTGGCTTCTTAGCAGTTGGCAGATGAGGTATATTAATAATTTAATATATTAATATTAATAATACTAATTTAATACTGTAGACTTATACATTAATTTTAATAATACATTAATAATTTAATACTATAGACTTATAGTGATTAGTTATTATCAATCATGATTAATATAAGTTATAACTATATAATAGAATAATAGTATTAGTATTAGACTATTCTATTTTTTTAATACCATATTTGAGTCTATTAGTATACTAATACTATATAGACTTATAGTGTGTGTATATAATATATGTATATATATTATAATGATATAGTGATACTAATACTATATATTATATAATAATACATTAATACTATAGACTTATAGTGATTAGTTATTATGAATCATGATTAATATAACTTATAACTATATAATAGACTAATAGTATTAGTATTAGACTATTAATAATATAGTATAGCTATATGTAGGGCTGCAACCCGATGCATTCCAACTGGGTCTGGGCCCGATCCGACCTGACCCGGTACTGTTTGCGCGCCAACCCGGTCCGACCCGACCAGCACAGTACCGGGTCGGGTCGGGTCGGTTCGTCGGTTTTTTTTTAGTTAGCGACCTGTGTTAAGTTACAGCTTAATGAAATGAATATAACATGCAAAACTGGTTCACTAAGATCTCAAAAGACATCAAAAAAATATTGACATAAACCAATGAAAAAAAAAAACCAAAAGAAGAAGAATATTAATTCTTCCCAAAAATAAACCAAAAGAACTAGAACTAATAAAAAGTGGGAGCCATCTATTACAAAGCCATCTATTAAAAAAACTATCTAAATTAGAACTAATAAAAAAAATGTACATATGCCATCTATTACAAAAACTATCTAAATTACAAAAATATGAACATTAACGGATAAAAGATTGAAGAGCATCCAACAATCAAATAACAGCAGCTTCCCATCTCTTCCTCTATATCTGTCATTATGAAAAAGTCTAACACCAAATCAATAATGGCACATCAAATAATCCAAGTCAACACAAAGTGGTTTAGTTTATCTAACAAAAGAGTGAAAATGAAAAACATACCATCATGCAAACCATAAGTCTTGAGTTACTCCTCATCAACGTAAGTAAAACTTGATTTTGGATCAAACTCTAAAAAAACACATGATAATTATTAAATGATATAAAAATAAACATAATGAAAAAGTTTAATAAATATGTAAATAAGAAATAAGTTTATTACCCAATTCCGCCTCAAAGCTTTCAATATTATCCAAGGAGGCACGAAGATCAATGGGTATTGGATCACTCAACCAATTTTGTGTACAAACGAGTGCCTCGACTGTTCTTGGAGATAGTGAACTACGAAATGGGCCAAGCACCCGACCCCCTGTACTGAAGGCTGATTCAGAAGAAACAGTAGAAAAGGGAATGACCATCACATCCCGTGCAACTCTTGCCAAAATAGGATATTTTACTTCATTGATCTTCCACCAATCTAAAATATCAAAATTTGGAGCTCGTGTCTCACAACCATGTTCCAAGTACTGATCGATCTCTGATTTGTTCATCAAATTAGATTCAATTATTTCTTGCTCATACTCAACCCAAAAACTCTGTTGAGAATCAGAATCAATCATACTAGGATCAATTGAGGAAGGAGGCTCAGAATAGGAAACTCCACTTGAACTCCCATACACAACACTATATTCTCCATAAATATCAATCATCAATTGTTTCATTTTTGTCATCATTTTTTCGACTAAATTACCACTATATATTTTTTTGAACAAAAAATGCAAAAGATTAAATTTGCATCTTGGATCAAGAACAACAGCAATAAATATCATCAAGTTAGTCTTCTCGATTGATCCCCAATATTTATCATACTTAATCTTCATATTCGCCGCCATACATTTCAACACTGCATCATTACTTTGACACATTTTTAACAAATGTGATTGGATGCCACAAAGCTCTTGGAAATATGCATTAGATGTGACATACAAAGAACCAGAAAGTCTCACAGTAGCATCATAAAAAATCTTCGAAAACTTTATCAATACTCTAACTCTCTCCCAATCACTAGAGTTTGGAGGGCTCAAGTTCACATTTCGACAATAACGAAAAAAAGAATCATCATCCTTCTCCAATCTCAGAAATGGTTTTTTAAATGCTTCTGCAACTTCTAGCATTAGATAAGTCGAATTCCATCTTGTGGAAACATCAAGGCATACCAATTTCGTACAACCAATTTTCTCCTTCTCTATACACTTTTTGAATCTATCCATTCTTGCGGGAGATGATCTAACATACCTAACCGCATTATGCACCCTTGTAATTGAATCATCACAATCTTTGAGCCCATCATTCACAGTGAGGTTCATAATATGGGCACAACACCTAATGTGAATATACTTCCCTTCCAACAAATGACCTCCTACGAACTTCCTCAAATACTCAATGGCAACATAGTTTGAGGAAGCATTGTCAACTGTAACAGTAAAGATCTTGTCAATACCCCAATCTTGTAGACATGAATCTACATACTTTCCAATACTTTCTCCTTTGTGATTAGGGATCATGCAAAAGTTTAGAATTCTTTTGTGTAGTTTCCATTCACAGTCGATAAAATGTGCAGTAAGACACATATAATTTAAGTTTTGAATCGAAGTCCATGTGTCAGTGGTTAAACTAACCCGCCCAACCTTCTTAAATATTTTCCTTAACTTCTCCTTCTCCATTTTAAATAGTTTAATACAGTCTCTTGCCGCAGTAATTCGAGATGGCACTTGGAACCTCGGTTCAAGTGATCTACATAGTTTCCTAAATCCCTGGGCTTCTACTATCCTAAATGGAAGCTCATCACAAATTATCATTTCAGCAATTGCCATTCATATAATTTCTGAATCAAACTTATGTGCCTTTGCCGAGTTATTGACATCACTATCTCCAATTCCCTCAAGAGCCCCCTCACGACTCATAGTCTGTTGATCCATAAGTCTAATTCTATGAGGATGTTGCTTACAAGTACCAAGATGTTGTAGCATACTTGATGTACCATGTCTTTTGGGATGACAAGAGTAAATCTTGTGACAATAATTACACTTCGCTTTTGGGTCATTTAAAGGGCATCCATCTATTTTAGTGAAATGATCCCACACTGCTGAGGGGTCCTTATTTGCCCTTCTTTTACGAGGAGGGACTGGGAGACTTGTGTCACTAGACAAGTTAATATTTGAAGCCATTTGTGATCGGTTTTCCAAAGGAGTGTCACTTTCGAAGCAATCCATATATGAGCTGACATATAATATAACATATAAAAATCAAAATATTAGGATATGAACTGAAAATTACTCTATTTTTATGATTTAAAGAAACTCAAAAGAAAGAGAAACCACTATCAAAAGAAAAAGACAAGATGCAAATGACAAATTCCAGAGATTATTTTAACATTTAACACTTACACACACACACACACATATCAATTGCAAATCTGTTTTCAGCATTAAATGTAAAACAAGCTGAGGATATTTATCAAATTTGGTAACGAGTGATCATGTTAGATAAGTACAGAAATGATTTGTAATAGCCGCACTATATATGTCTTAACAAATATACACTGGTTGGTCTTGTGATATTATAGTCTGGTTGCTGCAAGCCTCCCACAGAGTGCGGCTATGTCTATGTTAACGAGACATTTAGGAACAATCGCCGGATTGATAACGATGAACCCTACGGTGAGGCAAGGATGACAAAGGAACAACCTAGTAGAATCGATCTTTAATTATTACAGGGGGAACAAATAAAGCTTAGTTTGTCAAGGATGTATAATGAAGTTTTGGTATTCGTTTGAAGGGTTATGGCTTAACTTGGGAAGTCTTGGACAGGTGAAGTTGGTTCGTTTTAAAGTTTGGTTGTTGTATATGTTAATAATTTCAATGTCTTTTTGGTTTTTATCACTCTTATTTATCACTTCTGTAATAAGCAGTACATTGGAGAGTGACGGATAAATACCAATCCACATGCATTGGAGAAACCAATTAAAATAAATTAGTTTATATAATATCACAAGACCAACAAGCAGAATTCATATTGGTTGGCCACTTGTGAATATCAGAGACTTGATTGCTTTTTCTCTACTGGTAACTATATATCACCCTCCATAGCTCGATGCTTCTAAAGTATATTCATGTAAACTTTGTAAACATTTGGATGTTTATTTTCATGCAGCCTTACTGGCATGTTCCTTATGTTCATCGGCCTTTACTTTGTGCTCTGTGCTAAAGGGAAGGAAGGTTGCTATGCAGCATATGACATAGAAAGTGAGTTCAATGCAAAGAAGCCTCTCTCAAGTTATTATGCCATCAGTAAACATGTTGTGTGTGTGTATATATATACATACATGTATATATATATATAGATATATATATATATATATAGATAGCATGTTATATATGTATTGCATTGCCACACTTCTCTGCTGAATGAAAATTCAAAATACAATAGATCATAAAAATCTATTTATATTAAAAAAGTGTAGCAGATTAATTAAAAGTGTTGTATTGCAACACAAAAGTGCGGCAGATTAATTAAAAAAGTTTTTATATTTATATTATTTTTGCAAGTTCCAACAAAAACGAATATGATTATTAAAAGCAACCTTTTTAGTTTATGGTCTCTGGTATTTCTAACAAAGTTCCAGTCCCAACAAAGTTCCAGTCTGGTATTTCTAAAGCTGAACTAAGCTCCCAAAGCTCTCGAGGCTCTTCGTCATAAACCACCGAAAGACTCATTCTATCCTGCTTCATTGGCATATTGATGCCAATGAGGAATTTCTTGTCCATCCCTGATAGATATATTTTAATCCCTATTGAGAACAAAAGTAATTATGCTTATCACTTGTGATCTACCCATCAACAGATTGAAGAATCCTGCATAATTGCTAGAATAAGGAGCAACAAGCACAACAGCTCAGCAGCGCGCAGGAACATCAAATGAGAATAACAAATGGCAGCACGGAAAAGAACACATCAACAGAAGCATAACAGAGAACAAAAAGCAGCAGAGAAATGTAATAGAACGTCCCAACGACTGAGAGAGAGAACGCACCCGTCTGCAATGACCTCTGAGAGAGAGAACGCACACACAGAGCACCAAACAAAGCTCGAAGTTAGAACAAGATAGAGAGAGAGAGAACGCACCCGTCTGCGATGACCTCTGCGAACGGCGACGGCGACGGCGAACGGCGATTGAGAACGGCGACAGTGACTAGGGTTTCCGCAGCGGAGAGGAGAGTGTTTTCGTTGTTTTCGTGAACTGAATCGGTTTCGACTGGTTGTTTGGATTAAAACCCGATTTCAAACAAATGACCTGATGAACCCGTATTTCACGGGTTGAGGAGGTCGGTTTATTCGGACGGGTCGGGCTTACGGCCCATTATGCACAGCCCTAGCTATATGTTAGTAATATACTAATATTAGTTGTGGTGATTTAGTATAAGTTATAACTATATTACTATAACTATAACTATTAACTATAGTCTTAGTCTATATTAGACTATTACTAATATACTATTAGTATATATTTTTTTTAATACCATATTAGAGTCTAGACTATTAATATAATACCTGTATTAGTATAAATATTAGTATTACTATAAAATTATAAATATTACTATTAGTATAAAATTATAAATATTAGTATTAGTTAATAATTACTTAATGATGAGTTAGTGATAGGATTAGGTTAATTGGTCAAATGAAAATTATATACTTAATATATATAAATTATTAAGTTATATATATATTTAATTCGGTCCCGGTCCGGTCCGAAAAACCACCGAACCATGGACCGGACCGAATTCATTCGATCCTTTGAATTTCAGATTGGACCGGATCGGAACCACTCCAGGTCTGGTCCGGTTCGGACTGAATTGGCCAGTCTGGTCGGTTTTTCCGGTCCGGACCGCCCGATTCTCACCCCTACTGATTTATCAATAATCATCAATAACTTATCAAGGTGTAAGTTAGAGGCAAACTTATAAACTTTCTGAGTTTTTGGAAAAGATCGTAGCGGCTAAAATCAAATTCGTATTAAATTAGGATTAATACTACTATGGATGAGGTTCATAAACAAGAGTAAATTTCCACTTAAAATAATTCAAACACTTAACCCATCCTTAATGAATCCAGTTTTGAATCAAGCAAGGTAGCTTTATCTAAACTTAACCAAAATTTATTCTAACACTAGAAAACAGGACTTTACATGCAAACTAAGTTCTAGGGAAAGAAAACCCACAAATTTCATGGCCTACTCAAGCTTCCAACACAAGAACTTCAAGAACACTCAAGCTCACACACACTTTTCGGTTTCTCTCAAGATTAAGGGAGAAGATGGCTCTCTATGCTCAAGGGGAAGCTGGCGAGGAGGTGTGGTAAAATGAGGTCGGTGAAGAGACCTTTTATAGGTGGCCAAGAGGGTAGAGGCGTTGGCCTTGGTCTATGGGGATTGGTTGAGGTGGACGGTGGTATAAGGGCTTGATTTTTCATATTGTAGTCCTTCAGCTTGTGTCACTTGTGTAGAACGAAAAAATGCCCTAAACTCCCATGATTTCATCATTACAATTGCTACATTTCTCCTATGGGGCTTGGTCAAGTCTTGATGCAGAGGGGAGATGAGAAAAATCCTCAAAACCATCCAAGGGGGCTGACGGATTCATGTGATTTCCATGGGCAGATTTGATCATCACTTTGACTCCTCTTCTTGGCTTTTCTTCAAGACTGAATTGTGCAAAGGTAAGATCATTGGTTGAAGCCTTTTTTAGGTGGTAGAAGGTGGAGGGTTGGCTTCCATGTGATCATGGAGGTGCTACTCAAAGAAAGTGATGAAAGGGAGGTGGTTGCCGAGTGAAATGGTCTTGGGTGCCTACGTTTTTGGTGCCTCTTTGGGAGGGAAATCTGAGTCAAATGGTAATGATGACCATGATGACCTCTTGGGGATTGGGTGGTTTAACCATGGCAGATGGGTGGTTGAAACTCAACCAATTCAGTTTGTATCCAACTAGCTTCCTAGGTGCAATCGGTTTTGTCTATTTGGTTTGGTTTTTTCAATTAATTCCATTCATGGCTTGGTCTAGGTTATATGGTATCATATGAGGTGTTAAAGAACCATAATGCCTTTGAGAACAAAGCACAAAAAGGTTGGGCTTAAGGGAAAAAATTGTCCATGCACACAAAGGGCACACGTGTGCCGATTGGTGTAGTTTTGGAGTTTGATATGTAATTTCCTCCAATGACATCTATGGAGGTTTATCTAGAATGATTTAAGAGTGATTTAATTGAGTAATAAAATAAGAAAATTTCATATCAAAAGGTTAAGAAAGATTATGAAAGAAAATTAAGCTTCAAAACATGGTTTAAAGATCAATAATCTTGGGTAAGTTGATTAATGGTCTTAACCAATTTTAGAACTTTAATTTGGGTACTTAGGGTATGATATGGGCTTAAGAAAACTCATGGTATAGTGTATTGGGCTTTCAATTTGAAGAGTGAAATAAAACAAAACAAGGCTTTTGGGCTTAAGTGAGTTGGGGCCTTCTTTCCAGATTTTGAGACATTAGAAGAGACGTCAAGATTCACAAGGATGGGGCTTGAAAGACTTTCATTGGCTTAATTGGGCCATGGGTCAAATCTATACCAAGCTTGGCCCAAAGGCCTTAAGCCTTCGTCATACTTGGGCCAAGGTTATCCTACCAAGTCTTGAATTCCTAAGAGGCTTGGTTAAAGCCTTCTAAGGCTTGGCCCATAAATGTCCTAAGGTTCTATAGGCCTTAATAGAATTATTATTAATGGCCTTGCTTCTCTAACCCACCATGCTAAATAATTAATGACACTAAGTGTCATGGTCTAAATGAATCTAACTATCAACATTAAATTAAATAATAAAATAAGCAATAATAATAATAATTGTAATAAAAAAATAAAAAATATTTAAAGCCCAAAATTATAAGCATAGTCTAAGGGCGTCTTAGGGTTAATCCTAATGGTTAATTAGGCGGGGTGTTACAGCGTTTGGTCGTGCAAACCCCTCGAACCCTTGCCGATTATAATATCCAGAGGGGGATCACCGACCTTTGAGTTCTCCGCCTGAATGGACAGGCCATCAACCGGCACCTCGAACCCGTGCTGGCTACAACATCCTTAAGGGATTTGCGTCCCTCGTGGCCCTTAGTCTCTACATGGTTGCTGGAAGTAGCAGGCACCGCCCCCTCTTCAGCAGCCTCATCCCTAAAGGAGTGGCTACCAGCGACAGAGCGAGAAGAAGGTGGAGAAATCCATCAAGAAGAATGCTTCTCCACCTAAGCTCACCCAGGAATCATAACCGTATAAAGGTTCTCGATTAGGGCATTCAGCTCCACCTTGTCCGTAGACACCTTAGCAGTAGCAACCAGCAATGACGAGGCGGGGGGGTCATCCGCCAAACCCCTCACAGGCACCTTCGTCAGGTTCGCCAAGGTAGCCGACCTCTAGGGTAGCTGACTCTTGCAGTGGAGGATTCAAAGCTCCAGAAGAGCACCTGCCGTCAACCTTGGCACCCTCCAAGTGAGGCTTCTTCCCCTTACCTAGTGAGGAAGGGTCCGAGGAGCACTTCGAGCAAGGACAACCCGAGGTCAGGCCATAGTCGCCCTATCATTAGAAGAAAGGTGACCAAGGGAAGGCAGTGAACCTCTTAAGCTCTCCTCAGAAAGGAGGACTTTGGAGAGAATGCCTTCAGGGTTCTTTTGCACCATTCTCGGATAGCCACAATGCGTCGTGCCTCATAGGAAGTAGGCGACGGACGCACAACCTTGCCCTCCCCCAGTCCGTTCGAATAGGAAACTCACGGCGACTCACTTAGCCTACCAGGAGCTCCCATCCTCGGCTGGACACGGAAAATAACTTGGGAGACCAGTCTTTCCCTTTACGATATCTCGATTCCAGGGTGACCTGGGCAAGTGTTGTCCTGAAACTGCAGACCTTCCCTTTTTTCCAGACCACTTTATGGGTAAGAAGGAACTCACGACCGATAAAGTTCGCATCATTCGAGTATGATTCTAGCAGAGCATGCCGCCATATAATGCTGCAACATATCAAAAGCCTCCAAGCATTCGGCTGTTGTAGGGAGGGGGCCAGATCCTGGCAATCAAGAAGGTCGCTAACAGGGCAAGGGAATGGCATGGCCCTCTGCATCGACGACACCCTCGTTGAGACCAAGAATCTTGAAAAATATTGACTCCGGTACCTGGTAAGTAAAGGCCAGGAAAACCAGCATTGATACCATGGCATTTGAACGCCAACGACTGCTCCCGAACAAAGGCCCAACATTGGTAAACCCCCACCGTAAACATTGGGTTGAGTAGACTTTTTAGAGGCCATCATCGCCAATGTATGAGATAGTGAAGAACGTAAAGATAATTGGGCAGAGGAAAGAAAAATTGGAAAGCAGAAATAGTAAGAAGGATACAACGTAATAGAAGGAAACAACACCCAACTCTAAATTTATATAGGGGAAGGCAACGGTTGGTCACCCACCCCATGGCAAAAGAGAGAAGTATGAGCCGAATTATGGATGTGAAATCTACAAAGCGACGCGAACACGAAGAGCCCCTGACACCCTCACATTAATGAGCTTAAAAAGATGTCATCAAAATCATCAAAAGGCGAGCCAATAAAAAATGATGGGAAAACGTTGCCAAAATTACCAAACGAAAGGGAGTCTTCCCCGACTCGGAGCTATGCACACATCAACAATGGGATCCGGGCTTCAGTGGCTAGGCGGGTTGGAATAGTGATAAAATTCTAATCGTACACGTCAGGTGAGAATTAGCAGGATAACTGTAAGGGGATTTTCCCTACTAAACCTAGCGATCCTGTGAATGAAAGATATGAGAATCAAGACCAAAAGCCCAACCCAAGACAAATAGTCTCCAACTCAGCCCATGGGAATGGTTCTCTGGAAGCAACTTGCAGCAAAAAGGGTGCTGCAGGGGATGAGACTCGTCGATCTAAAAGGCCCCTCGAGTTGTGTCTAGCTCTCAAGTGCCCGTCTGCATAGTAGGTGTAATGTGTGGAGAATCCTTGATCTTCTAACAAGAAAGACATCAACAGACCACCGAGGATACTGTCTGGAAGAAAGAAGTTGGAGAACCACACCGTATTAATAGCACCACTACCCATGCTACATGTCACATTAATGATGCCGTTGCAAAGCCACGCTGCATTAAAGGACTCAGACACAGGAAACAGTGCGAAGGACGCACACTCCATAGGGGCAGACACAATCTGTCTCCCCATACTTGTAGTATAAATAGCATATCTCAGGTACGTGAATATCTCTCTGATCTCTAGACTCATTTACTTATTTACAAACTTTCAAAAATACTTACTAACTTTGGCATCGGAGGTTCCCCGGCCCCAAGGCCGCCCTCTCCTAGTAGAACTATTCTCCATCCTTTGCAGGCCCATTTCATAAGACTTGAGTTGTCCAAACTTGACCCAAAGGTGTGCGAAGTACGACTTTAATAGTCAGAATATATTTTTTAATATTATTTTTATTTTGAGAATTGAAAAAGTTGATATTATTACAATTTTTTTTTATTATTACATTGATATTATTACAATTGTGTTATTATTACATTGATATTATTACAATTTTGTTATTGTTGGGTTGTAATAATGGTTTCTTTTAATATGCTTATGTTTGTTGTTGTTGGGATTATGATTTGTAATATTGGACTTATTGGTAATCTCATAATATGTTTATGTTTGTTATTGTTGGGATTTTAATATTGGTTTTATTATAGATTAATATCTCAAAAATATTGGTTGTGTTGGTAGGTAGTTTTTTTTTCAATAGATAGATAGATATATATATATATATATATATCTATCATGGCTACTAAAATTATAAATTTTAATTCTCATGCAAAATTATGTTAATAAGGACAAACGGGTTATGCATGCTAGTTTAATCTGTTTACCTACTATTTATATGAGTTATGTAAAGGTTTTGTTGACCCGTATTAAATAGTCATACAAAAATTTTCAATTTGAGTTAGATAAATAGTCGCACCATATAATTTATTTTTCAATTTTTGTAGAGGGAAAATGAAAATTGTTTGAAGAGAGTTGGTAGATGATATAAGAGTAACAAATGTTAACAGCTGCACCTCTTAACATTTAAAATTGGAAGACTTTCGAGATTTATAAAAATCTATATATACATATAGATATTCTTTAGAGTTAAGAAATTTGGACTTTTTAAACTTAAACAACTTTAAAATCCTTTAAGACATGAATTTTGAATTGTTTTAAGTGTGTGCATTTGTTCATATTTCGGAGGCAAGATTTTTGAATTTCAGGCTTAATTAATGCAATTCTTAGGATATGGAATTGTGTGTGCTTCTCCTACATCAAATGATCTATGCATCATTGACACAACTTTGTCGCTAGTACTTAGATGTTTTGTTTGGTTCACCAGCTGTGTTGGTTTTTCATCTAACTAAATTGGTATAATTTGGTTTGAATCAATTTTGACACCAACTTGATTTACCCAATAATTAATCGGATCATTTTCATGTAAACCCGGATAACACATGGATTGACTTGACTTGACAGAACCGTTTATTTAATACATTTTCTAAATTCAAATTAGCACTGTTTTCAATAAAATCTACTTTCGGACCAATCATATTGAATGGGTGCGCGTATTAGTGCGCATAATCGCTTACAATTAGATTTTTCCTATTTTTTATATTGCACAACTTTATTTGGTATAATTTAGTTATTTTCAGTCACTCGTATCATAATTCTGTCGATCGAGTGACAAAATTATGTTGCAAATGTCACATAGAACATTAGAGTGATCATCAACTTTGATAAAGGGATCTTACAAGAAAATTGCATTAAGAAGGAATTAAATATAACTGAATTCCAGTGGAATAAGTTGGTAGATAAAAAACAAAATAGATTCAAGTCCTTGCACTAAGCATCACTAATTCGTAAGGATGAACTGCAAAACTTGCTAATTCTAAGGTTTTCACATCAAACATATCGAAAGAAATGCAAACACAAGCACTCTCAAATATTTAGGAGCTGTTTGATCCTCATTGTTAGAGCATGTGAACCTGCTGTAGAGGATAACTCCTCACAAGTCAAGACCGATGCATCTGCAGCGCACCACCAACAGAATTGCATTTCCATTTCCTCTGCTGTTGATCCTCAACAGAATGCCATAACCAACTCTGCCCCGTGTGAAATAAATTAGAATCTTCTAGACTCTTGTGTATTTCTGCTATAAATACTAGTGCTACTGTACTGAGGATGAAATGAATTTAGAGAACGGTTTTATGAATATATTCTGTCTTTGACGCATTTTTACGAGCACCTGTGCTACATTCTTGTATCACTGGTTTCTTAGGATTCAACACTCATGATATTCTTCAACCTCCTCTTCAGTAATTGTCTCCAGAACAGGAGAAATGGGTATCTTAGTCAGTGAAATGAGAAGGGGTGGTGCAACCTCAACCCAAGAAATGCTTTGATGATGAACGAGTGGATTCTGATCACTTTCTTCAACCTTAGATCTTACTCAGCTAAAGAGATGTTTAGAAGATGGAGAATATAATTAGATTGATTCAGAACTTCTTTTCATGGAATGCAGTACTGGAGGATCAGTGGGTTGTGAGTAAAGTTGGTGGAGATGGTGTTTTAGGCCGGTTCCGGTTAAAGTGATGA
Source organism: Juglans regia (assembly GCF_001411555.2). Classification (NCBI taxonomy): domain Eukaryota; kingdom Viridiplantae; phylum Streptophyta; class Magnoliopsida; order Fagales; family Juglandaceae; genus Juglans; species Juglans regia. Next base: position 6,309,702 of record NC_049904.1, read on the forward strand.
CAACAAAAAAGGAGACAAGGACGCGGTATCAAATAAATAAATAAAAGCCGAAAATCATGGTATTTTCTTCTTTTCATGGCTGTTGCAGCACTTTGTGGTGGAAAGAAAATAGAAACATCTCTAACAGAGTTTTTTGGGAGACATGGCAAGAACTGGAATTAGAAGTTTAATGAAAGTTGGCCCGAAATTTCTTTTTCCAATACTGAACTTATTTTAGTTAGATCTTATAAGATTTGGAATCTCTAACTATCTTGATTAATATTTTAATTATGGATCAAAATTCCTATAATTCATTTCCAAACTCTAGAGATCTAGATAAGTGAGAAACTTACTTTTGATATACATACATACATATATATATATATATATATATATATGTCAAGGATAAATACATTTTTGACATAATAAATTATAATATATATTCTTTTTATAAATATATTTTTACACATTTGATCATGTATACAAATATAAAAAGTCTATAACTTATATATATAGATTATAGTTAAATTCAATACTATATATACTAGTATATGATTATTATAAAATGATGTATTTATACTATAATGTAAATAGACTTAGTTAGGTTTGGATTCAAAAATACTTTGAACCCATCTCATCTCATCTCATCTCATCATTGCAATTTTTACAAATTTTCACATAAAATACAATAAACAATTCAACTTTCTCAAATTCCATAACAATAATAATATTAAAAAATAATATTCTAACAATATTTTATTTAACTTTTAATTTTCACCTAAATTCATATTATCTCAACTCATTATTCAAATCAAACATAATAGATACTAAAACAAATAATTCGCAAAATCGAAAAAATTGGATCGGACGGGACCGAAACCAGAAAAACCTAATGTCCAGGTTTCAGTAGTGAGTTGGTCCCGTATTGGTTCTTGAAACTTCAAAACTGGTATATATATACCAATTCGGTTCTAAAAAATGTACAAAATTGGACAGGTAATTACACCCTTAATTAATGGACTTCACTTCTTTTTTTAAAAAAATACACAGGACTTGTAAAGTTTAAAATTGTATCTAGCATTATTTTAAAAAAAATAGCCAAGGTTGAATAAAACTGAGCGAGAAAGAGAGAATGCAGAATTGTTCATTAAGCTGGCAGAGCAGTAGTACGCATGCAAAGACCAACTGAGACAGTTTGCATGCATTATTTCAGATAAGAAAGTGTAGAGTGAAAGATAAGAAGATAAGAGTGCTAAGAGAGTGTAGAGTGAGAGATAAGATAATTAATAATTAATACCAGATACAGTAGTCCACACATGAGCTCCTCACATGAGCTTATTTAAACTTCATATTTATTTAAATAGGTAGATCATGCAGATTTAAATGATAAGATGTATCTGTTATATTTTTATACCTCTCTCCAAATCATAAAAATTATTTTCACGATGCATGCATGATGGTGATCAACTCGCAACTAGCGCCGAACTCGGGGTCGGGAATTACCTGCGTCTTCTTTGAATATTGCGAACCAAGTCTGTATGAAAGTTAGACTGAGTACTATTATGGCGGCCGAAAAAGCCATAAATGTCCAGGGGCTTCTGAAATGCTCGTGGAGGGCTTCAGCAATCCAGTTCATCCACTTAGCATCGTAGTGTCTCTGAATGGCATCTTTGACATCCCCATATGCATCGGGGTCAGGAACCAAGTCGGTGCCGATCTCATTGAAGAGTCGAGCCACTTCCTCGTCGCTGCCAAGGCAGTTCTTGAGTATTCCCTTATTCCTCAACACCATTACGTCTTTGATGTTATCAATGAGTGAATCCAGGAATAATATGTATGAGGTGATCTCGAACTTGTTGTAGAAATCCGGACACATCTCGTAGGCTATCAAATTCAAGAACTTGGGCCCCATTGCGTCATCAACTGTTATTGGAGAAAGCCAGAGGTATCCCGGGTAGAAACCGAGTAATCTATTAAAACGTATTGTTGTCAAGGGATCCTCACTATCATTGCACCTCATATAGATTCCTGCTGCTCTAAGCTCCTCCACGTTGCGATAAGTCAACTTTAATCGTTCCCCGTTCTGCTTGCTGTCTTCACTTTCCCTAAGGCGACGTTTACAGCTGAGAAGACGGAGAAATGATTGGATCGTGTTCGTACTTTTGCTTTTGTCGCCAGCTTTAATGGGGCCGTTAGTACTTTGTCGATTACCTTTCATGATTTTCGTCCGGAGGAGATCGAGAAGATGGATTGGCCTTTCCGTAGTCGGTAATCCATTCTCGCACGGCTGCGACTTATTGTATACGGCCTGCTGATTGATGAAGATTGGGATGCACTTCTCCAATTCAGCTTTCTTTGCGCTGGAATTCATCAAATCCACAAGGAGCTGATAAGGAAGTTGATTCTCCAACAGGAACAAATCCTGTTTCGTAAAGGCCATCAGATCGTATTTCATTGTCCAGTCTTTGCAGTTATTGCTAACAGCACAATGGATGGACTGTAATATTGCACACCCGTCCACAAACAGCATCCAGGCGAGGGCCTGATCGCTATATTTCTCGGTCACCTTCTCGTCGAAACACTGCCTCAGTTGCTCGATGTTCTTCTCAACAATGTCGTACAAAATGTCATCCTTTCTACCACTGTCTTTGACGAAGTAGGATGCCATTCTAAGCTTGTACACCTCGGCTCGCTTGTATTTTGGCTCACCATGATGGATGGGACCGATTGCAACTATCCTTGGCTTGAAATACTTGTCGAAATGTTTGTGATCTTGCAGCAACAGCGGAACCTTTTGTATTTTTGGTGTAGCATTTTGACCTCCATTTGGCGTATTAATACTGAGATGATCTGAGGCTGCTTTCCGCAGTTTCTCAAATCTCTTTTTTTTCAGCTCGCAGGCTTCCTCGCCGATTTCAATGATCCGCCTCCGCAGGCCGGAATTGTCGCGGCCTCTGCTTGTTTCACCAGCTTCGGTTATGACAACATTAACCTTTTTCGAAAGCAACTCCTCCATGGAAATAACATGCTCCCCACATCCGGCCATGGCGTCTGTACGTACGTATTTGCGCCTACGTGCACCCAAGCAAGTGAGATATTTGGTACCATTAATGTTCAGGTAATGAAGTACTTTATACAAGGCTGACGACAAGAAATAAAATTACGCTTAACCCCTTTTCAGTGTGTTCTCAAAACTATCGATTTTAGCATTTGGCATGTATCTAATTAGTTCGAGATACAGATTGGAATCATGTGTTGTCCAGAATCCAGACAGCCTTTACAGCTTAAAGCGTAAATCCCTCTTGATTACTTAATATATTTATTTTGCTAGCATCCTTACCATGTGCTCTCTTTCTTGATCACAAAAGAAAAAGTATCATCGTTTTCTCCGAAATGAGTAGCAATTAATGACGAGGGTTTATCACATAAACATTTCCTAATTTGGTGAATCTATTTCATATTATGCCATCTAATTTATATATCTCACTTTGTTATTTGATGTAGCACCACATTGTGGTGCCACGTAACTTTAAAAATATATATTCAAAATAAGATTGCCTTCGAAAATACAAATAGAAGAAGTCTAAAATTTGATATTTCATCCACCTTTTTATTTTATATTTTTAATTTGAACTTTTTTAATAAACCATTTAAACCACGTTGTAATTGTAGTGTCGTGTCAAGGGAGCAAAATGAATAATATAAATTAGGGAACATAGCATTACTCGAACTTTTATTAATGTGCCAAGTTAGGAATCAAGCATTAGTTACTAGCTTGCTTTACGGCTCCAATTTGATGATGTCATGCATATGATATCATGCGTGCATGATATGCGTAGTGTATTTCTTAAAAAAATATAAAATTTACATAAAAGAAATTAATATTTTAATAATAAATTTTACTTTTCTTTAATAAAAATATTCTACACTCGTACAATCTTATGACCATATCTAAACTAAAGCAATTCCCAACCGTACGTCATCGTGCATCCTTTCAGGAAAGGAGAAAAACATGTTACACGAGGTATCGTGCTGATATTTGATCTAAACGTTAAGACAGTACTCATGGAATTTCCTTTTTCTTTTATTGACAAGAATCTCAAGGACTATCTGCCCAACTAGCAAACACGAAAGGAATTTTGGGGAACCCACCCTTCTCTTGTATCACCTTTTCTATTTAATGAAATTAATTAATTTTAAAAATAAAAATAAAAAATAAAAACGAAAAGAATTTTTTATTTTTTATTTTTTGAATAACACAAAAGAAGTCTTTATTACCGCAACAAGTTTAGTATTGACTAGCCCAAGCTTTATCATTGCATCTAGCAGTATCAAGCATACATCACGTGATAGTTACATCGTACTAATATTCTTTGTCTGGGGTTTTCTTTGATTATACCGATTTCATTTCTTGCTAATTATGACTATACATATCAAAATATTTATAATAGTGAAAAAAGTTAAATAAATTTTTTTAGAATATAATTTTTATTTTGAAATTTGAAAAAACTGAATTATTTATTTTATTTTGTATAAGAATTTGAAAAAATTGTAATGATTATTATTACAACATAATTACTTTTTAGTGACAGTTGGGAAATTGTGACAGTCCCCAAAACATCACTAAAAAATATTTTCTGTGATGGTTTTTGGAAATCGTCACTACAGACAGATGAGGTTTTTATTTTTATTTTTTTTTAACGTTCGAACAGAGAGCAAATTTACGTTTGAACGTCACATATACATTTGAACACTGTGGCTACCTACATGCAAACGTGAAATTTTTTATTGCCAACGTTCGTACCAAGATCAACTGACAAGTGCCTACATTTGTTTAAAGTATTGCGGAAAGCAAATGCATGGGATGGCGAGTGTGACTAGGCGTTCGAAGCCCTCAACAAATACCTCATGAGTCCACCGCTCCTCAACCAACCCCAATGCAGAGAAACGTTGACTCTGTACTTAGCGGTTTCCCTTTAGGCAGCCTCCTCAGCATTGGTACGCGAAGAAGAGGGGACCCAAAGGCCGATTTACTTCACCAGTCGGGCGTATCGGGGGCTGAGGCCATATATCCCTGTAGAGAGCAACTAGTCCTTGCGCTAGTTGTAACTATGCGCAAGCTGTGTCCGTACTTTCAAGCTCACCCAATGCGAGTCCTTATGAAAACCCCTCCAAAGAAGGTGTTGCGACGACTGGACGGTGGAGCTGAGCGGGTTCGACATTGACTAAGCACCATGAAACACCATAAAGGGGCAAGTATTAGCGGATTTTGTTGCTGAATTCACCAGCTTCCTGGTAGAGAACGATGACACACCTCCTGTAAAGCCCTAAAAGGTATTCATTGATGGCTCGTCTTGCCAGGTTGGAGAGGGAGTGGTGGTGCATATCGTTGCATCCAAGGGAGAAGAATACAACTACACCATTAAATTGGCTTCTAAACAACGAATAATTGGGCAGAGTATGAAACGCGCTTTCAGGATTACTGGTGGCCAGGTCTCTAGGTGCTACCGAGATCGAAGTATAGGCCGATTCTCAAGTAATGGTGAATCAAGTGAGAGGGAGTTCGTTGTAAAATACAAAACATTGAAGAAATATCTGGCACTGATAGAGGCCAAACACCCCCACTTCAAGTACATCCAGATTCAGCAAGTACCGAGGACAAAAAAATAGAAAGCGGACAACTTGGTGCGTGTCTCATCCTGGCAGATGGACTCCCCCTACCAGAAAATACAGTGACCCGAATGATGGAAGCAACTGTTGTGGGAATCAAGGTAATGGAAATATGGTCATGAGCCACAGATTGGGTGAGAGACAAAATTAGACATTTGGAAACCAACGAGGTACCTGAGGACCAACAGGAGGCAAGGAAGATTAGAAATAGAGCGGCGCGCTACACCATGATCGAGGGAGTCCTATAGTGACGGGGTCATTCAGCGCCTCTTTTAAGGTGCATTTCTTCGGAAGAAGCGCGACACATGTTAGCAGAAATACATGAAAGGATTTGTGGGAATCACTCGGAAAGACAAGTGTTAGCCGGAAAGGCAATGAGAGCAGACTATTATTGGCCACAGGCCTTACGGGACGCCAAGGACTATGCGCGGGAGTGTTGAAGATGCCAAGAGTATGCCAGGATGCCCGATTGTTCACCAGAGGAGTTGACGTCAATCACTCCAACTTTGCCTTTCGCCCAATGGGGAATCTACTTTGTCTGTCCACTCCCCCGGGGCAAAGGAATAGTCAAATTTGTGGTGGTGGTTGTGGACTACTTCTCCAAGTGGGTCGAAGTTGAGGCCCTAACAACATCACGCGGTTTCTATGGAAGTCAGTAGTTTACAGGTTTGGCGTCCCACACACCATCATATTGGATAATGGGAGGCAATTCGATTTTGACCACTACTACAATTGGTGCTGGGAATTGGAGATCAAGTTTCAATACTCATCCCCAACACATCCCAAGGACATCCCCAGTCTAAAGGGAAGTCGAGGCGACAAACAAAATACTGATGGGAATGTTGAAGAAACACCTCAACAATAGAAAAGAGGCGTGAGCAGAAGAACTCCTCGCCGTTCTATGGGCCTATCGAGTCATGGTGAAAACACTGATCGGGAAAACCCCCTTCACCCTCACATACTACCACGAGGCAATGCCACCTATAGAGATTGGAATCCCCACCTATAGAGTTCAGCACTTGGAGCAAGAGTTCAATGATAGGTGGCTAGAAGAACAACTAGACCTACTGGAAGAAGTCTGACTATAAGCTAAGATAAGGATAACAACCAATAAAAGAAGGGCCAAGAGATGCTTTAACAAGCGTGTGCGGCCGAGAACATTCAAGGTCGGAGATCTCATACTCAACGAGACATGAACAACAACACGGGATGAGGGAAAGCTAGGCCCCCGATGGGAGGACCCTTACGTGGTCGTTTGGGCTCTTACCATCTTAGGGACTCCCAAGGAAACGAGTTGCCACTCTCGTGGAACGCTGAGCATTTACGGAAATATTATTGATAAGCTGGTTTGTTATTATAATTTTATATGTTTTCATGCACCTGTTGCGGGCCCTAATATATAACTTGAAATGTTCGAATGTAGTTTCTTACATTCGAACGTTTGTTGGAATTTGGTAGTATTATGTTCGAAAGTTGGTTCGAACATGAAGTCATGTTTAGCGGTTTGTTCTTTACATGTGAACATTCTGATCAAAAATAGTAATTTCATAAAATTAAAATGCATACAAATTGTTTCATATTACACCATAAATATAACAACTAATAATATTTTATAGAGTGTAAAAAATAGACAATAAAAGTTTCTAATAATGATAATGATATACTGATCATTTCTTCCTCTTTCCTCACCCACCACGATCCTACTGAAGTGACATAACACGTTCCATTTGGATCATCATCTCCCTCTGTATTTGTTCTTGGACTTCAATGTGTATTCTCTCCTCATGCTCTCTTTGTCGCTCCTGCAAACACTTCTCCAAATCAGACTGTTGCGATAAGAAGGACTCCAACTCTTGTTGTCTCGACTTCATCTGCTCAATTCCTTAGCGTGCTGCATCTAAATTTTTAGTAAGATTATTAACTTCCGAAGTCGAGGTCGTGGAGGATGAACTGACACACTTGAAAGAACGTCTGAAACCTCTTACCAAACCAAACTTGTTCCCAAGCACTTGCATGAATATGTCTATATCACTAGGAGATGATTCCTCAGAGGCTGATTGGATCTCAATAATTTTTTCTGCAATTTCAACAAAAACACACAATAAGTAACATATTAAAAGAAATGGGGAATCAAACAGAATATGAATCCACATGTTGCATAATTTATTCATAGAAAATAACCTCACTTACATAATTATCTTTAGCAACATGATCAATCCACCCACTGTGGTTATCAGTGTGAGTAGCAGCATAGACATGAATGGGGCATAAATATTCTAGATTATCACGTTTCTAACAAAGCCGCATTAGTAATTTAAAAGTATAATATTAGTACTTAAATAAAAGAATATGATAAAAATAAGTGAATTTTAATAAGTTATTAATTACCATTTTATCAGTAAGACATTAAAATGACCTTGAACCGACGCAATAGTGGATTGTCAAAGCCACTCTATTATGTATATTGATAGAACTTAGGTTCTGCAGGAGAAATTAACAATGTTAAATATAATATATGAAAACAATATAGATGTAAATAAGTTATAGGGAATAAATATAGAATACCTGATAATCAGGACTTATAAAAAGATCACAACACTCCAATAGTCTAAATTCATTTTCTGAAAAGGGGAATAAACAGTCTCTTCCAACATCTCAAATTTCTTGAAGTGGTCATGACATCGTCCCGTATGATGCCGAAATAATGTGGCCATCAACTCACCCATAGTTCGCACATCCTCGCTACAACTATAATTGAGGTCGAATTCATCCTAAGAAGTGAATTGCGTCAAAAATATGAAATCAAAATCTTCTCAAAAAATTTACGTTCGTATATAAACTCACTAGTACACGACTCCGAATGTGATCCTTAACCTCATTTGGAACATCTCTCCTTGATCGCACATAAAATAGGGCATAAGCTTAGACTAGTATGCCGACATAGGAGGCAAGTGATATTGCACTATCATCCACTCTTCTAGTGAAGTTATCAGGAGTGTTGACCTTGATTTTTTCCTACCTTCTATTTTTTTCCAGAGCAAGGCCACGTGTTAAGCCACATCGTGACATGACAAGACATCAGCTAATATTTATAAAATTATTAAATATAGTCCCCAAAGTATTGAAATATAACTAATTATCAATAAATTTCCTTATTGGTAGGTATCGATTGGCTGTCTGTTCCTTGCGTATCAACTTGTTCAGGAGCAGAGTCCTCAGTTGGGTAGTCGTGAACGGATTCAGAACTTGGGGAAGGAGGCACATTTCTTCATTGTCGTTTTGGTGGCATCTTTGAAAATGATTAATATTTTAAAAAAGTTGGTATAGAATAATTTATAAAAAAATGTCTTGTACTATCACCTATGTGAATAAAATATTGAATACTTTTATTCTTCATCTCTAGTTGTATTTTTCATGCTTGTTTTAGAATCAACTTCAATAACATCTTCGTCATCATCATCTTCTTCTTCGTTTTCTTCATCGACTTCCTCTTCAAACTCTTCCTCTTCTTCACTTACTTCATGAATTGAATGATCATTTAATGCGGATGGGTCGAGATGTACGGGTGGGACGTCATCTCTACATAAGGGGATTAGTTCAAGTGCATGGAGGTCAACAAATAAATTAATAACCCCTTCATATTCCTGGTAGGCCTTTATAATTGGAGTGTTATCTTCATCTCCACTATGATTGTGATCCGCTACCATTCCTGCATCATAGATATTCCGAGGAATAAATTTTTGTACGACTTGCCAAGTTATCTCTTCACTATCTTCATTGGCCCATTTTATTGGATCACCCAAGTAATAGACTTGGGAAGTTTGACAAGCCAATACGAATGGATCATCTTCATACCATTTACATGCAGTATTGACACTCGTAAAGCAACTATTCTTATGTATTGAAACCAGATCACTGCCTATGTCCCACTAATCACATTTAAAAAATATGTCACATTCTCACCCAGGTATTTTAATCCATTAATATCATGTATGACACCATAGTAGTCAATATCATCTGTTCCATGATTGTCCTCGACCAACACACCACAGTTTTGCATCTTTCGATTACGTTCACAGTTCATAGTATGAAATCTATAATCTCGAGCCGTGCATGTAGTGTATGGGCCGTACATTCTGGAAAAACACTAATAGCTCGCAAGGCGGAGGAGTAGCAAGATCAACATTTTGCTCTTCACGATTAAATCGAGTCTCAATTCCAAAAAGATATAGAATGCAAAATGTCAACCATTCATCGTGTATATAAGCCTCTACTATTGAACCCTTAGCTCGAGCTTTATTCCCAACAGTGCACTTCAATCAACCCAAATATCTTTAAACTGGATTCATCCAACGGAACTGCACCTAGTCACCTAACAGTACCTCCTGAGGTAAATGTATTGCTAAATAGACCATTACATCAAAAAATGATGGTGAAAATATCTATTTGAACTTACATAGTATAGTAGCAATGTCTATTTCCATCTTCCGTAACATATCTCGATTTACTACTTGAGAGTACAAATCCTTGAAAAACATGGAAAGTTCGGTTATGGCCTTCATGCAATATTGATAAAGTTATTTTAATTTGAGTAAATATTCTCATCAGTGGGTTTTTAAATTCTACACCACACACTTGATGTGGCAAACCGAGTTCATTAATTAAATATAAAAATGCAAAAACCGACTTTAGATTCTCAATGTTTTTTGTCTTGCGTGTAAAAATTTTGATAACAAAAATAAAGTGAAAATCAAACCAATCCAAAACTAAACTCGTGGAGATATAGAGAGAGCTTGATCAGAAGAGAGAGAGCTTAAGGAGAAAGGGTTAAGGAGGGAGGGAGAGAGAGAGAGAGAGGGATCGATGAGAGAGAGAGCTTGATCAGAAGAGAGAGAGCTTGAGGAGAAAGGGTTAAGGACGGAGGGAGAGAGAGAGAGAGAGGGATCGATGAGAGAGAGAGCTTGAGGAAAGAGAGAGGTCAAAGAGAGAGAACTTTAGGAGAGAGAGGTCGATATGAGAGAGAGATGGACTTTGGTGAAATAGATTGATGAGAGAGATTGAAATCAAATAGATATGATTGGTCTGGTATAAAATAAAAATAAATAAATAAATTTAAATAAATAAAAGAGAGGTGTGCGGTGTACAAGTGATACGCAACAGTTCTCTTTTAATTTTCATGATCATCGAACTATCTTTTGAAAAATTACTTTTTTTTCTTGTGAAGTATAAAGAAGTATGGATTTTGAAAATATTACTTATAATGTACATTCGCTCCTCCAATATCAAGTACGTACTGGCCAGCTAATTTTTATTATTTCTGTTTTTTTTTTGTATAAAAAAAAGGCTCGCTTTTATTAATTCCACTATATAATATTTTTTTTTTCTTGAAATTAATGTTTAATATGAAAGGCATTCTAGATATATGTTGCAAGCTTGTTTGGCAATATTATTGTTGCATGAGATGTTCATCAATCTAAACATGCATACATATTATTATGAGTTATGGATGAGCAATATTGCATGCAAAAGTAATTATAACTTGTTTGGGATCATGGATAACATTAAGTATTTATGTGATGAATTAAATCGTCTCAAAAAGTTTTTTCCATTCAAACAGTAAAATTTGGCAGGGAAGTAATTTATTATGGCGGGGAAAGTTCATAACCGTTCAAACAATAGTTTTTTGTATTCGAACAGAAAATATTTGGTGGCAAATCCTGGCCGGAAGGTTTCAAAACCGTTCGAACGGAATATATTTAGTTAGAACATATTCAAGCACCACATTTATACATTCGAAGGTAATATTAATCTCGGTACGAAACTCAAAATATAAAAAATATATATCATATATACAAATTCATTAATTAATTTTATGTAATTAATTTAAAAATATTTTAATGATTTCTTTTATGTTAAATAAGATTTTTATTTAAATAAATATTATCAACCATACACCACATAATATAAATCAATAATTACTCCAGAGAAGACAAAATATTTAATTTACAACTAAAGCAAATTTTCAAAACATCATATATACTGTCCATAACTATAACAAAAAAAAACATAAATAAAAAAATAGAAACTACTGTGATGCGAGGTCTCTACACACATCATCGACTGCAGCTAATTGTCTCTTTACCTGTGCCAGTCGAGTACTGAGCGTGACCTGAGTTGCATTATTGGCATTCATATCTGTACATAACTCATTAAACTATGTATGTAATCCAGAGACGATAGCCATAATCTCTGTACGCAACTCAGACATGGCAATATGCACTGCATCAATCATTGTTGATGTGTGTACGCCGATCTCAGCACACAGTATGTTGACCATCTCCTCACGAGTAGATGTGCATGTTGCCTTGGCCTGTGTAGATGTCTCACCAGCCAATACTCTAGTATCTCCCGGCTGTGCATTTCTCTGAATATCAGCCCTATAAGGAACAACTCCACGAAAATGAAATCTCGAGTGTCTCGTGCTCCGTGACAGGGGGGTGCTGTTGATCAGTCTCATATGCTCCCGGGAATGCTCGGCAGGTTTTGGCATGACCCCGGCATGTAGCAAAAATCGAGTGATGAGGATTCCAAATGACAGTATATCTGTCGTAATGAATCGAGCCTCTGATAAGATCCTCTTAAATATATAACTCATGAGGCTGATCGGAATGCCACGAGTGACCTATATCATAAATCTCTCTTGATCCATGCTGACCTCGGTCTTGTACTGTCGATGGTCAATATTGTTGGCGATGATCAAATTCATGATCTTGAAGAAAGAAGATAAATCTGCATGCCTAATACTCTTCGTCCCATTGTACACTGGAGCATTTGGACCAACAATCAAGTCTCTGATCTCATGATCAGCAAGTGTATCAATCTCATCTGTGTAAACTGGTCCCTCATCTTAAGACATCTCTACATTACCTGAAGGATCAGATTCTCTCGGCGGCAGGTTCGGATATGCGTTGAGAAGCCTATGAATCTAGAGATATGCAGCGAGTTCGTCTGCTGAAAATATAACAGGAGCCCCTCCATCGTCTGGGCTGGCACCATCGAGCTCTTTGTAAAACTCAGTAACAATCTCAATGTAGGAAATGAGCTCCATTCCTTATTCTCGTTGATCTAAGATTGGTGTCCAATTACGATCATTGAATACTGATGGGAGGGAATGACCCTCCCATATAAGAGCCACAAAATCAGATAGTTTTACCTGTTGCTCAAGTAAAACAGTCTGCTCTCAAACTATTTGGATGGAAGGTTCCACTGATCTACCACGTTTATGGCCCCTGTAAAACATTATTATGAACCTGAAATTTGAAAAATAAAATATATATTCAACATTAGTGATAAAATCTAATTATGAAGAAAAGATTTACAAAATTATATACTAATAGCAATTTAATAAATGAATTGATAGAACAATTCAATAAAACGATCAAAACAATTTAATAAGCTAATACAAAGTAAATGGGTCGAATGTAATATAAAGCGTTCGAACAATAAAATATATGGTCGAACGAACACAACAAACCGTTTGAACGTTTTAAAACTGTTTGACGAAAACTAGATCAAACTCGGCCATGGCTGAGTCAACTAAGCGGCCATGAAAACACCAAAAAATGCATCGATTCCGTGGTTTCTTCGACAAAACACATACTACTATTCATTTCTAAATATCCTACGGTGGGTTTGTGGTGTTCTTCTGTGACTATGGATGAAAAAATACAATTTTTCTAGAGAAAACGAATAAAAATATAAAATCATAAAATAAATGGTAAAATAACTTTAAAAATGCATACCTTTGCTTGGAAGGAAAAATGTTTGACGTAGGTGCTGATTACGGCGGCAGACGACTGCGATTGATCGATGTTCAAACGTTTCTTCTTGTTTTCAAACGGTGGGGATGACAGCGTGAGAGAGATTTCTTCCCGCGATAACTCGTATGTGCATAATCGTTCGAACGTTATAGTTGACCATTCGAACGGTTTTAAACTATTGTTCGAACATTAATGTTTAACGTTCGAACGGTATTTGTTTTAAGTTTAGTAAAAATTTATATTAAATGTATATTATATTTATAATCCTATAAATTAATATAATATATATACTATTATAGTAGATTATATATACTGTAATATATATGTAATATTATAATATATATTATAATAGTAGAATACTATCAAAGTGTTATATATGAGGTTGTAATATATATATATATATATATGATAGTATATAGTGCTATATACTATGAGTTTATACTTAACTACATATATATCATACTATATATTCCATTATACGTTACTATATATGTTATATATGATACTATACAGCATATATATATATAGAGAGAGAGAGTATAGCTTACTAATATACTATTATCTTATAAATTTCTCTATAATTTACTATGTGAAATTAATATATTTGATATATAGTATAGATTACTATATATCATATCATATATTACTATATATCATATCATATATATATTACTAATATATTTTCCTTTATACTAATTTAGTATAGTATAATATATATGATACTATATATATGATATATAGTATATATTACTAATATATATGATAGTATATATTACTAATAGAAATCATCTTACATTTTTATAGTATACTTTAGTATAGTATAATATATATATACTATACTATATCTATGATATTTAGTATAGATTACTATATATATGATAGTATATATTACAAATACATATGATCTTATAGTACTTTTCATTTAATGATGAAAAAAAATATATTTAAAGATTAAGGTGATGTGTTCAAACGGTATTCATAAACCATTCGAACACATTATTTGCATTTGAACATATGAAAAAAAATCCCGCCAATTAATGGCACTCGATTACCGTTCGAATTTTATTTGTTATAGTTCAAACGGATTATTGCAGTGGTGGGAAAATACCCTGCCAATTAAAGACTCCTGGATTACCGTTCGAACATAATTTTTAGCCGATCGAACAAGAAATTTGTGCGGGCGGGAAAATTGGCACACTAAAATTTTTCGCGTTCGACCACACTTTATTTACGTTCGAACGGTTGGCCATAACTTATAATCTTTCCGCATGCCGTCAGTCCCTCATTTTTATCTCCTCTTTTTCTCTCTTCTCCGTTTTCTCTCCAAAATCTTATATTTTCTTCACACAATCCTTCATTCTATCATCTTAGAAAGAGGATTGCTTAGTATATTTTGCTTAAATGTATGACTTTCTTTATCATTTTACTTCTAAATCTGTCATTTTTTTTATTGATTTTGTAGTTTATATATATATATATATTGTGTAGGTGTTTGTTAGATTAAACACAAAATATGTTTGTTAAAGGGTTGCTATTCGAAGTACATATGTTGTATGTTTGTTAGAGTGTTGCTATTCGAAGTATATATGTAAGTATATATGTTGTATGTTTGTTAGAGGGTTGTTATTCCAAGTATATATGTTGTATGTTTGTAGTGTTTTCTGAATATGAGTTTATGATGTTTTGTGAGATTGTGTCACATCTGAACTGGCTAGTGTTTGGAAACTGGGTTGATACCATTCAAACGTGGTAATATACCGTTCGAAGAAATAAACATGTTCGAACGGGTATAAACATGTTCGAACAGTATATTACCATGTTTGAACGGTTGTAAAACTATCTTAAACTATCATATAAACATGTAATATTATAGTAGATTATATATAGTATATATATGTAAGAATTAATTATACTTAAACTTATATTAATATTTAAAAGATAATAGTTGTAAAAACTATCTTACAACTAACTTAAAATGGGCTAAAGTGATATTATAAAAACATAAGGATTATTAATACTTAAACTCATTAATATTTAAAAGATAATAGTTGTAAAAATTATCTTACAACTAATTACTTAATATGTGGTAAAACTATATTATAAAAACTAAAAACATAAGAATTATTAATACTTAAACTCATATTAATATTTAAACGATAATAGTTCTAAAAACTATTTACAACTAACTTAAAAGGGGCTAAGATTATATTATAAAAATATAAGGATTATTAATACTTAAACTCATATTAATATTTAAAAGATAATAGTTGTTAAAACTATCTTACAACTAATTACTTAATATGTGCTAAAATTATATTATAAAAACATAAGAATTATTAATACTTAAACTCATATTAATTAAACTATGAGGACTAACTTAACAAATAATAAAATTAAATTTTAATTAATACTTAAAATTAACTATAATTTATAATTAAGCTAATAAGCAATACCTATGATATATTTAGGATACTTAAATACCCATGATATATATAATGTATCATCTTGTATTCTCGCATTTTTTATTATTGTTGTGTTTTAATATCGTATCTTCTACTTGGCATTGAAATAAACCTTAGACCCGTTTGAGAGTTATCAATCATGCTAAACGATTGATTGATAACTCTTGAATTGTCCAGAGTGGACAGTTTGTGATCGTAAGATTATTCTCGCAAACTATCAAATTATATCTGTTGCATCCGACATTATGATTTTGGTAGAATCATCCCTTATTGTTCTCTGGATATGCAGTTTTGGTGAAGGTGCATCGATGTATTACTCGTCGGTGTGCACGACCAAACGAGTATATTTGGAGAACTATGGGGAGATGCTGCCTAAACTTTGTTGGACGTGACAGATAATAGTTGGTAGGTTGGTGATTATGATCTTACAATCCCGAATGGGACATGACCAACCACCCGGTGAAATCAAGAAATTGCACAATATGTTAGATAATTGATTGTTTGTTAATGCACATGACTATTTACAATAGGCTATTAGACATGGATAAGAGTTGGATACGAGTTAAAGATCGGTTGGGTGAGGATTACAATGTATACGCTGAAGGAGTTAAGAAATTTTTGGAGTTCGCATCCTATACAATTGGCAGTGATTGTCGTATTAGATGCCCATGCTGACTTTGCAATAATTTGCATTCTCATAAGATAGAGTTGGTGAGAGAGCATCTGTTTGTCAAAGGTATTGACCAAGGTTATACCGATTGGGTCTTACATAGAGAACCGTATCCAACGTCATTCAAATTTCGAGATGAAGAAGAAGACATCGATGAAGATGTACATCCTGAGGTTGTTGGTGACGATCTCGAAGAGGATATAGAACAAATGCTAGGCGACATTGGTGCGAGAATGTTTATGGATGAAAGTGGAACAGATCCATCAAATTTAAATGATTTGTGCCATGACCCTTTTATCCGCTTGTGGAATGATTCACAGCGTGAGTTATATCCTGGGTGTAGAAGGCACAGTAGGTTGTCATTTGCAATTAGACTGCTTCATATAAAATCCATGTGCCAAATATTTATTAAGGTTGTGAATATGTTGCTTGAGTTTTTTAAAGAGGCACTTCCATCGGACAATATTTTACCCCATAACTTTTACGAAGCAAAACAATTGAAAAAAAGACTCTGGTTTGATTACAATGTAATACATGCATGTAAGAATGATCGTGTGTTATTTTGGCGAGACAATGAGCAGTTAAACGAGTGCCCCATTTGCCACAAATCAAGATGGACAACTGAAAAGTAGAATGTGCCACAGAAGGTTGTACGTCACTTTCCATTGATACCTAGATTACAACGGTTATTTATGTCACGTTTAACGACAGTGGATATGACATGACACTTATCATCTAGAGTCAAGAATGATAATGTTTTGTCACATCCTGCAGACTCTCAAGTTTGGAAAGAATTTGTCTTGGAACACCCATGCTTTGCTGAAGAACCTTGTAATGTTCGACTTCAGTTAGTAACAGATGGATTTAATCCGTTTGGGAACATGAGTACTAGTCATAGCACTTGGCCAGTTGTACTTATGTCGTACAATCTACCACCATGGAAGTGTATGAAATATCCATATTTCATGATGAGTTTGCTCATTCCAAGTCTGATATCACCAGGAAATGATATAGACATACACTTGCAGCCATTGATAGCAGGATTGAAAGATTTGTGGGAGAATGAGGTCTTAACATTTGATTCATCAATAGGCAAGTCGTTCAAGATGCATGCTGCGGTGTTATGGATAATAAATGATTTTCCCGCTTATGGAAACTTGAAAGGTTGGAGCGGTAAGGGGAAATTGGCATGTCTGACTTGTAACAAACATACTCAATCTGAATGGCTTACATATGGGAGGAAACTATGTAGAGGTGGCTACATTGGTTGTTTCCCTTGGCAATACCACCAACCCAGGGAGTACGAGCACTTCAACCAAGAATTAGAGTGGATGTACCTGATTATCATGGGAGCTTAGACCCAAACAACTTTCATGATTGGCTAATGTCACTGGAAGACTATTTTGAATGGTTTAATATGGAAACCAAAAAGAATGTTCGGTTCGTAAGAATGAAATTGAAAGGGCAAGCGAGAGTATGGTGACAGAGTATAGATGAGCAATTCCATCGACGTAGACAACCACCTATTACCGATTGGGAAGAGATGAAGCTCCGCCTCAAAGAGAAATTCCTATCATTGGACTATGAGGAGACACTTTGTAATGCCCAAGTCCCGCACGGGTCGGAGAGTTAATTCCTATCACTTAAACTCACATTTCAACAATATAATAATAGACTCCAAATTCCCAATATCATATAAAAATTCTAATTCAAACTAATTTCCTTAATATAACCAACTTTCCAAAATGTCAAGTCATCATAACACAATAAAATTTCTTAATAAAAATCGCCAATACTCATAAAAACTTTCTATGTTTAATCCACTATACTTAAATCATCTCACCAAATGCCTCATAATCTTGATCCTCAGCTGAACCATCAACATATCTGAAAAATATTGTTGAGATAAAGGGTGAGTTATCAATAACTCAATAAGCAGAGAGCATATACTAGCATGTAAACATGAGCATTTATAACGTTTGGTATGCAGAACAAAACATTTGCTTTCAGAATGCAGAAACAACATATTTACTTTCGGAATGTATAAACAAACTTGGTACAAAACATCATAGCGAAATTTTCAGAAAAACAAACTTGTTCCCAAAAAGAAAATTTTTTGACATATCCAAACTGAAACATTAAATTTATATCATCTCATAGCATCACATCGGGACAAATACCATGTTTAACCCCTTGTGGTAGGTTATAAACCACCATTATACATGTGGCTGGGTTGTATAACATGTTTCACTCCCGTGGAAGGGTTATAAACCACTATTATACCCGTGGATGGGCCTTAACACTAAGAGAATGGAACATCATCGGAATCAGATCACATTCATATACAGAGTAAGAACTTCATGCCAAGGTTTTCAGATGACACATCATATCAAAACAAAATACCGAATAGCTTCATATCATTTCACATGTTCGAAATAAACAGAATCCAAAACATCTTCATTTATTCATAGCAAAAACTTTTAGATTTTCATATTCGCTTCTTTTGCATAGTTCAGAAAAAAGAATGCACAAAATTAGCTCATATCTACACTAGTCATCACAGAAAATACTTTATCTTATATAGAATTTATGCATATGCAGAATAAACATTTGAGACCATTTTCAGATTTCTTTTCAAAAACAAACATGCTTATTTTTAAAGTCAACCTCATTTCATTTCTTCTATGCAAAACTAGTATATGAACCCTGCTTACCTGGGCTTCTTAGCTTTACAGAAAATTCTCCACAACTATACTGAACAATTGTCTATCGTCACCTATAAAAATTCATGTAATTTAAATAAATTTCCAATGAACAGATAATCTCATAATACACCTGAAGTACCTATTTTAATTCCTTAAAAATCTAAAATTTCTCTTAATTCTAAAATACCACCACTTCCTAAATTCCTCAATATGCACATACCTATTAAACTCAGAATATTTCTAAAATTGCATAATAATATTAATAATAAATTCAATTATGCCAAAAAATACATTTTTGGTTTAAAGACTCATTAAAACAAAACTGATTAGAGTAGGAGAACAAATATTTCATTTAATAAAAATAGACTAATTAGTTTCTCTTTAAAGAGTTCAAAATAAAAAACTTGCACTACTATGTACTTCTGAAAAAAATATCTTAATACTGATAATATATTTCAAATATTTGTTTAATCTATATTTTAAACAAAACTCATACAAAATGAGTTTAATATATAAAAACTAAAACATGATCAACTTATAAATACTCTGTTAAAACCATCAGTATACTGATTTAGTACTATAAGTCCATACGTCTATGTCCAAATAAAATTTTTTTTACTGCACGTAATATAAAACTCATGATTTCAAACCCAATCAACTCATTAAAATATAAAATCCATTAACCTAAACTTCCAAAATAATATATCTGCTCTTTAGAGATTTACCGTCTGAACTAGACCATATCAGTCACGAAAGTGTACTGGGTTGTTATTAACGATTGCAATTGGCTTGTTTTTCAAGTCAACTTTGTAAGTCCTCTCTTAATGAAGGGTTATGATCCGGTTTATCAAAAAAAAAAAAAATAATAATATATCTGGAAACAACATACTAAGGAGCAAAATGGTAATAGTACAACTCATCTATCAGGTTAACCGAGACATAAAAATATTTCCCTTTTAAGTAAAGTATACTACCACAAAGACAGAGAACCAAGACGTGAGGTTGCCGCACTTACCCAAGGAAAACTAAGAGGCAGCGGCATGGTGGGGGAAAGAGGTCGCGGCGGAGTTGGGTTGCGTTGGAAGGTGGCTGTCCCGACAGCCGCACACTGAGGGAAAGAGAGCGAGACGAGAGAGAGAGAGAGAACGGTGAGAGAGAGAGAGACACTAGAGAGATGAAACACGGTGAGAGGGATACCGTGCGAGATACTCACCGAGGCAGCAAGAGACGACGACAAGGTGGTTGGGACGGCAACAGATCAAGGAGTCGTTGGGCGTCAGCGCTGCTGGACTTCCCTTGCCGTGGCTAGCGGCACCGAAAGGGTTGAGTGGTGCTCTATTTTGAGATGCAAAAATAGGGGTGTTTTGGTGATGCGTAAGACAGAGCTTCTACGTTGGGCAGCTAAGTGTTGGGTATGGTGGTGCAGGGCAAAGCAGTGGAGGTTTAAAGTGTGGCTCAGTGGCTTTCGACGTGCGTGGGAGACCCTGGCATGCTGGTCAACGTCGCTAGATGCTGTGCATGGAGCTGGGCAATTTCACACGGTGGCTAAACAGGGGTGTTGCATTGGTCTTGCGTGGAGGAGTTGGGGTTTATGAGGTGGTTGGATGGTGGCGTCCGTTGGAGGCTACTGATTCGTGCGACAGGAGGCTGAGGGAAGTGGCTGGCGGCAGCGAATGTCACAACGGCAGTTTCTCTATGCATGGGCTAATATATTTGTATATATATGTGATGTGAAAACCCTAGAAAGGGAAGGGAAAAAAATTTGAAAGTTTACATGAATATGTGGTATAAAGACGCCTTATCATGAACCCTATGGGATGGAAGAGTGCATGGCGTGGAGAACGTGCGTGGTGGGAAAGTTTCTAAAAAGATTTGGATGATGGGTCTCTCAGTTTTAGAGAATACAGGTCTCTTGCTTAATAAATAAATAAATAATAAAAAAGGGCCTCTACTCGATTGTTTTAAAAAAAAAATCCAAATGACCAGTAAATTTTTGTGGCCAATACTCAAATAATAAATAAAATAAAATAAAAAATTTCACTTAGACTATTAAAAGATTTTAACCAAAGTTTAAAGTTCAATAAAAATTTATATACAGTTGAAAAAATAACTTTTTGGGCCCGGGTGTTACACTCGTTTTGAAGAATTATTGGCGCTAAGGCAAGGAAACTGGACAGTAGAAAATTATACTACCAAGTTCAATGAACTCACAATACGTAGCCAGGTAATAGAGATGAATAGGCAAGCTCTAACGCGTTTTAAGGCTGGCTTAAGTGAGGACATTCAGAAAGAGCTGACTACGGTGCGGCTATTCAATTTAGAGGAAGCATACCAGCTTGCTCTTCGAATAGAAGCCTAGCAAAAGTTGTCCAATCTGAGGCGAGGAAGCAATTTATTTAGGCATAGTGATGGCGATGCTCGAGGAATTTCATTTCCTGGGAAATCTACAACAAACAACATGACTCAAATTGGGAAAAATGGGAGAGCAGTATGGCCAAAGGAGAAGAGATAGTTACTGTAAAAAGAGGTCCTATTGAGTGCTATAGTGTGGCAGAAAATGGCATTTTGTTGTAGTATGCCCTACAAACAATCAATGCTTTGCGCTTATTTGAGAAGAAGATGAAATGGAGAAAATACATGCAGGGAAATGCAAGGTGGGTGAGTTAGCTGTAGTTCAAGGTGCTGAAGGAGAAGAAGAGGTGCCCGAAGTGGAGTTAAAGTGGTCGGATTTGCCCGTCAACGTGGTTCAAAGAGTCTTAACAGGTCACAAACATAAAGCTGATGAAGACAACTCTTGGCTGCGCACAAGTATTTTCCATACTAGAGTTGAGCATCAAGGTAAAGCAATGAACTTGATCATCGACAATGGAAGTGGAATGAACATTGTATCCCTTGATTTGGTCGAGAAACTGAAGCTGAAGCAAGAACCTCACTCTAAACTATATCGAGTTTGCTGGATTGATGATATGTCAATGGCTGTTAAATCCAGATGCATAGTCTCTTTCTTTGTTTGAAAAGACTTCAGTGAACAAGTCTGGTGTGATGTGTTGCCCATGAAAGCATGTCACATTCTTTTGGGAAGACCTTGGTTGTATGACAGGAAGGTCCAATATGATGGGTACTCAAACTCATATTCGCTAACTTGTGGGAGTAAGAAGATACGACTAAAACCCATGAGAATCATAGATTTTTAGAAGGCAGAGGATTCTTCTTCCTCTAGAACACTATCCATGCATCGGTTTGAAGAACAGAGTAAGGAATCGGGAGCTATATTTTTATTAATCTAACGTTAGGTTTCTATAATGCAGGAAAATAAAATTCCTCCAGATTTCATCTCTATTTTAGAAGATTTTTCAGACTTAGCCCCTGAAGAGCTCCCTCAGCAACTACCTACTATGCGTGATATTCAACATGCAATCGACCTTATTCCAGGTTCAGCGCTACCAAATCATCCAACATATCAACTCAATCCAAAAGAGTATGAAGAGTTGAGAAAACAAGTGCAAGATCTTTAGAAAAGGGATTTATTCGGGAAAGCATGAGCCCTTGTGCGTGTCCTACACTACTCACTCCAAAGAAGGATGGTATGTGGCTTATGTGTATTGACAATAGAGCTATAAATAAGATAACTGTTAAATACCATTTCCCTATTCCTTGCTTAGATGATATGCTAGATTTATTACATGGACCTACAATATTCTCAAAAATCAATTTGAGGAGTGGTTACTTCCAAATCTAAATTCGACCTTGAGACGAATGGAAAATCGCCTTTAAAACAAAAGATGGGTTATATGAATGGATGGTTATGCCATTCGAATTGACCAACGCTCCTAGTAAGTTCATGCGAGTGATGAACCAAATGTTGAGGCTATTTTCTGGGAGATTTGTTGTTGTATATTTTGATGACATCCTTATTTATAGTAGAGACAAGGAGGAGCATAATGAACACCTTAGACAAGTCATGCGGGTGTTAAGGAAGGAACAACTTTACATCAATTTAAAGAAGTGCTCTTTTGCTGATTCACAAGTCACTTTTTTGGGGTTCATTGTCTCAACAGAAGGAGTGCTAGCTGACCCTGAGAAAATTCGTGCAGTCAAAGAGTGGCCTACACCTTCGAACATTCATGAAGTGAGGAGTTTTCAAGGATTAGCTACTTTTTATCGCAGGTTTATTTGCAACTTCAACACCATTATGGCACCCATAACCGAGTGTATGAAACTGGGGGCCTTTCAATGGAGTTTTGCAGCTGCGTGCGCCTTTGAAGAAATTAAAGAAAAATTAACTAATGCTCCTACTTTGAAGTTACCAGATTTTGAGTAGGTTTTTGAAGTCACATGTGATGCCTCTCATGTTGGGATAGGCGGGGTTTAAAGTCAAGGAGGTCACCCAATTGCTTTCTTCAGTGAGAAACTGAATGAAACTAAAAAAAAAATATTCAACATATGATCTCGAATTTTATGCGCTCATTCAAACCTTGAAGCATTGGAGACATTATTTATTACATCATGAGTTTATTTTATTTACAGATGATGATTCCTTGAAATTTATTAACTCCCAGAAGAAACTAAATGCACGACATGCTGGTTGGGTGGATATGTTGTAAGAGTTTAGCTTTGTTTTGAAGCACCGAACAGGAACTGAAATAAGGTCGATTGCATGTTGAATATTGTGGAAAATATTGTGGGCGAAGCTTGGCACACGTTTGAAGTACTCTAGTGCCTTTCATCTACAAACAGATTGCCAAACAGAGGTTGTAAATTGAAGTCTTGGAAATTTGCTTCGCTATTTAGTTAGTGATCATGTTACCTCATGGGATTTAATCCTATCAAATGCCGAATTTGCCTATAATAGTTCTGTCAATAGGACTATTGGAATTTCACCTATGAGGTGGTTTGTGGCATGAAGCCATGACAACCTATTGATTTACTACCCTTACAGATTAACTAAAGAGTTAGTGAGAGTGGTGCAAATTTTTCTAATCATATCCAGTCATTACATGAAGAAATCAAGCAACGCTTCGCAGTCAACAATGATTTCTATAAACAGCAAGCTGATAAGCATCGTAGGAATGTTGAATTTGCAGAAGGTGATTTGATTATGATGAGATTAAGGCCTGAACGTTTCCCACAATACTCTTACCATAAGTTACATTCAAAGAAGACATGTCCATTTAAAATTCTAAAGAAATTGGGCACTAATGCTTATGTGCTCGAGTTGCCTGATGATTTGCAAATTAGCCCTATTGTTAACGTTGAAGATTTGCAAATATACGAAGGCCACCATGTTGGTGATGAAGTTCCAATAGTAGTTCCTAAGCTTCCCACAAAGACAGCTCCAAAAGAAGAAATTGAAGAAATCCTTGAGGATCAGATTATGTCTACTCGTCGTGGGGGATATAAAAAATTCTTGGTTAAATCGAAAAACAGGCCATACTCTGATTGTTCATGGGTGCGCACTGAAGAGCTTCAATGACTTAACCCGGACTTGTTCGAGTTCTACCAAGCGCTTCACTCGTCGGAGTCGAGTTCTTTTCAGCAGGGGTTATTGGTGGCTGACCGATGATGGAAGAGCCGTGTCCGAAGACTTTGCCAGGCTGAAGATTTGATCTCTTGGCCGTTATTTTTAAATTTCAAAGTTTAGTTTAGTTTGTTGGTTATGCAAAGATAATCGTAGCTAGTTTAAATTTGAATTTATTGGTATCATAAAGCTGATTTTCAGCTATGCTTGTTGCAATTTAAATTTGTAATCTCAGTAACTATTAAAGGAGATTGCTCAATGAATAAAGGCGAGTATTGATTATAGTTTTTCAGAAATTGCCTTATTGACTGGTGTGACTCTAGCATAATTTATCCGAGATTGTGCGAGGAGAGAATCCCAACTTATTTTCTTGTTCAGTTTTGAATTCTACATCACGTTAGTTATGGTGGATATTGATGATTTTAGAAAGTGATGATATATTTTGGGATTATGAGGATTTTAGGTTTTGAGGAATTAAAATAGGTTATTTTAGAAGTTTAGGTTTAAGTATCGAAATACGTGATTGATTGAAAATTTATGAAAATTACATGATTTTGTTTTATAGGTGACGGTTTATAGTTAACTCAACAGTTTTGAGGTAAATTTTGAAAAGCTAAGAAGTTCAGGTATGCGGGATTCCTATACTAGCTTTACACAAAAGAAATGAAATGAGGTTGACTTTGAAAATGTGCATGTTTATCTTTGAAAAGAAAATTGAAAAACGATCTCAGATTTTTGTTCTGCATATGCATAAATCCTATATAAGAGAAAATATTTTTTTTCGATAACTGGTGTAGACATGAGTTGATTTTAGCATTTCTAAACTATGAAATAGAGCGAATATAAGATCCCAAAAGTTTTGTTTTGATTAAATGAAAAAGTTTTGTGTCTATTATTATTGGATATGTGAAATGTTCTAAAAGTGTTTAGTAAAAATTTTTGATATGATGTGTCATATGAAAATCTTGGCATAAATTTCTGATTTTGTATTCTGATTAAGTCTGATTCTGATGTTCTGCTGAGTTTCCGTTACGGCCCAACCACGAATTATAATAGTGGATACGGCCCAACCACGAGTTATAATAGTGGATACAGCCCAACCAAGGGTAATAATAGTGGATACGGCCCAACCACGGGTTATAATAGTGGATACGGTCAGGCATGGGCATAATGGTAGTTATAGTATTTGTCTCGATGTCATACTCCGATATGATGAAGATGAAGTCTTAGATTTTGACATGCCAAAAGATTTTGAATAAGAAATTTATTTGAAAACTTTGCTTTGAAATTTTTGGTAACATGCTTTGATTATGCATTCTGAATTCTGAAAATGCTCATGTTTACATACTAGTATATATTCTCTGCTTACTGAATTGTTGATAACTCACCCTCTTATCTCCAATATTTTCATATGATTTTGGATATTTCAGCTGAGGATCAAGACTATGAAAAATTGGGTGAGATGACTTAAGACTAGTGGATTAAGAATAGAAAGTTTTCTATGAGTAGTGGTGATTTTTGTTAATTAATTATATTGTTGAAATGTGAGTTTAAGTAATATGTAGAGAAGTTGATTTTTTTTGGGGTCACTGTATTGAGGATTTTATATACGAGTATGTATGGTTAATTAAATTTGAAGTGTTTACGTTTGATTTGGAGCATTTGGAAGTATATTAGCAATGTTGGAATTGATTATCAGGTACTACGAGTTAACCCTCCGAATCCTCGAGACTGTGGTGTTATAGTCTTTGATGAAGTAGGATGCCATTCTAAGCTTGTTCACCTCAGCTAGCTTGTATTTTGGCTCACCATGATGGATGGGACTGATTGCAACTATCCTTGGCTTGAAACAATGTTTGTGATCTTGCAGCAACAACGGAACCTTTCATATTTTTGGTGTAGCCTCTTGACCCCCATTTGGCGTATTAATAATGGGATGATCATCTGGGGCTGATTTCCGCAGTTCCTCAAACCTCTTTTTTTCTTCCAGCTCGCAGGCTTTCTCGCCGATTTCAATGATTCGGCTCCGCATGCCGAAATTGTCGCCGCTTCTGCTTGTTTCACCAACTTCGGTTGTGACAACATTAACCTTTTTCGAAAGCAACTCCTCCCATGGAAATAACATGCTCCCTACTTTCGGCCATGGCATGCATGTACATACGTATTTGCGCCTAGGTGCACCCAAGCAAGTAAGGTATTTTGTGATAAACTTCACTTTTCTTTTCTTTCATATTTCACACTATCGACTTTACATTGAGAGAATACAAATATATAGAAACTTACAATTCTACTTTTGGCTATACAGATATATGACCAAAGATCATGTCATACTTGTTTGGGCTGCTTTTATATTTATGTGTACAACTATCTCTTTCCTCAATTGATTTCTAACAGCTTTACTATATTTACGTCTACACTTGTATCTTTCCTAAGTTGGTTTCTAACAACTTACGCCAACATTTGGTAGCATTAATGTTCAAGTAATGAAGTACTTTATACTAGGCTGAGGACAAAAAAAATAAAATTAAGCTTAACCCCTTTTCACAATGTGTACTCGCAGAAAATACTTTGGCCACAAATGATTTTTTATTTTTATTTTTGTTTCGTTTCCGTAAACCAAAATGCTATACTATGGTGGAGGGCAAACCATAGTACAAATGACTTAAAAATTGATCACCCCAAGAACAGAAAACTACACACCCTTCCTAATATACGGAATACCCATCTTATCGGTTCGTACCAATCCCCGAAGACTATAAGGGATATCATCAGTTGACTGCCATGAAGCATAGAACTCCTCTGACCCCAATCTTGCAAGGTCATCTGCAAAAGAATTTCCTACTCTATACACATGCCGAATAGAGAAAGTCATGTCCCCTAGCATCAGAAGCAATTCATCCCAACAATCTTCAAGGTACCACAGACAGGGCATGTAGTTCTTTTGAGCCAGTTCACCATTGTGCTAGAATCTAATTCTATCTCCACCTGTAACAAAACTAGCCAACGAAGATGTCTCACCCCATGAAACAGAGCCATAAACTCTGCCACATTGCTGGAGCAGTGACCAATAAAATTAGAAAAGGCATATACCAGATTTCCTAAGTGATCCCTGATGAGACCTCCAACCCTACTTGGATCACCTCTACAACTCCTATCTACATTTAACTTGAACCAACCCTCCTTTTGGTCTTTGCCATTTCACGATCTGCCACTGCTTACTTCTTCTCTCCTTGTTATTTAATTGCAGGTCCTTCAATATTTGTTCACAAATTGAATTATACAAAATTAAACTCACAAATTGATATGACTGGATGGCATAGGTCAAATTATAAAATTACTTTTATTATAAAGTAGATCTAATAGATTCCACAAAATCACGTCAATTTATGAGTTTACTTTGTGTAATCATTTTGTGTTTATAGCACTTCTATTTCTCAAAACTTTCGATTTTAACATTTGGCATCTTTATAATTAGTTCGATATAGAGATTGTAATCATGTGTTGTCCAGAATCCAGACAGCCTTTACAGCTTAAAGCATAAATCCCCTTTGATTAGTTAATATATTTATTTTGCTAGCATCCCTATCATGTGCTCTCTTCCTTGATTAGAAAAGAAAAAGTATAATCGTTTTCTCCGAAATGAGTAGCAATTAATGAGCGTTAGTCACATAAACATTTCCTAATTTGGTGAATCATATTTCATATTATGCCATCTAATTTATATATCTCACTTTGTTATATGATGTAGCACCACATTGTGGATAAATCGCTTTGTTATATATCTCACTTTGTTATATGATAAATTGCAGGAGGAAGAGGGGTCAATGTCTGATCCGGAACAAGAGCTACATGCGGAAGTCTTTCTGCAGGATAAGGAATATCACACGGAAACAAAGGATGAAGTAGGGAAGAGAAAATACCATAAGAGGCAATTTGAGAAAATTAGGAGTTCCAAGAGGGTGATCACTCGTGCCAAAAAGTTATCTCAGTGACAGGGTCAATATTAGTCTGGAATATAAGGGTAATAGGTACTTCTAAGGGACAGTTAAAGAGTCTGTTGAATAAATGTCAACCGAAGGTGGCAGTGCTGCTGGAACTGTTTCAGCGTGTTGATAAAGTTCTGATGTATATGCGGCTGTTTCATTTTGATAAGGTAATTACTAATGAGGAGTTTGGTGGGAAAATCTAGGTATCTTGGAAAACTGAAATGGACGTGCAGCTGGTCCGAATGGGAACACAGTATTTGTCCTTACGTATAGACGATGGGTCTTTACATTTTTTGAGAAATTTTATCTATGCTAAGTGTAATAGATATGAAAGGCGGTTGCTTTGGGAGGAGCTGAGTTCGGCTAGAATGGGTGTGGAGCCTTGTTTGTTTGCTGGAGATTTTAATATAATTCGTTCGGATGTGGAAAGGTGTGGTGGCAGTCCAAGGACAAGAGCTGCAATGGATGATTTTAATAGATGGATTCACCAGGGCAGGTTGATTGTAATGAATTCTCAAGGGAGAAAGTTTTCATGGTGCAATGGTCAGCATGAATTATCTAGAGCTTGGGCTAAGTTGGATAGAGTGCTTCTTGATGCAAAGTTACTGTTAGCATTTTTGAATGCACGTTGTTCATATTTATCAAGGTCAACGTCGGATCATAGTCCCATGTTTATAGAATTCCTGTAAGATCCTTTAGTTATGGTCCCTCTCCATTTAGGTTTCAGCAAATGTGGATTGAGCACCCTAATTTTATAAGCTTTGTACAGATGTTGTGGTCTGAACCAGTGGTAGGTATGGGACTCATGAAATTAGCTAGTAAACTTAAAAAGCTTAAGGTGGCTCTACCTAAATGGAATAAGAGGGTGTTTGGGCAAACCAATACTCAGATTGCTATTCTTGAAGAGAAGATTGAGGGGCTTCAGCACTCGCTGCATAGTAATTGGGATAATGAGGTTGAGAGGGAGCTTGTGAGGTACTCTACTGAGTTGTCTACTTGGAGGCGAAGGGAAGATATAAGATTGGCCCAGATGGCTAAAATTTGGAGAATGGAAGGTGATCGGAACTCAAAATTCTTTCATGTTTGGTTATCCAATAAAAGGCATAGGAAAATTCATAAGTTGAGAACTACGGATGGGTTAGAGTTCAATTCACCAGAAGAAATTCATCTTGGTGCCGTTGAATATTTTTCGGAGTTCTTACAAAGATCAAATCAACCAAGAGAGTTGCCAGATTTAACAAACTTAATTTCTCCGGTTATTGAAGAAGAGGATTGTGTCCGACTTAGTTGTATCCCTTCGTTGGATGAAGTTAAAGAGGCTCTCTCGTCTATTCCTATAAATAGTTCTCCAGGGCTAGATGGTTTTGGTGCGGGATTTTTTATGAGCTGCTGGGAGGTGGTAAAAATGGATGTTTTGGGAGGTATCTCATAATTTTTTCTATCTAAAAGCCTTCCGTTATTTTATTCGGCTTCTTTCCTTGTGCTTATTCCGAAGGTAGATGTGCCTTTGGGGTTTGATAAATTTAGGCCGATAAGCCTTTGCTTAGTCTTCTATAAAATTTGCTCGAAAATTATTATGAATCGTCTGACAGGTCTTCTTCCCAAATTGGTATCTTTTGAGCAAGGAGATTTTATGCCTGGGAGGAGTATATTTGAAAATATTAGTCTTACTCAGGAAATGGTTTATTCATTGAAGAGAACGTCACGTGGTGGTAATATTATGATTAAAGTTGACATGGCAAAAGCATATGATCGGGTGGAGTGGAATTTTTGCTGGAGGTATTGAGGTGTTTTGGTTTCCCTGCTCCTTTTTGTGAACTAATTCATGCATGTATTTCAAATGTATGGTACTCTGTGATACTAAACGGAACGACGAAAGGATTTTTTCAAGGGAGTCAGGGACTACACCAGGGGGATCCCCTTTCGCCTTATCTCTTTATTATTCTTTAGGAGGTACTATCTAGACTTCTAAAACATAGCTTTATGGCAAAAAAGATTGGAAAATTTTTCCAAGCTAGAGGCACTCCTTATATTTCACATCTTATGTACGTTGATGACATTGTAATTTTTCAGAATGGAGGAAAGAAGTCGGTGAGGGAACAATTATGGGTGTTTGAAAAGTATGAAGATTGGTCAGGAAAGAACATTAATAAAGAAAAGACGGCAATATTTTATTCTCCAAAAATTTCATTGGTTCCAAAGAGAGCTCTTAAAAGGCTGATAGGGTTCTCGGAAGGCTCGTTTCCATTTAAATATCTAGGGGTTCTAATTCTCTTGGGGCGTCATAAGCATGAGCATCTGGAGGAGATGGTTAACAAAGTATGGAACAAAATCAGTGGCTGGAAAATGAAAATCCTATCATCGGGAGGCCGGTTTATTCTTCTTCGGCATGTGCTTTCTAGGATGGCTTTACATACATTTGCGGTTGTAACGCCCGTCCTTGAGGTGGGACTTTTTCTAAAATATTTTTATAAGAGGACGATGGGAATTACCGTCCTATTTACAACTTTTCACTTGCATACCCAGGGTGCGAGACTCCACGTTTATAATTTAAAATGTTCTTTGACAAAAAAATAGGTTTACAGCGTAAAACATAAATCTTATAATAAAAAGGACACTCGTATGTTTAAAACTCGTGCCTAGACTTCCGTGTTCTTTCCCATGGGCCGTGTCCACCCCGATCATGTAGTTCATGTGGGGGGGGAGGGACATGCATAAAAACTAAAATGAGTCAAAGACTATTTTATTACGTGCATGCATACGTGCTTACTTCATACAGTTAAAATATAACAACATATGTTTTCATTCATGTATTGATCACTCGTACATATTATTACGTGCATGCATACGTGCTTACGTGCGTTTGTTTGAAAACTTCACTGGACGGGGTTTTTCTCTTTAAAACATGGGCATCCTTTTCGTAAAATGTTTCTTCCGTCAGTGCTTTCATTTCTTTAAGAGTTCGTGCATGTTTACGTGAATACGTGCGTTCTTTTGAAAACGTCACTGGACGGGGCTTTTCTTTCAAAAGGCTTTCCTTTCTTTAAAATGTGTCTCCCGTCAGTGCCTTCATTGCTTAAAGGTTCGTGCATTCGTGCGTTCATACATGTATGCATACATCCATTCGTTCTTATCACTTTCATAGGCCAGTACACATTGTTACGCCCCTTGTGTTTGGGGTTAGCGGTCTTCCTTTAGACCCGGATTCCGCCCGTGGCCACGGGTTGGAAATCCCTTTCATAGGGGGCAGCATTGGATGCACTTCCAGTACTACTTACCCGGCATTACAATCTGCTCATTCAATGGTACCCTTTTATTCATTCATGTGGCCGTTACGTATCTTCATACATTCATGCTTTCATTTATTTCTTTCTTGCTTTTCGTTCATTCGTTCATGTCAGCTTGAAAGAGCTGGAGCTTTCATTCATTTATTTCTTTCATTTAATAGTCCTTTCTTTTCGTGAGAAAACATTTCTTTTCATGAGAAAATATCGTTTGGGGCGTAAGCCCAAAAATGGTCTTTTCGTCTTTTCAGTTCATTTTAGTCCTATCCTTTATTTAAAGGTTCGTTCGTGGAAAACATCATTTAAGAACATACATGGGCTTAAACGTCAGCTTTTGTGGCATCCATAAGCGTCACCTTGAACATCGTCAATCATGGCATCCACGAGCGTCACCTCGTGGCGCACATGAGAGCGTCGGTTCGTAGGATCCACAAAAGCATCCGTTGTCATGCCTTTCATGCATCTTCATCAGTTTATGGATTTTCTCAGAAAATACATACAATAGATACAGCGTATAGTCATCCATTCACATGTGTACAATTAATGCTTTGGTTGCATAAATAGGGGCTACCAAGGAGGGGCCGTACATACTTATACCTTTGAACACATAGCATTTTCTTTCTTAAAACGTCTTTAGTCTTTTCTTAAAGCGTCATAAAGGAAAAGCGTTTCTTGTATCTTGGAAAACTCTAGAAGAGTATGAACGTAACTTACCTGGACTCCATGCTACTTGCATATCATGCAGTCCATTCATGTGCTTGTCAGATGGCAATCTACATGCATACACATACCTTAACGTCATTCTCTATCTAATGCATAAGCAACTTGAACTATACATAGAACTACGCTATACTTAGAACACTCTCCTTCTATCCCATGCACTTATGTGCCTTTCACTATGTTAAACCCTTCAAGAACCACTTGCGGTCACCACATCTTCCAACTCAAGGTCTTGTCTCGAGTGCTCATCCACTAAAGTGAACCCATTATTCACCTTAGGATTAAGACATTAAGACATTCGTCTTACTCTTCTTATAACCACATTCGATGCATGATTCCGACCGATGGAATCACACATCTCAATCCTAACGATGCACTCGTCACTACCTTCATGCATCTTAGCCCACACTAAATCCTCATTCCCATCCATCCAAGCCACACGGCTCTAAGCCAACTCTGAGACTCAAGCACCGTATAACTATACTCATGACAGATTATCCATTACATATGATAAATCCATCTGACACGTGTCTCACCATGTTACACATGTGCCTTACCCCTTTATCACCTAAGATCAACATATAACATGTTGATCACCTGCTCGTAGGGACAAGGGCCATACTCCGATACCAATTTTCTCTTAACCCAGCTAACATGACTCTTCATGCTACCCGTCCCTTTTGATAGTTCATCCCAGTCATGCTTCCGCTGCATACTCTTACACTTGTTCCACTACTTCGCCCATCACAAGCATGATTGTCAATAGTCATGTCACTTCGTGACATTCCTCAGTCATGCTTCCGCTGCGCACTCTTATACTTGTTCTGCTACTTCATGCATACTCCTAGCCATAAGTCCATCATGGTGACACTTGTCACCTCAGACTATAGGCTATGCCATAACTACTTCGGGACACTATTCCACAGTTCCCGACACTAACCTTCACGTTCCACACCCATAAATCACATAACCATCCTTATTTCTAAGACACGCCAAACGGAGTGTCACTGCCACGTGGAGTACACTCCACGTATACTCCCTTCATACATACCACGCCACATCACCACTATGGCATACCCGCCATATGGTACATCACTATATCACATGCAATACACTCCTTGTGTACTCCATCCACATGCATTATGCCACATCACCATTATGGCATATCCGCCACATGGTGCATCACCCATCAAATGGAGTACATTCCACATGTACTCCATTCATACACATCCCGCTACATCACCATTATGGCATACCCATCATATGATGCGTCACTCCACTACATGGAATACACTCTCCATATACTCCATGCACGTTACGCCATATCACCACTATGGCATACACGCCATATGGTGCATCGTCCACCACATAGAGTACATTCCACATGTACTCCCCACGTACACCATACCCCACACAAAGTACATTTATCGTGTACTCCCTTCATACACACTACGGCACATCACCATTATGGCATATTCGCCATATGGTGCATCACTCCACCACATAGAGTACACTCCATGTGTACTCCTTTTACACGCACTACGCCATTGAGTACACTCCACTCGTACTCATCTCGTTCCACACTACGTCAGGAGGGTATATTTTACATATACTCTCCTTGTCACACATTACGCCACACACAAAGTACACCCAGTGTGTACTATTCCCATTTCATCTGCCACGTCACCAATACAGCACATATTCCATAACCACTACACAGCACAGTCCACAACACTACACAACACACTTCCCAAATATGCCCAACACTTCACATTACACTACATAGCACAATACACCTCCATAGAACACAAACAAGCCCAACACTTCACTACATAAAGTGCCCAACACTTCGTTACACAACACCACATCACAATACCACAACTCCACAACCTAGTCAACTAATCAATATCCAACATAAATACGAGGGATAGAGGGTTATACCATCGACGGGATAACCCGTGCGTTGCTCATTGACCGTCATAGGCGATGATGTTGGAAGAGTCATACGTGGTGGCTAACTCACGTACGGTGACTGTTTAGGCATTTGGATAGCTGGGTGTGGTCTTGGAAGGGCTCATGGTGGCCTTCTGATGGTGGTAAGGAGAGTAACACGGCAGATCTAGCCGTGTGCAGTGGCGGTCAATCACACGCAGTGACTGTCCATCACGTGCAGTGGTTACCCACCACATAAAGTGGTGGTTTGGACCTAGGGCTCGGCTAAGGGAGGTGCGGTGGATCTCGTGGTGGCGTCGAGGTGGCGCCACGGTGGCGGCCCTGGCCATACCGTGGAAGAGAAGTCGTGGGAGAGTGAGAGAGAATGTGCTTTCCTGGGTGGCAGATTGGGGCCATGGGAGGTTGGGTTGGCTTGGTGGCGGCCTGAGGAGGCTGGAGGTGGTGGTTACCAGCAGTGGGTGGCGGTGCACGGTGGTGCATGGTGTGCAACCTGTGTGTGCATGAGGGGGAAACTCGTGCGGTGGAGAGAGGCTATGGGCCTCGGGTCACGTGGAGGAGGAAGGGGGAGGAAGAGGGAGGTCCATGGTGGTGCTCGGTGGCCGTGTACTGTGGTGCACGGTGAGGAAATGGGTTATAGACCCATTTCGGGTACTTGCCATGGAAGGAGAGGGAGGGCTGCGTAACTGGGGCTAGCTTCGGTGGAGGATGATGGCTGGTGGGAGGGGAGGTCGCTGTGGGAGCAATGGAGCCATTAGGCGGCGCAGTGGCCTTGAGCCCGTTCGGGCTTTGCACTTCCAAGGGAGAGGAAGAGAGAGCGTGGGAGAGAGAGGCTGGCATGGATGGACTCGCCAGAGGGAGAGGAGGCCAATGGTGCCGGCGGTGAGGACAGGCGACGCACGGTGGCGTCGGGCTGTGCCTTGGAGGCTTCGGCGTGGGGGGGGAATACGCGTACTGTGTACGCCGAAGGAGAGATGGAGGAGAGAGAGGGGGCTGGGGAAAAAGTGAGGGGGAAAGAGAGAGGGTCTGGGTTTATAATCAAGTCCCTTCGTCTGGGGATCCATGTAATGATCTAACGACGAGGGATCAAAACACTGATTCAAAATGCATTAAATTTTAACTTAATTAAAAGCGTTTAGAGGAATTAAGGTAAATATTATTTTAAACTAACTTTAGTTTATAAAATAATATTTCTTCATCATTAATAAAATGATGAAGTCTCACTTAACATGTTTAAAAGGATTAAACCATTTAATTAATAAAAGTTCTCAACATAATTTAAATCTCATAATATCTTAAATAATTGAAATCATTTTAATAATAATATCAAAATGATTTCCGGCAGTTATAATATTTTTGGAGCTCTTCAAGAATATTATGATTGTCGTATTTAAAATCAAATCTTAATTCAGTAACACTGGTAATACTCCTTATAAATATTTCTAGCATATTTAAAACACTGGGCGTGCCCTAGAAGTCACAAGATATCTTTCGTGACACGCCATCATGGTTCGACACGCATAACGTGGCTCGCAGTCACTTGTGAGAAAGGCAGATGATCACATAATCTCTGCCTTCGGGATTTGCTTACGTCATAAAGACGAAACATACGTTAGAAAGAAGAAGCGTACGTAAGAAGAAGGAGCATGGTATTACAGTGGTGTTGCAAGTCCCTCAATCAATTATTAAATTGTTAAATCGCATGATGAGCACATTGTTTTGGGGTGAGGTGAATGGTAAAGGAAAAAAAAAGTGGGTGGCATGGGATAGTATTTGTAAGCCAATAGAGAAAGGAGGAACGGGTTTGCGTAATTTGGAGGATATGCAAAAAGCATTGCATATGTGGTTTGCTTGGAACTTAACTCAAGGAGAGTCTCTATGGGCTAGGTTCTTTAAAGGAAAATATGTGGGCTCTTCACCTTGTTGTCTCATTGATAGGAAAAAAAGAACGAGGTTTTGGAAAATGATTGTTAAAAGTATTCCTAGTGTCCTTAATAATGCAAAATGGAGAGTTAGAGATGTGAACATTTTATTTTGGTATGATAAATGGAGAGATGGGGGTTCGTTAATTGATGAGTTCCAAATAGTGGGTAATCCGATGCTGAAAGTTAAAGAGTGCAAGTTGTCCAATAGTTAGGATGTGGACTATTAAGTATGATAGTGGGACAGGATAATTTGGAGGAAATTATTGAGGCTTTGGCCGTATGTAAGGAAGGGTCT
The DNA here is from genome assembly GCF_001411555.2 of Juglans regia. Lineage (NCBI taxonomy): Eukaryota > Viridiplantae > Streptophyta > Magnoliopsida > Fagales > Juglandaceae > Juglans > Juglans regia. The sequence goes on from NC_049904.1 coordinate 6,346,686, forward strand.
GATGTATTGATCTGGATGAAGCATGAGAGTGGGAATTTTTTTACTAAATCCGCTTGGGATTGCATTCGAATACAAGGTTCTAGTATGGAGTGACATCCTTGGATGTGGCATAAGTTGCTCCCACTTAAGATTTCGGTGTTGATGTGGAAGCATGGAACATGGCTTTGAGCGTAGATGATCGTCTTCAACGTATTGGTATCCCAATAGTTTCTCGTTGTGATTGTTGTGATGAAGGTAAGTATGAAGACCAAAACCACGTACTTTTCGAAGGTGAGTTTGCAAAGGAATTATGGCATTATTATGGAGCTACCTTTAGTCTTCCTCTTGGGCTTACTTGGAGGGAGACGGTAATAATTTGGTTTCGACGTGCATCCTCAGTATCTCAAGTGGGGCTCATATTGGGGCTTCTACCTTTCATTATTACTTGGCACCTTTGGCACAGGAGATGTACTGCACGCATGGAGGGTAGTATTCAGTCTATTAGTTCGGTTTGGCTTTCTATTAGAAGTTGGATGCGTTTAGTAAGTCAAGATATAAAAAAGGTTAGTAAATGTTCTAGACATGACTTACAAATTTTACAGATATTGAATATTCTGGCTTTGGTTTCTAATAGGAAGTTTTTAAAGCTAGTTGCTTGGCAAAAGCCAGCTCAAGGGTGGTTTAAGTTGAATACAGACGGTAGTAGTCTTGGTAACCTAGGTTCTTCAAGAGTGGGTGGTATTATTAGAAATGATCGAGGCCATATGGTTTACGCTTTCAATTCTTATATTGGTTATGGTTCAAATAATAGAGCTGAATTGTTAGCTGTTCTGCAGGGTCTCAAAGCCTGAAAGAATATGGGGATTAATTTTGTAGAAATTGAATTAGATTCTCAAGTAGTGATCTCGTGGTGGAATAGGCGACGGTGTGGGATGTGGTACCACGAAGATTTTTGGGAAGAGACTCTGGCACTTATGGATTCTATGGGGTGCATAGTTAGACATGTTTATAGGGAGGGAAATAAAGTTGATGATTGGTTGGCACGCAGTGGTGCGACTGGATTGAACTTTAAATGGAGATTTCTCATGGATGTGCCTAGGTTGCTTTGAGGATTAATCTGTTTGGATATACTGGGTTTGTCATCTTTGCGTTGCTAATAGTGTTATTATTCATGTGGCTTTTTGGTGGGATTCGCATGATTTTATGATTTTATGTTTTTGAGTTAACGTTGTTTGTGGTTCTTTTACAGGAATGGTTTTCTTGCTAAGTATTTTAGTATGTCTTGTCTGATGTAGTTTTCTTTTGGTTAGAGGCTTTTAGTAATTTTGACACCTGATTTAGGAACTTTCTTATTTATCTTGTAACCCCAGGTGCCGGTCTGTAACCACGGTTTTCCTCCTTCACAAGTGAGGGTTTATTAATAAAATTTAGGACAAGGTCACTCATGGACAGATGAACCTTGGCTCTTCTATAAAAAAATATAACTTATTAAAAAATAACTTTAAAAATATATATTCAAAATAAAATAGTGCTTGAAAACACAAATATTTCCTTCAATCTTTTATTTTGTATTTTTAATTTTAACTTTTTTAATAAACCATATAGCACCACATTGTACTGTCTTGTCAAGGGAGCAAAATGAATAATATAAATTAGGGAACATAGTATATCACTCGAACTGTATTAATGTGCCAAGTTAGGAATCAAGCATTAGTTACTAGCTTGCTTTATGGCTCCGATTTGACGATGTCATGCGTACGAGTAGTAATTTACTTATGATATTCGTTTGCTTGATCTATCAACAGAAATAATAGTTATATAGTGTGTAAAGGTCGTGCATTCTTTTAAAAAATAATAAATAAATATGAGACTCGCATGAAAACATTAATTTTTTAACGATGAACTTACTTTTTTTTAATAAAAATATGCGACGCTTGTACAATCTATAATTATATCTAGTATTACTCATCAACTAAAGCAATTCCCATCCATCATCATGCATCCTTTTGGGAAAGTTGAAAAACATGTTACACGAGGTATTGTGCTGATCTTGATCTAAACGTCAAGACACTTATGGAATTTGTTTTTTCTTTTATTGACAAGAATGTCAAGAGCCATTTGCCCAACTAGCAAATTACACGGAAGGATTTTTATTTTTTATTTTTTGAATAACACGAAATTAGTCTTTATTACCACCGCAAGTTTAGTATTGAGCCCTAGCTTTATCATTGCATCTAGCAGTATCAAGCATACTTCACGTGAAAGTTACATCGTACTAATATTCTTAGTCCGGGGTTTTCTTAATTACCTATAGTGGTTTTTGGGAAGGTAGCAAATAATTATATTTTGCCATTAAATTCACATCGTTAGAAAGCTCTCACCACAAATAATTATATTGAAACATTTTATTTGTCACGGTTTACAATACGTGAAAATTAAAAACTTTTTCCTACAAAATTAAGCTTATTAGAAAAAGTTTGCAGATAATATTTTTTTACGGTGACATATGCATTCATTAGTGATAGAATTGGTTGGTGATAAAAAAATTTTAATTCTCGCAAATACTATTTGGTAGCAAATAATTAGGTCATTCTACCAAATTCACGTAACAAATAATTATATTGGAACATTTCCCATTTGTCACGAGTTAAAATCTGTGAAAATAAAGACTTTTTTCCATAAATTAAGATCATCAGAAAAAGTTTGTACATTATATTTTATTATGGTGAAATATGCATTCATTAGGGATGGAATTGGTTAGTCACAATATTTACAGTTCCTATGAATACTATTTAGTAGCAAATAATTATATTTTGCTACCAAATTCACGTCATCAGAAAATGTCTGAAAATATTTTAAATAGGATATTTTTAGTGTTGCTGAACCAAGCCTGGTTTTTAAGTAAGCCTCTTTGTATTTTTGGAAGAGCCAAAAATAATATATAGTTATAAACAATCATTTTATTTAAATGATTTCATTTATTAAGAATATTATGTGATATGCATTATTTTAATTTATGTTAAAAACTCTATTTAACTAGATGGTTTTATTCTTTTAAAAATATTTACCAAAACAATCATTCTCGACTGACTTTAGCATCCGAGTGACCCCGGATATCACCGGAGTCCCTTCTTCGTCTTAGCTGCAGGTCTCGTGAGGTTTGGTTGTCGTGGCACTGCTTGGGCTGTGAAACACAACATCAACACGTATGTTGCTCATGATCCATATGAAGTCCATATCTACCAGCTTCTCAATGGTGTCCATCAGCCCACCCATCTTCTTCATGTAATATCCAAAATCAACAACTTCATAGCACATTTTCCTTTGCATTCTTAAAGGCCTATGGATATAGGCACGGTAGCACTACTAATATAAGTTTCTTGGTGAAGATCCACCGATCTTTATTAAATTCATCTATGATATGAACTTATAGTATTATGAAACCATGCATATACCACTAATCCCAAACATTGCTTTCACCAATAAAAGTCAAACCATGTACATTTTGTGACATAAACCCATCTACACCCTAGGCCACAAAATATTGTTATGTGCATCATACTTTAATCTAATCCCCCCATGGTAATTGTGCACATATCTTTCTTTGCCAGCCTCAGGGTTGATGCTACACAATAACATTCGCATGATATTTAGTTTTGGTTCATTTAACTGATGTACCCTGACAATTTTTGGAACCCTTTGGGTCTAGTGCTACTCATGTAAAACACAAATGACAACATGGCTAGCTATGATTGGCACTTTTCACCACAAATGACAACATTACAAATGTAATTAAGTTTATCAAACCAACCAATCTATCAATCTAAACATCCATATCCCAACCAAAGTTGTTATTTGTTTCCATACCTTTAAGTGCCTCGCAGCAGCCAAAATATTACTTTGTCCATCAAATAACAACGGGAATGATATAAAGCTGTAGAGCAATACAAAGTAATTATCAGAAAGTTTAGCAATCATATTGAACAATTAACCATCATCAACACCTCTTCTACACCAAACTTCCCAGGTATTATCATTAAGTTGAAGGTGCAAAATACCAGTCGACTTCCTTTAATAAACTTCCAGCAACTAAAGGAATTGCACATGAAAACAATTAAGTTGAAAAAATTCATGGGCCTGACTCATCTCATAAAACCGGTTCGACAAGAAATGATTGCTCATTCCTTATAAACATGCCCAATACCTTGTCCACAGGCAATGTAAGATTATTCCTCAACAACCTCCCCAATGTGTAGGCAAGTATTTTTCCTGGTCCTTGTCACGGGGTAAGTAGTGTGGGCCCCCATTCGTCCTGTGCCAGACTCTGATACCATGAATAAATTAATGGGTATAACTCATCTCATAAAACCGGTTCTACAAGAGATGATTGCTCATTATCTATAAACATGCCCAAGACCTTGTCCAAAGGCACTAAAAAACAAAACAATTATTGCGAGAATATTGATTTCTTAACCAATCTACTTTGGATAGATTTAACAGATTTCCAATAATGGTATGTGCATGAAAGCAATTCAATATTCATGCTAGCTCATCTATATGTACTTTCAATATCATCGATGAAGATTTGATTATATGAAATTAGTTTATGAGAGGATTTGATGAAGCCACAACACATTTGAAGTGTGAGTATTTTCCATTTATATTGATTTACATATTGCATGAAATAATTAAATATAAATTACAATTAATATTGAATGCATAGAAATGGAAAGTAGATACAAAGTAATCTGCTAGAATTAAGGGGCTATGTCACATATGTCAAGCCTTAGATCAAGGCAAAGTATCCTTAACACCCCCGCAAGCTGAGCATCAGATTTGAACAAACGTGAAGCTTGTATCAGAAAAATTGAAAAAGTGGTCGAGGAATACTTTGGTGAAGATGTCGGCAACCTTTAGGTGAGAGGGGACATACTGAGTCTGAAGTTTTCGAGCAACAAGAAGTTTGCGAAGAAAATGGTAGTCTAATTCAACATGCTTTGCCCACTTGTGACAAACGGGGTTGGTGCTAAAAAAAATCGCACTTTTATTGTTGCATAGAAGAAGAGGCCGCTGTGGAATTGATACTTGTAGATCATGAAGATGGTGCGTAAGCCAAATAAGTTAGGCTGCAATGTGCGCAAGGGCACGATACTCAGGTTCACAGCTGGAATGGGATACAGTAGGTTGCTTATTGGCACTCCAAGAAACCAAATTGTTACCAAGATAAATGGAGTAGCCAGAAGTAGAACAATGAGTGATGGGACATTCAGCCCAGTCAGCATCAAAGTAAGCAACTAGAGCACCAGGAGTTGCAGATGAGTGAAAAGTGAGGCCAAAGTGGAGGGTCCCTTTATCATAGCCAAGAATACGCTTAACAACAAGAAATTGATCTGTAGTGGAGTGTGTAGAAATTGGCTGACAGAGTTGACCGCATGGGCAATGTCTGGGCACGTGATGGTCAAGTATTGGAGGGCGCCGGCGAGAGATCTGTAGAGACTGGGATCCTAGAACAAAGGACCATCAACAGACAGATGTTGGGAAACAACCATGGGGTGTGGACTGGTTTGCTGTCAAGTAACTGAGCCCTCGTGAGAATATCCCCTGCATACTTCAGCTGAATGATGAAAAGACCATCTTTAGTTGACAAAGCTTTAAGATCAAGAAAGTAACTAAGGGAACCCAAATCCTTAGTGGCAAACTCAGAATTGAGCTTGCAAGTGAAGCTGCTAAGAAGAGAGGAGTTGTTGCCTGTAACAATAATGTCACCAACATAAAGACGCAAATAGATAATGTCAGACTACTTATGAAAAACAAATAGAGACGTGCCAACACGGTTGCAAGAAAACCCAAGTTGAAGAAGAAAAGAGCTAAAGCGCTGAAATGAGGCACGAGGAGCTTGCTTTAGACCATAGAGAGCTTTCTTCAACTAACAAACATGATTAGGAAAGCGATGATCAATGTAACTAGGAGGCTGCTCCATATAAACATTTTCAGTGAGAGTTCCATTGAGGAACGCATTCTTAACTTCAAGTTGCTGAAGAGGCCATTTGTTGGTCACATCAATAGAAAGTACAACATGAACAGAGGTAGCCTTGATAACAGGACTAAAGGTGTCATTGTAGTCAAGACCAGGTACTTGTGTATAGCCCTTGGCAACTAGGTGGGTTTCAAGACGCTAAATGGATCCATCAGGCAGATATTTGGTTTGGAACACCCATTTGGAGTAGACAATGTTGGTGTTTGCAGGTTGAGGGACCAAGATCCAGGTGCGAGTAGTTTGTAGAGCTTGAACTTCTTCATCCATGGCGGCAAGCCAAGTAGGATTCTTAGTAGCAGATTTGAATCCTATAGGCTCAGTAGAGGCAACAAGAGCAGTCATAAGTCCAGAGGAGCCAAAGACACTAAGGTTCGCCAGATGGTGAGTTTTGACAATACTAACTTTAGCTCGTGTGAGCATAGGGTGAGAACCCAATAGAAATGCAGGAGCAGGAGCTTAAGGAGCGGTGCATGGCTCAGTGGGAAGCGGGCTAGAAGCCAGTGATGGCGAGGAGGGACTTTCAAAAGAATCAATAGCCTGCAAAGACTCATCCATTGGGTCAGTACAAATAGCATACAGGGTAGATCCGGATTGAGTAATGTGCGGGGAATGGGGATCAGAGGAAAAGGAAGGTGGGTCTGTATGAAAAAGATGGGGTTCCAGAAAGTTGGAAAACTGTAGAGAGGAAATGGGTTGAGCCTGAGAGTTATCGATGAAAGGAAAATGGTTTTCATCAAACTAGGCATGTCGAGTGATATATAGCCGAGAGGTGAGGGGATCAAGGCAACGAAACCCTTTGAAAATATACTATGAGGAGAAAATTTGTTAGGCATATAATCACGCACGCAAAGGTAAACACTACAACCAAAGAGATGAAAATTTTCATAATTTGGAGAGGAGCCATATGAAAGCTCAAACGGTGACTTACCTCCAAGAAGCGAGGTGGGCAAACGGTTGATGATGTAAGCTGCAGGGCTGAAGGCATCAATCTAGAAGCGAGTAGAACGGTGGAAGTGGAAAAGAAGAGCCAAGCCAGAGTCAATTACATGATGGTGCTTTCGTTCAGTGCGACCATTTGGGCGGGTGTATATGCACCGGAAAGTTGATGATGAATGTTGTGGGTATGATGATGAGCTTTGAAGCAATTGCCAATAAATTTGGCACCACCATCACTTTGAAAAATCTTGATATGAGCTGAATATTGATTTTCCACAATTTTTTGAAATTGAGTGAAGACATAATAAAAGTCAGATTTGAATTTCAAAGGATAAAACCAAGTAAACCAAGAATAATCAACAATGAATAGAACGTAATAGGTAAATCCCAAATTTGATTTGATGGGGGAAGAGCCCCATATGTCGCAATGAATAAGATCTAACACATGAGACGATCTATGTTCATTACGTGAAGAAGGAAAATGATCATTTTTTGCAAGTTGGCATATACTACACAATGCTAGAGAGGGTAATAAAGATGTGAGATAAAGATGTCCTTTTTTATTTCAATAAAAGATAACAAAATGATTCATATGTCCAAGGCGAGCATGCCCTAAATCATATGAAGCATGAAGAGATTTACTTTTCAAGATAGAAATAAAAGAAGAGTTTTCGCGCTCCAGCACATATAAGCCTCCATCTCTCTTACCGGTTGCCACCGCCTTTCTTGTTTAACGATTCTGAACAGCAAAAAGATTATTAGTAAATGTAATAGATAAAGGAAAATCAGACGTTAATTTACTAATGGAAAGAAGATTTTTGGTGAGGTGAGGACCAAATAAGACATCTAATAAATGAAGATTTGGGGTAGGAGAGAGGATATCAGTATGTGTAATGGGTATGGAGGCACCATTCCCTACAATTATTGAGTCCGTATTGAGTGGACTGCTCCAAAGTGGATGGGTCATTGGACATATGGGCTCAAGCCCCAGTGTCCAAGAACCAATTAGAGGCCTCAGGTCCATTTAGGGAACATGAACCCGTGAAAGCCTCAGCAAGGTGCTCACTGGGCTCACTGGAATCACTGCGCGCATACCTCTGGTTGCATTGGTCACCATAGTGACCATCTTGGCTACAGATTTGGCAGGGGGGAGGGTGGCTCCCTTGGCCAGTGTGATCTAGACCACAATTTGCTAAGGAATGGCCAGGGGAGTTGTGGAAGGAGCTTCGTTGGTTCGACCTCTCCAGACCACGATGCGCAGCGGTGAACGCTGTGGCCGGAGGAGCAGTGGTCTCAAGTGACTTCTGGAAGAGCTCAAAGCTCTCAGTTTTGGAGACTAAATCTGCAAAACAGGGGAGAGGGATAAGTGCCATTTGCACAGCAGGGAAGCTAGAGAAGTCAACGCCAAGACCACGGAGGAACCAGTGCACCTTATCGATGCCATCAACAAGCTGGCCAATCACATAGAATTGGTCATAGAGGGCCTTGAAAGCTCAGGCATCGGCGGCAATGGGTTTGGTCCCATGCTTCATCAACTGAAGATCATCTTTGAGAAAAATTTCATGGGCCTTTGATCGGTGGCTAAAAGTGTTATCTATGGCGAGCCAGACATCGCATGCGGTGGAGAGGCCAGCAACCTTTTCAATGGGTTCCTCGGCGAGGGAGGAAAGTATGAGGCTAAGGAGGTGTTGGTTAGTAGCTTTCCAAGCCAAGTGTTTGTCATTTGGCATGTGAGAGTCAGTAGATTCAAACCTAGGGGCGGCACAATGGTTCTGTCAACATAGCCTAATAAATCTTGGCTCTCAAAAAGGGGAAGGAGTTGGCTCTTGCATAGGAGATAGTTGGTGGAGGAAAGTTTGATTGTGACCATGTGAATTAAGGTGTTGAAAGGGAGAAGGGTGTGGAGGTTTCGGTAGCCATTGGGAGGGAGGATGAAGGGATCGGATTGAGGATGCTAATCCAGTGTGGCTCATGATACCATGAGAGGATTTGATGAAACCACCACACATTTGAAGTGGTGAGTATTTTCCATTTATATTGATTTACATATTGCATGAAATAATTACATATCAATTACAATTAATATTGAATGCATAGAAATGGAAAGTAGATACAAAATAATCTCCAAGAATTAAGGGTTAGCTATGTCACATATGTCAAGCCTTAGATCAAGCCAAAGTATCCTCAATAAGTTTCACATCACTCACTCAATCAACTGACAATCACTACTTAGCTTGCCTAAAAGATTTTATAGGAAACAAATGAGAAAAAACATCCACTGTATCACAAGTTTTCCCATACCTAAACAAACCAAGCAAACCAATGGAATTAAAAGAGACAACCCAATTATATATAATATATATCTACATATCAACATCACGGGTATGCCACAGATGCGCGAAAAAAAAAAGGTTCTGCAAAGAAATAATAAAGATTACGTTCACCAAAGAAATGAAGTATTATTCAGGTAAACTGCATGTTTAGGTCTAGTACAAACTCATAATACAATTGGAAAAAATTGCAAGGTAATTAAAAGAACACACATGGCAGAAAAAAATCGTCCTACTTCAGACACTCTTTAACAAGGGTAGAAGCACAAATCTGGTAATGGATTCTCAGCATCTACGAGTGCATAAGCCAAAAGCCTCTAACTAGAAATCAACCAGTAAATTTCCCAAACCACTTGGAACAGCATGAAAAGCAGTATCAAGTTATAGAACTTGTCTAATGAATGAAAAAAATGAGTATGAACTTATCGTATTGCACAAAGTTTGTGATTGTAAATCTCTCAGTTCGACAAACTTACCAAATCGAAGGGCATAACTAGCTTTTTACAAAATTAAGCTGCAAAACACTAAAATATGTACAAGCATTGAAAAAAACCATGTTAGATTTCTCAAAATCTTTATAATGTCAACAAAAAAAGTAAACTCAGGATCTGAAGATCATACTTCATTATCAAGTTACGTTGAAGCAGTGGCTGCTATAAGTCTAACATTATTTTTACAATAAATAGAAGAAGATGGTAAAGTATTATAATAAGTGTATAACAGATCATCTAAATTCTCATGGGATATATCGACCATGCTTCTTCATGGATTACTTAATTGGAGTTTGTCTCTTCATCCGTCGATAGATTCTCTTCACCATTGCTTCCATCGTGGTCTTCATCAAAGTCATCCGAACAAGTGTCGCTATTATCGTCATTGATAAACGTATGGTCAAAGAGGCTACGATTAGTGTCCCCCATGATTGAGGAAGCATCAATCATGGTGGGCTCTACATCATGCTTGTGGAGTGGACTAAGCAAACTATTGTCATCGAAATGGACCGATACTTAATCATTCAAGCAATCATCCTCTTGGTATACATCAACATCACTAGAATCAGACACATCGTCTGCTATCACTGGTAAGTGATGTGAGAATTTATTTCACACATTTTCTTAGTCCTAATTGTTTTGATTCAGAGTATTTTGTATGTTTCTTAGCTAGGTTTACTAGAATTTTAGGTGTCTTTTACATTTATTTAATTCTTGGAAATTCTTGGTATTTTATAGTTTTTTAATTATTTAATTAGGTTGAAATTGGGTGATATGAAGAGGCAGAAATCAGGCTAGGCCTAGAGAGCAAATCCTAACTGGTCTGGTCCAGTCTAGTCAAACTAGAACACTGTTCGGTTTTTGAGTTCTAACTAAAGCTACAGACCTCGGTTTTAGATTTTGTTTGACTTTCTGGAAAGCTAAGACGTAAGCCATTTTGAAGTTCAAAACTTAACAGAAACAGGGAAATCTGAATCTATCTAGAGCTTTATTGTAGCCCAGACCCTGTTTTTTTTTTCATCCTGTATATGGAGTTCTATAAGTCATAATAAAGCAAGCCCAAGTTTGTTTGAAAGCTGAGAACGAGATCTAAAACTTTTGTGATGACTCAACTCCAAACTGTGTCATTTTGATGCTCTAAAGCTGGCTAAAAGTCAGTCAACCAAGAATTCTAGATTTTCAATAACAGATATGGGAGAAATCTTTTTTTTTTTTTTTAAATTTGAAAAGAGAATCGATTTAGAATAGATTGGATGACCTGCAGATATGGAAGAAGGGTTCTAACAAGAAAAATTTTCAAAGGTTTTGATAGTAATGTGGATCAAGAAAAAAAGAGGAAATCATAGAAGAAATCCAAATCCGAAATGCATTAGGAGATAGCCTGGACATACTTTACTCTTTTGACCATAACTTCCTACTCACATATCCAATTGATGTTATTCCTGATGGGCTGGAAAGGTATCTTAAGGAGCTACAACTTTGTGTCTAAGAAGGATTTATAAATTTAGACTCCTGCACACATACATGGCTGCAAAAATATGTCATAAAAGTTAGGCGATTATTTTAGGGGGAATCATGAAAACATTAGGGTTTCTCTTCTACCCTATATAAACATATCATTGGCATGAAATTGAGATATGAGGATTGAAGGAAGAGTCATAATTCTGAAAGAAAGAACTAAGCTCACGATTTTTGAAATTACAGAGTTCTTTTTCTCTTTGTCTAATTTTTAGTTGCTGAATTGTTATTAAGGATGTTGAATTCAAATTTATGTTTGAGAAATAATTGGATTATTTTATTAGCTATGATTTGCCAATTTTCTTATTCTGGACTATGATGTAGTTATTGAATTTTGGATATGATTTGAGTATGGTTGTATTGAATACCCTTTGTCAATTGCAATTGGATGATTTCGATTTTCATTCTTGCAATTTACTAGCCATGAGTTACATGCTTAAGATGTTTAATGAAGTAACGAAAGTTGAAGTTCAATATTAGTTCGTGAATTCATCAAACCTTGGCAGTGTAGTTTAGAAATAAATATACCCCTTTGGGACCTACATTCAAGAAATCCATAGAGCATAATGAATTTATAACTAATTTCTATGATCATGAAAGTAGACATAGGATTAATATAGGTATAAGTGTTATATCTTGAAAGTGGATATCATATAAAAAAGGGAATTCGGTCATTGTAATTAGTGAAACATTAATGAAAGGAACCAAGTCTAGACTCATTGAAGAATTCAATTGATGAAATCCAAGCCTTAGGACCCTTTCATATTTGATTTTTCAGGTTAAGAATTTGCTGTCAGTCACATCAATTTGGGATTGTCTAAATAATAGGAAATTTTATAAATTGGTACTTGAATATCCTTCTTATGGAAACAATACTCTTTTTGCCTTGTTATATTTTTCATGACCCATGCAGTTATGGTAAAGTTTAGGGACCATCATGTTTTTGGTGTTGTTGCTGGGGACGATTGTTTTCAATATTAATACAAATAATTTCATATATTAATTTTGACTATATTGTTCTGTTTTCTTATTCATTTAGACTGGCCCCACCCTCTCAGGGCTAAATTCCATCATTTTCTAGGGTTTTTAGGTTGTTTTATGTTTCTATTTGTCAATTTAAGTTTTCTATATTAAGTGTATGCCATGTAGCTGTGAGCTAATTGAGCTTTTTGATCCAAAAGTTGAGAGAACCCTGTGCACTAAGATGAAAATAAAGATTGGAGCTAGAGTAAGAACAAGTAGTAGCCATGGAAGATAACCAGAATCAGAGGGTGTTGTGTGACTATGCCGTGCTGAATGTCAATGGTGCTCAACCTAGCATTGTGAGACCTACAGTCAATGCTAATAACTTTGAGATTAAGCCTGGTCTCATTCAGTTTGGTGGAGGACCTGCTGAGGATCAACATGCACACTTTGCCAATTTCTTTGAGATTTGTGATACAATTAAAATGAATGGAGTTAGTGATGATGCTATTTGGCATCGACTTTTTCCATTTTCTATGAAGGATAAAGCTAAGTCTTGGTTCAATTCCAAAGTTCTTAATTCTTTCACCCCCCGGAATGCCTTGTCACATGCTTTTCTAAGTAAGTATTTTCCCCCAAGTAAGATTGCCAAACTTAGAAATAATATTACTAGTTTTGTTCAGTTTGATGGTGAATCTGTGTATGAAACCTGTGAGAGGTTTAAAGAATTGCCGAGCAAGTGTCCACATCATGGTCTTCCTGAGTGGCTGATTCTACAGACTTTCTATAGTGAATTAACAAACTTAGTTAGGATTACCATAGACATAGCTGCAAGAGGTAATTTAATGAGTAAGTCAACCAAATTGACATATGAGTTGTTAGAAGAAATGGTCTCTAACAATTATCAGTGGTCTAATGAAAGTGTTATGCCTAAGAAAGTTCCAGGTATGTATGATGTAGATGGCATAAACATGTTGAATGCCAAGGTAGATTCTCTGGTAAAAATGTTAGGTAAGCTAGGTAATCTGAATTCTGTTTCTAGTCTTGTATTGAGTTGTGATTGCTGTGGAGGAGCTCACATGAGTGCTAATTGTATGCAGGTAGAGCAAGCCCAATTTGTGTCTAATTTTAACAGGCAGCAACAACTAAAAAACTCTTATTCCAACACATACAACCCAGGCTGGAGGAATCATCCCAACTTTTCATGGAAATATCAAGGTAACCAAGATAGCAATTCTAGACCATTCCATCCACCTGATTTCCAACTAGAAAGTAAGCAGCCTTGAGAGATAGCTATTGAGAAGTTAGCCAATTCCAGTTTAGAGTGATTTGAGAGACTGGAAGCAAAAGTTGACCAGTTGGTGAGTTCCAACAGAAATGTGGAGATGCAATTGGGGCAATTAGCCAATTCCATCAATTCTCGTGGACAGGGCAATTTGCCTAGTAAGACAGAGGTCAATCCAAATTAGCATTGCATGACAGTCACCTTGAGAAGTGGTTAGCAACTTGGTCAGGTAAGTGGTGAGACTGTAGTTGGTGTGAAGTAGACCATGAAGAGGTGAGCAAAAAGGTCGGTGAAGAAGTTGAGGACCTAGCCAAGACACCATCCCCACTACCACCAGTCAAACCTTATATCCCTTCCATTCCTTTTCCTCAAAGGCTTAAGCAAAATAAAATTGATCGATAGTTTGAGAAATTTTTGAAAGTGTTTAGGCAGCTTTACATTAATATTCCTTTTGCAGATGCCTTAGCACAGATTCTTGCCTATACAAATTTCCTAAAGGAGATCATGTCCAAGAAGAGGAAATTGAAAGATTTCGAGACCATTTCCTTGACGGAAGAATGCAGTGCCATTATCTAGAATAAGCTTCCACCAAAGCTAAGAGATCCAAAGAGGTTTTCTATTCCTTGTACTACAGGTGATGTTACTTTTTCTAAAGATTTGTGTAATTTAGGTGCTCGTGTTTCACTAATGCCTTTATATGTGTCTAAGAAGCTTGGATTAAAGGAGTTGAAGCCTATTACCATCTCTTTATAGCTAGCTGACCGATCGGTGAAATATCCTTTTGGTGTTCTTGAGAATGTGTTGATCAAGGTAAAGAAGTTTATCACTCTAGTTGATTTTGTTGTGTTGGAGATGGAAGAAGACACCAAGATCCCTATCATTTTAGGCCGACCTTTTCTAGCCACAACTGGAGGCATCATAGATGTTAAGAATGGCAGGTTGACTTTGAAGGTTGGTGAAAAAGAGGTAGTGTTTAAGCTATTTGAAGCTACTAAATATCCTTCTTTTACTGATCATATTTTTTGAGTTGATTTTGTAGATAAGGGGACCAGAGAGGTTTTTAGGGCTAAAAATACTAAAGAACCTCTCAAGACTTGTTTAGTGAGTGCAGGGACAAGTAAAGATGATAATTTGGAGGTTGCAGAAGTGGCATGTGCATTAGAGGCTACATGTCCTAAGTCGAAGCAGAGATGTATTCATTTTGAGGATCTAGACCAAGGTAAGTCACTCCCTCCACCTTCAAATGTGCAAGCACCAGTTTTGGAGTTGAAGCCATTACCCTCACATCTCAGGTGTGCCTTTTTAGGCGAGAATAATACTTTGCTTGTAATTATGAGTGCTTCTTTGTCTAATGATCAACTTGACAATTTGATGCGTATTTTAAGATTGAAAAAAAAAAGCCATAGGATGGATTATATCAGACCTTAGAGGAATTAGCCCTTCATTGTGTATGCATAGAATTTTAATGGAGGATAACCATAAATCGATTGTTAAAAATCAGAGACGGTTAAAGCCTAACAAGAAAGTAGTTACAGTTGAAGTTCTTAAATGGTTAGATGCAGGAATTCTTTGTCCTATATCTGATAGTTCATGGATTAGTCCAGTACAGGTAGTACCTAAAAAGGGTGGGATGACTGTGGTGCATAATGAATTAATTCCCACTAGGACAGTAACTGGGTGGAGAGTCTGCATAGATTATAGGAAACTTAATAGTGTTACCCATAAGGATCATTTTCCTTTGCCTTTTCTTGATTAGGTGCTTGAGAGATTTGCTGGGTATGTGTATTACTATTTTCTAAATGGTTATTCAGGGTATAACAAGTTTCCTATATCCCCGAAGACAAAGAAAATACCACATTCACTTGTCCTTATGGTACTTTTGCATTCCGTATTATGCCTTTTGGTTTATGTAATGCACCTGCTACATTCCTGATGGCTATTTTCTCCGATTTTGTTGAAAAGATCATGGAGGTTTTATGAATGATTTTTCTATTTTTGGATCTTCTTTTGATGGTTGTTTAGATAACTTATCTTGAGTTTTGCAGCGTTGTGAGGAAACTAATTTAGTCTTGAATTGGAAGAAATCTCATTTTATGGTGCAGGAAGGTATTGTTTTAGGCCACAAAATTTCAGCAAGCAGTATTGAGATGGATCGAGGAAAAATGGAAATTATTAAAAAATTGCCATCACCTACCAATGTAAGGGAGTTTGAAGTTTCCTTGGTCACGCAGGATTTTACCGGCCTTTTTTTAAGGATTTTTCTAATACTTCTAAATCTCTTTGTAATATGTTGAATAAGGATGTTGTGTTTAATTTTTGATAATGACTTTTTGAATGTTTTTAATAGGTTAAACCAAGAGTTGGTGTCAACTCCAATTATGGCAACCCCAGATTGGAGTTTGCCTTTTAAGCTAATGTGTGATGCTAGTGATTTCGCTTTGGGTGTTGTTCTCGGCCAAAGAAAAGACAGGAAGTTGCATGTTATATATTATGCTAGTAGGAGTTTTAAATAATGCACAGTTGAATTACATAACTACTAGAAAGGAATTGCTTCTTGTTGTGCTTGTGTTTGACTAGTTTTGATCTTATCTTGTAGGTTCCAAGGTGATCGTATATACAAACCATTCAACAATCAAGTATTTGCTGAAAAAGAAAGATGCCAAACTACACTTGATTCGGTGGGCGTTGTTGCTTCAAGAATTTGATCTTGAGATTCGAGACAAGAGAGGCATGGAGAATGTGGTGGCAGATCACTTGTATAGATTAGAGGGGCAATCAGGAGCAGATAAGGTGTCCATTAATGAAAGCTTTCAAGATGAGCAGTTGTTGGCAATTTCAGTCATCCCCTGGTATGTTGATTTGGTGAACTATTTAGTGAGCGGCATTGTTCCCCATGATTTGAGTTATCATCAAAAGAAAATGTTTTTGTCGGATGTGAAACATTATTTTTGGGAAGAACCACTACTCTATAAACACTGTGCAGATGGGATGATCAGAAGATGTGTGCCCCAGGATGAGATGAAGGATATCCTTGACTATCGCCATTCCTTGGAGTGTGATGGACATTTTAGTACCTCCAAGACAGTTAAAAAGGTATGGCAATCTGGTTTTTATTGGCCGACCATGTATCAAGATGCTAGACAGTATGTGAGCATGTGTGATAGATGTTTGAGGGTTGGCAATATTTCGAAAAAGAATGAGATGCCCTTGACCAATATCCTGGAGGTTGAGCTATTTGATTTGGGGAATTGATTTCATGGGCCCATTTCCTTCTTCCTTGAACAATCAGTACATCCTAGTAGCAGTGGATTATGTGTCTAAATAGGTTGAAGCTACTGCAACTTAGACTAATGACTCTCGGGTGGTGATGAGATTTGTGAAGAAAAATATTTTTTCAAGATTTGATATGTCTCCTTACATACTTGTCTTTGGAAAGTCTTTCCACTTACCAGCTGAATTGGAACATAGAGCTTATTGGGCAATTAAGGAGTTGAACATGGACTTGAAATCTGCGGGAGAAAAGAGATTGTTATAGTTGAGTGTGTCAAAGGAGTTTGGGTTGGATGCTTATGAAAATACTCAAATTTATAAGGAAAAGAGCAAGCATGGGCATGACAAGCATATTCAGATTAAAAACTTCGAAATTGGGCACAGGTGTTACTCTTGAACTCAAAAATTAAGCTATTTCCAGGCAAGCTTCGATCTAGGTGGTATGGCCCAATCACGATAACAAAAGTGCATCCATATGGTGCTGTTGAGGTGCATGGTGAGGTCACTAGTGCATTCAAGGTTAAGGGGCAGCGTATGAAGCCTTATCTTGCTGGTAATGTGGTTCCTAGAGGAGTTACTTACTCCTTGAAGAATCCTACCAACGGTTGATGGTGTAGAAGTCAAGCTAATGACTATAAACAAGCACTTCTTTTGTTTTAGTTATTGTTTTTATTCAATTTTTTTTAATAAAGATGGTTGTGACCCCCCTTCTTTTGGTTGTGTTGTGTAGGTTCGGAAAAATCAAGTAAGAAGCTAGTTCATGTTCAATTCAATCGGGCATTCGTTGTGTTCAGCCTTGCTAAAAGGGGAGTATTAGTCTTCCATTTTTCTTTCCCTTCACATTGAGGACAACATGAAAATTAAGTTTGGGGGAGTACATATTTGATTATGCTGAATGCTGGTACCGACTATGTTTTTTCACATTCATGCAAGTTAATTGGTGATCATGTCCATGTCTTCTAAACCAAATTTTTACGTGAAAGATTAGGAGAAATAAACCTACATTTACACTTGTGTGAGACTTATTTAGGATCAACATTACACTTTTGGGTTCTTTATTGTGTTAAGCATTGCACTTTTTATTTAGGATAGACGATATCTTATAAAGCAAGATAAGCATCCTTGTTTTCTTTAAGATTATTGAAGTACACATTTCCTTGCAAAGTTGTGTGAGTTATGTGACTACGCATAAAAGATGAGTGTGATGCTTTTCTTGTGATTATCCACTTTGATCTAGTCCTAAATAGGGTTTAAGTAAATAGAGTGATAATGATTAGATAGTTGAATAAATAAATGTGTATGAAGCTCTATCTACTCCAATATTTTGAGTTGCTTAGTAACTAGGAGTATTCATTATCAATGTTTACTTTTACGTCAAACGGTTGAAATATAAGTATACAAAAGCACTTTAAGTGTGTGACTTGTTGAGTAACTGGGTGCATCTATCCAAATGCTTGTATTCGAGTCAAAAGGCGAGTGAGAACTTAGAGACAGAGTAAATATTATTGAAAAAAAAATAGTAAAAAAAATAAAATAAAATATATATATCTAGTTTGCTACCTTGCTTGTAGTAGTGAGTATGGGTGATTGCATGTTGAGTTGTTACATGATTCAAGTGTGTTGGTTACATGATAAATATGATTGACTTGGAATTATGTATGGATATTTGAATTAGAGAATGTGAGTATGCTTAGTTTCCCTTTCTTCGCTATTGTTTATGTACTAAGTTGAAAATTTGATATTTGCATGAAAGGTCCTTTAGGTGTGATAAGTTGATCCTAACTATGGTTATTGTCCTTTGTTTTTATGGTTTTCCTTTTACTTGAGGACAAGCAAACATTCAAGTTTGGGGGCATTTTATGTGGAAATTTATTTCACACATTTTCTTAGTCGTAATTGTTTTTGATTCAGGGTGTTTTGTATGTTTCTTACCTCATTTTTCTAGAATTTTAGTTGTCTTTTAGATTTATTTAATTCTTGAAAATTCTTGGTATTTTGAATGTGTTTAATTATTGAATTACGTTGAAATTGAGATAATATGAAGAAACAAAAATCGGGCTAGGCCTAAAGAGCAAATCTTAGTTGGTCTGGTCTAGTCAAACCAGAACACTGTTAAGTTTTTGCGTTCTAACTAGAGCTACAGATCTCAATTTTAGGTTTTGTTTGGCTTTCTAGAAGCTAAGACATAGACCTAAAACTTTTATCAAGAGCCCAAAACCCAGTTCTACTGTTTTGAAGTTCAAAACTTAGTATAAGTCTGAAACTGTCCAGAAGTTATTGCAGCCCACACCCTGTTTTGGTTATCTGGAGTTTTATAAGTCAGAATAAAGCAAGCCCAGGTGCGTTTGAAAGTTGAGAAAGAGTTTTAAAACTTTCGTGATGCTCTAAATCTAGCTGGAAGTCGGTCAACCAAGAATTCCAGATTTTCAGTAGCATATATGGGAGAAATCTTTTGTTTTAAAATTTGATAAGATAATCAACTTTGAATGGATTAGATGGCCTACAGATATGGAAGGAGGGTTCTAAAAAAAAAAGCTCCAGAGGGTTTGAGAGTAATTTGGATCAAGAAAAAAAAAATCATAGAAGAAATCCAAATCCGAAATGCGCTAGGAGACAACCTGGATATACTCTTTTGACCATAACTTTCCACTCACACATCTGATTAATGTGATTTCTAATGGATTGGAAATATATCTTAAAGGGCTACAACTTTGGCTCTAAGAAGGATTTCTCAATTTGGACTCCTGAATCATCTACATGGCTGCAAAGATAAGTCGTAAAAGTTAGGCGATTTTTTTAGAGGGAATCATGAAAACATTAGGGTTTCTCTTCTACCCTATATAAACATATCATTGGCACAAAATTGTGGGAGGAGGATTGAGGGAAGAGCCGTAATTCTAAAAGGAAGAACGAAGCTCACGATTTCTGCAATTACAGAGCTCTTTTTCTCTTTCTCTAATTTTTAGTTGCTAAATTGTTATTAAAGATATTGAATCCGAATTTATGTTTGAGAAATAATTGGATTATTTTACTAGTTATGATTTGCTAGTTTTCTTATTCTAGGACTAGGATGTAGTCATTGAATTTTGGAGATGATTTGAGTATGGTTGTATTGAATACCCTTTGTTAATTGCAATTGGATAATTTCGATTTTCATTCTTGCAATTTACTAGCCAAGAATTGCATGCTTAAGATGTTGAATGAAGTAACGAAAGTTGAAGTTCAATATTAGTTCGTGAATTCATCAAACCTTGCAGTGTAGTTTAGAAATAAATACACACATTTGTGACATACATTCAAGAATTCTATAGAGCATAATGAATTTAGATTTAATTTCTTTGATCAGGACAATAGACATAGGATTAATTTAGGTATAGGTGTTATATCTTGAAGGTGGATATCACATAAAAAAGGGAATTCGGTCATTATAATTAGCGAAACATTAATCAAAGCAACCAGGTCTAAACTCATTGAAGGAATTCAATTGATGAAATCCATGGCTTAGGAACCTTTCATATTTGATTTTTTAGGTTAAGAATTTGCAGTCAGTCACATCAATGTTGGATCATCTAAATATTATAGGAAATTTTATAAATTAGTACTTGAATATCCTCCTTGTGGAAACGATACTGTTTTTGCCCTGTTCTATTTGTCATGACCCATGCACTTGTCGTAGAGCCGGCAAGAAGAACTCCCATGACATTGAGAGAGTTCATGGCCTAGGCTGGCAACTTCATCAATGTAGAAGATACTCTTCGGGTATTGATGGAGCAAGAAGGAAGGAGTTGGAGTGAGCAAAGGCCCCGATCAAAGCCAAGCTCCATGAGAATCCAGAGAAGAGCTCCCAAGAAAAGAGGCGGGAGGAAGTCCCAACAAGCCACATTCACCATCCACGACTGCTTCTCCCAATAAGAGAGGAGAGAATATGTGGAGCAGGAAATACAACGCTAGCCCCGGGCCCAGAGACTGAAGTAAGAAAGAAGGAGAAGGTCGAGAGAAAGGAGTAGGAATCGAGGCAACTTGCACAAGAGAGAAGACAGCCCTTGACGGCGACAAACGTCGTGGGTACCACAGTAAATTCGAACCATAGTAGAAGGATTTGCGGGTGGCTGAGTGTCCTCCTCAAATAGAAAAGCACATGCTAGGCAGGCCCAGTACCACTAGGTGTACTCGGCCGAGTACCATCCCACCAAGCATCGAAGGGGAGACCCTACCCCTATCATCTCCTTCACCACCCGTATTTGAATAGATGTTGCTTGACCCCCATGCCATTGAAGGGTTTCTTCGGATTCATGGTTCAGCCTGTGCGAACCATCATGTTATTGGTCCTCGTCAACAGCAGCCTTGCACGGCCCCTGTCACGGTCGACTTTCTCGTAGTGAGGACCCCATCATCATAAAACACCATTATTGGAAGGCCGAGCCTCAATTGCTTACGGGCCGTCACATCGACCTACCACCTCAAGATGAAGTTCCCAACCCTCCAAGGAATAGGAGAAGTTCGAGACAAATAGGTCTTGGCAAGGGAATGCTACGTCCAAGAGCTACGGCAAAGGGATGGTGGGCTCACCTCGAACGGCACTACCTGGAAAGAACAAGCCGCCCACCACTATAGAGCCCAAGGAAGCCTTTGTCTGTGACTCACCCTAGCGAAAGGTAGGCCTAAAGGTTGCCTTATCCCACCCACGGTGGAGTGCAGGTCAGCCTTTGGAAGGCCCAAAGATCAAAGCTTACCTTCCTTGCAAACGTAAATAGTCGGGTGCGAGTCCAGTCACAAATTGCCCGAACAACATACCTCCTTGCAGGATACCATAGGGAAAGGTAGGACTAAAGATTGCCTTTTTTCTCCCACAATGGAAAGCGGGATTAGCCTCACTGCTCCCAAATGAAATACCCCATCCTCCCTCTCAATGTAGAGTGTGATCAACGTCAACCTGACCCAACACTTATCTTCCCTGCAATATCAATGAGTAGGAAACTACCTGAGAAACGCACCTCGCATGGGACCAAAGGGGAGAACCAGACCAAAGGTTGTTCTGCCCCTCCCGCGATGCAGAGCAGGTATTGTCCCTTCGGCAACCCGAACAGCTTACCCCAACTCTTATTGTGGCAAAGAGCGGACTAGCTATATCGCTGTCCAACTTACCTCCCCGCGAGATACCACTGGAAAATATAGGCCTAAAGGTTGCCTTGTCCCTCTCACAATGGAGTGCGGGTTAGTCCTTTGCTACCCAAAATCGAAAACATTACCTTCCTCACAAGCGTCAACAAGCAGGAGTGGGTTCAGTTGCAAACTACCCAAGTCAAGCCAAAAGGCCACTTGGGCCCTCCCACGGAGGAGAGCGGATTTAGCTTTTGGGTGGCCTAAACACTTGCCCCAACCTCCTTTACGAAAGAATTGAGGGTTCAGCCTTAGCCTGGCCCAAAATGTTACCTATCACTGTGATGTCAACAAGCGGAAATGGGTTCAGTAACAGACTGCCCAAATTACTTACCTCCCTACGGGATACTATAGGGAAAGGTAGGCCTAGAGATTGCCTCATCCCTCCCGCAATGGTTAGCAGGATCAGTCTTGCAACTACTCGAATACTAACCCCAACTCTAATCAAGGTGAAAGAGTGGACTGACCCCGTTGCGGTTTGAAGAAGTTACCTCCATGAGGAACCAAAAAAGGCCAATTGACTTAAGGCATCCCGACCTCTCCCCATTGGAGTGCTGGTTTAGTCTTTTGGCTACCCAACATAAATAGAATCTCCAAATATGAAAAGGCATCATGCAGATAGCTACACAGTGTCAACAAGCAGAAGTAGGCCGAGTCTATGAACCGTCCAAATACTGGAGCAAAAGGTATGGACATCAATGGCGCGGAAAACAATAAGCATGGCACGACACAGGCCAAAAAGGTTCAGGTTTGTGACATTAACCACTATTCCCAAAAGAGTGGTGATAACATCCTTACTTGACAGGTATGATGGGTCAGAATAATGAATGAAGGAAGACAAGTATATCTCCAAGCTACCTAGGCAGCCTGCGTCACTGCAGATGAAGGAGGCAAGTTGAGTCGGAGGCCATCTTTTCTCCCAGCAGCAGGTTGCGGGATTAGCCTTGCCGAAGGACTGCAAGAAAAAAGAAGCATAAAGTGGGAAAACACGACAAGAATATGAAAAGAGAAATAAAGACAAGACAACCAGCACATGTCGCCGAGGCCCCAAAGAGAATGGCCACGTAATAAAGGCTAGCAAAAGAAGCGCGAACGAGGAAGCCACCAGCTAGTGGGGTCGTCAGGTATAGGCCGAGCACCGGAGGGGTAGGCCGGAAACCTTGTAGCCAGCTCTCCAGGCCGACCACACTGGAAGAAAGAATGAAATGACAAAAAAGAGAATATGCCAAAGTCATAGCCGAGTGTGGTCAATAGAGTAATAAGTACAATGGTGCGCAGCTAACGCTAGCGGATACGGCTAAATTGGGAAAGCATCGTAAATAAAGATCACAAGGAGGCTCTAGGGAAGGCTGTCCAAAAAAAGAAAATAAGCACAACACAAGCGGACGAACGGCCAGTTAGTGGGGTGGATAGGAACCCTGCGTACTCCTACGCCAAAGTCCCCCCAGACCGGTGGCAAAAACAAAGAACAGATATTGATCAAAAAAGAAAAAGCATTAAGAATAAGATAAAGTGCAGGTACATATGTTCTCCAAAAAAAAAAAAACAAAGTGCAGGTACATACGTTCGCCAAAAAAGAAAAAGAAAAATGAAGAAGAAAGGTAAAGCAAAAAAATGGAGCCGTCAAGTCTCAATGCCGGGAACACCAACGTTGGCAGCATCAAGAGCAGGATCACCCAACCCTACAGCGGCTGGCACAGGAACAACTGGATCTAGGAAAGCTTCGGGCATCTCTTTCCTCCCAAGCTGTGGCCAGATTTGAAGGTCGTCGTGTTGGAAGGAATGCCGACAAGATTAAGACCCTTTAGATATTTCGTGAAAGACCTCGAACGCAGCTCAAGACTCCCCAAAAGGTAATCCTGCATCGACCTACGGCCCTCAATAAGCCCGTGTCCCCACACATCATCTCAAACTCCAGGGAACAACTTCAGCGGTCTGTCTAGGCAAATGGCGACATCCTGCGTTTGGGATAAGTTGTCCTGAAGACAAGCCGCTCCAATTGATCCTTCTCCTCCTTCGCCTTCCTCTTGAGCTTCTTCCAGCGGCACTCCAACTTCCTAACCCTCTTGTGCTAATCCGACAGGCTTCATCATGTCCTCTCCAGCTCACACTCCCACAACTCCATCTCTTCCCTTTCGCCGCGGGCATAGTGAAGGAAGGTGGTAGTCATTGAACGGAGGCTTAGGTTCTCTTTCTCAATTGTCTTTTGGCCGTCCACAATGATAGCCGCTAGCTGAGAAGTGCCATAGTGACAAGAAGGACCGACATGCAACAATTAGCAAAAAAAACAAAAAAACAAAAAGAAAGAGCAAGAAGAAGGAAAAAGATAGGAAAGAAGGGCTAAACCTCGTCTAAAAAGTCAGAAAAGCACTTGACAACCTGACTGATGGCCTCCGCACGACGGCCACCCATTTCCAGCTAGGATAAGGGAGGAATGACTCCCACTGAGCCCTCGACCTCTGATGATTGTGTAGCCACTTCAGGAGGAATAGTCTAACCTTTGCACGAACCTTCCGAACCAGAGCCGATTACAACATTCATAAGCGGGTCACCCTCCGTTGGATACCCTGCCTTAGAAGGCGTTTATGATGCCCCCAACCTCCGTTGGGATGGAATGGTGATTTAGAGCGTCAGGACAAATAACTCAAGGTTACATACCCCTGTACATGTCAGCTAATATGCAATGCATCCTATATATGAAATATTTGCAGCAGATTAAGGGTGAAAATGTAACTTTATGCCAGAATAATTAAAAATATCCCAAATGCATTAATGACCATCATAGGTTCAAAACCGCATGGTAGCATAAGTTAAACATAAAAGTCTCCAAAACGCTTTATGCATTCTAGAGCATGAAGAATTAAGGCTATAAACATAAGGATCAAGTCTAATCTCTCCTCGAGGTTTGGCTCCTCCTCAATTTGTTAGATCCAGTGCTCCATCTACCCCGTCCCCTTTAAATCCTGGCACAACTTCTATCATTCTAAGTGGAATAATAGTGGGTCCACAAGGGGTGAAATTTACATGAAATCCTAGTAAGTTAACAATCAACTTGCACAAAGACAAATCATTCATGAAGAATGATCAATATAAAACGCAAAAAAATGTGTGTGTGTCTCCCATCTAGATTTCTTAACATTTTTTAGTAGAAAAACTTAGGCACATATTCTTTGTTCAGAGAACACATTTGACTTTGCTCTGGCATTCTTTAAAAAGAATCCATTCGAAACCCGTTGACTATTTTCCATCAACCCAGCGGTTACCACTCTTTTAAACACTCAAGAGTTTTTCATGACATGTGCATATGTAGAAGCTTTCATGTAAAA
Organism: Juglans regia; assembly: GCF_001411555.2. Lineage (NCBI taxonomy): Eukaryota > Viridiplantae > Streptophyta > Magnoliopsida > Fagales > Juglandaceae > Juglans > Juglans regia. The sequence goes on from NC_049904.1 coordinate 6,371,981, forward strand.
ATGACATTTATAGATGCAATATGCTAAAAATGGTAAAAATTTTACATGTCACGATATTTTATGCTCAAAATGACAATTAAAACATGAATGTGTCATTTCGGAAAAGATCGTAGCGGCTAAAATCAAATTCGTATTAAGTTAGGACTAATACTACTATGGATGAGGTTCATAAACAAAGGCTTCAAAAATGGATATTTACAAAAATACTCCTAAACTATTCAAAATTGCTATTAAGACCCTAAATTCTCACTATTTGCAAACAACCTTCAAATTCAACCAAATTTCATGGACCTCATATTTTTTATATTCTAAAGTCATCTAAACTCTTAGAATTGTAAATAGTGAAAATTTGATGGACCTCAAATACTCCCAACTCGTGGCATGCACTCTAGTTGCTGTCTTCATGTGTTTTCAACTATTGATCCCTATGAATGCATGCTTAAGCAACTTTCTTTGATCACAAAAAATCACTAAAGTCCTTAATGATATGACAAAGGCTAATTCTTGGATAAGCAAGTTCATCCCCACACTTAATCATGGCTAAGAACCTTAATCTTCATTAATCTTTCATTAATCAAGTTTGGTGTTCTTAGTGCAAATCATCAAGGTATGCAGTCACAATACATCCAAAATATGCAAATTTCATTCTTATTCCAATCAAAAAGTTTCTATATGCTTAATCATCAAGTCTAGGCGGAACAAATCAAGCTTCAAGCCTTAATCACAACTTACTTAAAATCCATGCATATTTTGATGATCAAAACAAGATAGAACCAAAACCTATCATGACATGCTTCTAATAAAATATCAAACCTTCCATGATCATTCTAAGACATTAATAAATCATATCAACACATTCTTAAGATATTCTATAGCTAAATTTCCACTTAAAATAATTCAAACACTTAACCCATCCTTAATAAACCCGATTTTGAATCAAGCATGGTAACTTTATCTAAACTTAACCAAAATTTATTCTAACACTAAAAAACAAGACTTTACATGCAAACTAAGATCTAGGAAAAGAAAACTCACAAATTTCGTGGCCCCCTCAAGCTTCCAACACAAGAACACCAAGAACTTCAAGAACACTCAAGCTCACACACACTTTTCAATTTCTCTCAAGATTAAGAGGCAAGATGGCTCTCTATGCTCAAGGGGAAGCTGGCGAGAGGTGTGGAAAAATGAGGGGGTGAAGGGGCCTTTTATAGGTGGCCAAGCGGGTAGAGGCATTGGCCTTGGTCCATGGGGATTGGTTGAGGTGGGCGGTGGTGTAAGGGCTTGATTTTTCAGATTGTAGTCCATCAGCTTGTGTCACTTGTGTAGAACAAAACAATGCCCTAAACCCCCATGATTTCATCACTACAGTTGCTAGATTGCTCCTGTGGGGCCTGGTCAAGTCTTGATCATCACTTTGACTCCTCTTCTTGGCTTTTCTTCAAGGTTGAATTGTGCAGAGGTAAGATCATTTGTTGAAGCCTTTTTAAGGTTGTAGAAGGGGGAGGGTTGGCTTCCATGTGACCATGGAGGTGCAGCTCAAACAAAGTGATGAAAGGGAGGTAGTTGCTGAGTGAAGTGGTCTTGGGTGCCGATGGTTTTGGTGCCTCTTTGGGAGGGAAATCTGAGTCAAATGGTCATGATGACCATGATGACCTCTTGTTGATTGGGTGGTGCTGGAGGTGGAATGGGGTGGTGGCTTAACCATAGCAGATGGGTGGTTGAAACTCAACCAATTTAGTTTGTATCCAACTAGCTTCCTAGGTGCAATCGGTTTTGTCTATTTCGTTTGGTTTTTTAAACTAATTTTGTTCAAGGCTTGGTCCAAGTTATAAGGGATCATATGAGGTGTTAAAGAACCAAAGTTCCCTTGAGAAAAAAGAAAAAGGGCACACATGTGTGCCGATTCTGTAGTTTTGGAGTTTGATATGTCATTTCCTCTAATGACATCTGTGGAGGTTTATCTAGGGTCTTAGTATGGTCTAAGAGTGATGTAATTGAGTAATAAAATAAGAAAATTTTAGATCAAAAGGTTAAGAAAGATTATGAAAGAAAATTAAGCTTCAAAACTTGGTTTAAATTTCACTAGTCTTGGGTAAGTTGATTAATAGTCTTAACCAATTTTAAAGCTTTAATTTGGGTACTTAGTGTATGATATGGGCTTAAGGAAACTCATGGTATGGCGTATTGGGCTTTCAATTTGAGGAGTGAAATAAAACAAAACATGGCTTTGGGCATTGTGGGCTTAAAAGGGCCATGAGTGTGGGTGAATGGCTCATGGGCTTTTGGGCTTAAGTGAGTTTGGGCCTTGTTTCCAAATTTTAAGAGATTAGAAGAGACCTCAAGATCCACAAGGATGGGGCATGAAAGGCTTTCCTTGGCTTAATTGGGCCATGGGTCAAATCCAAACCAAGCTTGGCCCAAAGGCCTTGAGCCTTCCTCATAGTTAGGCCAAGGTTATCCTACCAAGTCTTGAATTCCTAAGAGGCTTGGTTAAAGCCTTCAAAGGCTTGGCCCATAAATATCCTAAGGTTCTATAGGCCTTAATAGAATTACTAATGGCCTTGCCTCTCTAACCCGCCATGCTAAATAATTAATGACACTAAGTGTCATGGTCTAAATGAATCTAACTATCAACATTAAAGTAGAATAATAAAATAAGCATTAACAATAAAAAATAATAATAATTGTAATAATAAAATAAAAAAAGATTTAAAGCCCAAAATTATAAGCATAATCTAAGGGCGTCTTAGGGTTAATCCTAATGGTTAATTAGGCGGGGTGTTACAACGTTTGGTCATGCAGACCCTCCAAACCCAAGCCGATTATAATATCCAGAGGGGGATCACCGACCTTTGAGTGCTCAGCCTGAACGAGTGGGTCATCAACCTGACTCCTCAAACCCGTGCGGACTACAACATCTAAAAGGGATTTGCCTCCCGCATGGCCCTCCATCTCTGCATGGTTGCTGGATGTAGCAACCACCAACCCTTCTTCAACAGTCTCGTCCCCAAAGGAGTGGCTGCCGATGGCAGAGCGAGACGAAGGTGGAGAAATCCATCAAGAAGAACGTTGCTCTGCGTAAGCTCGCCCAAGAATCATGACCGTATAAATGTTCTGGATAAGGTTATTCAGCTCCACCTCATCCGTGGACACCTTAGCAGTAGCAACCGGCAATGACATTGCGGGGTGATCGTCGGCCGGACCCCTCATCTACACCTTAGTCAAGGTCACCAAGGCAGTAGGGTAGCCGACCTCTGGTGTAGCTGACTCTCACGATGGAGGATTCAATAGCTCCAAAAGAGCGTCTACCGTCAACCTTGGCCCCCTCCAATCGAGGCTTCTTCCCCTTACCCAGTGAGGAAAGGTTCGAGGAGCGCTTCCGAGCAAGGACAACCCGAGGCCAGACCGCCAATGTATGAGATAGTGAAGAACATAAAGATAATTGGGCAGAGGAAAGAAAAATTGGAAAACTGAAATAGTAAGAAGGATACAGTGTAATAGAAGGAAAAAACACCCAACTCCAAATTTATATAGGGGGAAGGCGACGGTTGGCCTCCCACCACGTGGCAGAAGGGAGAAGTATGAGACAAATTCTGGATGTGTAATCTATGAAGCGACGCAAACGCGAAGAGCCCCTGACACCCTCACATTAATGTGTTTGAAAAGATGTCATCAGAATCATCAAAAGGCGAGCCAATAAAAAATGATGGGAAAACATTGCCAGGATTACCAAATGAAAGGGAGTCTTCCCGGACTTCGAAGCTGTGCACAGATCAACAATGGGATTCGGACTTCGGAGCTATGCACATATCAAAATTGGCATTTGGGCTTCAGTGGCCAGACGGATTGGAATAGTGATAAAATTTCCATCGTACTCGTCCGGTAGGAATTAGCAGGTTAACTATAGGGGATTTCCCCTACTAAACCCAGTGATCCTGTGAATGAAAGATAATGGAATCAAGACCAAGGCCCAACCCAAAGACAAATAGTCTCCAACCCAGCCCATGGGAAGGGTCCTCTGGACGCAACTTGCAGCAAGTAGGGTGCTGTAGGGGATGGGACTCGTCGATCTGAAGGCCCCTCGAGTAGTGTCTAGCTTTCAAGTACTCACCCGCACAGTAGGCATAATGTGTGGGGAATCCTTGATCTTTTGACAGGAAAGACATCAACGGACTACCGAGGATACTGTCTGGAAAAAGGAAGTTGGAGAACTATGCCACATTAATAGCACCACTACCCATGCTACACGCGACATTAATGGTGTCGTTGTAAAGCCACCCTGCATTAAAGGACTCTGACACAAGAAATAGTGCAAAGGACGCAGACTCCATAAGGGCAGACACAATCTGTCCCCTCATACTTATAGTATAAATAGCAGATCTCAGGTACATGAATATCTCTCTGATCCCTAGACTTCTTTACTTATTTACAAACTTCCAAAAATACTTACTAACTTTGGCATCGAAGTTTTTCCGGCCCCAAGGCCACCCTCTCCTAGTTGCACTATTATCCATCCTTTGCAGGCCCATTTCAGAAGACCTGAGTTGTCCGAGCTTCGCCCAAAGATGTGCAAAATACGACTTTAATAGTCAAAATATATTTTTTAATACTATTTCTATTTTGAGAATTGAAAAAGTTGATATTATTACAATTTTGTTATTATTACATTGATATTATTACAATTTTGTTATTGTCGGGTTGTAATAATGGTTTCTTTTAATATGCTTATGTTTGTTGTTGTTGGGATTATGATTTGTAATATTGGACTTATTGGTATTCTGACAATACGCTTACGTTTGTGATTGTCGGGATTTTAATATCGGTTTTATTATAGATTAATATCTCAAAAATATTGGTTCTGTTGGTAGGTAGTTTTCTTTTTTTTTGATATCATGGCTACTAAAATTATAAATTTTAATTCTCATATAAAATTATGTTAATAAGGACAAATGGGTTATGCAGGCTAGTTTAATCAGTTTACATATTTTGGGTTGAAAAGAGTCAAAACGGATCTGTTGTCACCTGCTATTTATATGAGTTGTGTAAAGGTTTTTGGGTTTGACCCATTTAATTAAATAGGTAATATTCGGGTTGACCCGTATAAAATAGTCATATTAAAATTTTCAATTTGAGTTAGATAAAAAGTCACACCATATTTATTTTTCAATTTTTGTAGAGGGAAAATGAAAATTGTTTGAAGAGAGTTGGTAGATGATATAAGAGTAGCAGATGTTAATTACAGCTGCACCTCTTAACATTTAAAATTGGAAGACTTTCGAGATTTATAAAAATCTATATATACATCTAGATATTCATATTTTAGAGTTCAGAAATTTGGCCTTTTTAAACTTAAACAACTTTAAAATTCTTTTAAGATATGAATTTTGAATTGTTTTAAGTGTGTGTATTTTGTTCATATTCTGGAGGCAAGATTTTTTAATTTCAGGCTTAAATGCAATTCTTAGGATATGGAATTGTGTGCAGTTCTTAAATGCAAGTCTCCTATATCAAATGCTTAAATGCAGGCTTAACCTATGGAATCCAAACAATTCTCATGCAGAATCTCTATGCATCATTGACACAACTTTCTAGCTAGTACTTAGAATGTTTTGTTTGGTTCACCAGTTGTGTTGGTTTTTCATCTAACAAAATTGGTGTTAAGTTGATCTTTAAAAAGTAGGGCTAGAGTCGAGTATAATTTGGTTTGAATCAATTTGACACCAACATGATTTACCCAATAATTAATCGGATCATTTTCATGTAAACCCGGATAACTCATGGATTGACTTGACTTGACAGGACCCTTTTTTTAATACATTATTTTTTATAGTGCACAACTTTATTTGGTATAGTTAGATTATTTTCAGTCACTCGTATCGTAATTCTAACAATGGAGAGACATAATTATATAGCAAATTAATGTCACATAGAACATTAGAGTCATCAACTTGGATAGAGGGATCTTACAAGAAAATTGCATTAAGAAGGAAATATAACCGAATTCCAGTGGAATAAGTTGGTAGAAACAAAATCGATTCAAGTCCAAGCACTAAGCATCACTAATTCGTAAGGATGGACTGCAAAACTTGCTAATTCTAAGGTTTTCACATCAAACAGATCGAAAGAAATCCAAACACAAGCAGCACTCTCAAATATTTAGGAGTCTGCTTGATCATCATGATATTCTTCAACCTCCTCTTCAGTAATTGTCTCCAGAACAGGAGAAATGGGTATCTTAGTCAGTGAAATGAGAAAGGGTGGTGCAACCTCAACCCAAGAAATACTTTGATGATGAACGAATGGATTCTGATCACTTTCTTCAAACTTAGATCTTGCTTCAGTAGTACTGGAGGATCAGTGGATTGAGAATAAAGTTGGTGGAGATGGTGTTTTAGGGTTCACTACAACACAATTGCTTTTTAGTGACAGTTGGAAAATTGTGACAGTCTCTAAACCGTCACTAAAAGACATTTTCTGTGACAGTTTCTAGAAACCGTCACTAAAGATAGATGAGATTTTTTTTTACGTTCCAACGTATGGGAAATTTATATTCGAACATCACATATACATTCGAACGTTGTGGCTGTTTACGTTCGAATGTGAAATGTTTTAGCGCAACCGTTCAAACGTTATTAATTAACGTTTGAACGTGAAATGTTTCCTCCAATGTTCGAAATAGAAATATTCAATAATATTTTTCTTTACAAATATTAAAAATAAAATACAAAATTTGATAGAATGTAGTAAACAATAGTCAGATGATAACATTGTCCGCGAAAGTCGAACTCCGTACCTCCTCAGTCAAGGTATCAACCTTGTCGTTAAGGATAGTTACACGATGGGTGAGTTCAGCAACAGACACTGATATAGCCTCGCGCGATCGATCGATCTTATGATCGATATGCGCAATCAGCTGTGAGATGATCGCATCAACCCAAGCAGGTCGCTCATCTCTTGCAGATGTACTCGGCGTATGCTGACTACTACTCCCCACATGACCTGGCTCAGACTGCGTTGGAGGAACTAGATCCTCTACAGGGGGTGGTTGACGTCCCCTCGCCTGTCCAATGCTACGTCGATGCGTGGTTATGTCGAGGGGGCTCATCTGATCTTTGACCCGCTCCTCTGGCTGGGTCCGCACTCCCCATGCAAGAAATAGTCGGCTGATTAGGATACCGTATGAGAGATTATCCTTGGAGACGATGCTCGCCTCATAACGGATCCTCTCAAAGATGTGCAGTGGCAAATCTATAGGATCTCCACGTGCCACTCATATAAAAAATTGTGCCCGAAGCTGACTAAATGTGGTTTTATGTGCCACAGGATCGACATTTATTGCAATAATAAGATGCAACATGTAGAAGAAATGCAGCAGATGGTTCTGGTTGAAGGCGTTCTTCCGCTCGATCTGCATGTGGTCCCTCCCGGTGAGGATGTAGAAATCCATGTCTCAGTCATCATCCCGAGCCTCGACGCCAGTATCTTCAGCCTCTAACTAGCCTGCATCTCTGGCTGATGTTGGCTCAAATGGGAGGCTAATAGATGATGTAGAAGTGCCTACATCCTCACGGGGTATTAAGTGTGCAAATGTCTCAACTCCTTGACGAATTCCAAGGTGCTCGCCGATGACATCTGGTGATACCTCAATGGAAACACCGCGTACAGTCACGGTGTGAAAGGATGCATCCTGAGGCATGTCACACATCCCTATATAGAATTCCTGAACCATTGAGGGGTATTCCTTCCCCCTCAATGTGTAGATATTTCCCCAGCCTCTACTGAGGAAAAACTCTCTCAGGTTCGTCTGCTGCCAAAAGAGTTCGTCGAACTCATTAATCAGGATCTCTTGCTCTACCATAACAGTACGAGCTCCGATACGAGCAGTGTCCGACGTGGCTCCTTCCCTCCCTCGTTTCCTAGTATGCAGTGGAAGAACCATATCCTGAAAATAGAAAAGGAAAAAAAATTATTTACATTAATGCATTTTTTTGTGTTAATTTTAAGCTGCTCTGCATTAACGTTCGAACATAGCAAAATAAACATTCGAACGTTAAAGATAAAACGTTCAGACGTTTATTTATACCTTCGCACGTAAAATAATGTAAATAAATTTACGTTCGAACGTAAAACATATACGTTCGAATGTAAAACATAGACGTTCGAACATAAGCAAAAAATAAATATTGGCTGATGTACGTTCAGACGTTTATGTTATACGTTTGCATGTATTTGTTTTACGTGTGAACGTAAATATGAACGCCCGAGCGTTGAAGCATGAATAAAGTAGAAAATCACTACGTTCGGACATTATAATTAAACGTCCGACCGTATGTGATTTACGTGCGAAAGTAAAATACTCACGTTCGAACGTATGTCGTTTAATAATATTTAAAAAGTAGTACGTCCGGACGTATACATTAAACGTTTAGACGTAAAATTGATGAAACTGACGTCCGAATGTAAGACAATGAACGTTCGAACTTAGAAGCCAAAACGACTACGTAATTTAAACATCGTATGTTTGAACGTCATGCTGAAACGTTCGAACGTTACGACACAGAATGGTTGAGTCGACTCAGCCATTATTGAAATCTCAAAAATTTCTCTACAAGGTTCTAAATGGCGAAATGTCACCGTAGAAATGAAGTATATACTTCAAGAGACATTTATACGGTGACTATTCGGCCAATAGCTAGCCGTGGTGGCCGGAAAATGGAGTTGAAAATCCGGCCACCACTTATCCCGTTTTAAACAAAACTCAATCCAAATATCAATAAAATATATGTTATTTGAATAAAATATGAATGCCTACCATTTAGTGACGGAGGCTTGGCAGCGTGGAACAGAGACTTCTGAGGAATACTGTCCTAGTAACATAGACATATTCACCTTTTAATACGTTACTAATTATTTACGATCATTACCTTTTAAATTACAAGAAAAAATGATGGAGATGCAGTCGACTTTTGAGAAATCTTCTCCTGGTGACATAGACATATTCACGCAAGTGCTCGGGCCGCAGTCTAGTATGGCAAGAGGTTTGGGACGATCTATCAAGCATAGATGTTCATCCTCCTCAACCTCATCGGTTTCACAAATTAATAATCTTACGATAGATTTAGAAGCTGCACGGCGTGAGAATGAGTATATGAGGTCGAGACAGCAAGAGTTAGAGTCTCTCTTAGAACGACAGTCTCATTTAGAGATGCGTTTGCAAGACCAACAGAAAGACCAGGAGGAAAGAATACGCAGTGAAGTGCAAGAGCAAGTGCAACGGGAGATGATGGTGCAAATTGAGCGTATTATGTAGTTGCAATAGAATCGCGGTGGGCAAGGAAAAAATAAGAAATAAATTTTATCAGTATTTCTGGCTAGTTTTAATATCTAATTTTGTGCTTTTATAAGACATTGTTAATTGTTAATTGTTAATTGATGGTATGTAATATGATACAATTGGTATTATGTTTTTAAATTTTATGAAATTAATATTTCTGATCTGTACGTTCGAATGTAAATAAAAATTGTTCAAACGTTGTTCACATTCTAACAAACGTTCGAACGTAAATGCATAAATTGGATCGTTCGAACGTCAAACTCTACGTTGACCGTCCTCACACTAAAACGAACAAACCGTTCGAACGATAAAGCGATTAACGTTCAAACACAGAACTTGCATTTGAACGCTCCTTCGTTACATTCGAAATAATGCCCAAACTTTAAACACATTACGTTTGACATTTACGTTTACGTTCGAATAAATATTCGAACGTTTATTGTAATTAACGTTCGGACGCATTAACATTCGAACGTAAATATGATACGTTCGAACGATAATCAATGAACGTCAAATTCTCTCATTCGAACGCCAATCGGTCGGGTTAACGTCTGAACGTTTAATTTTATGTCTGAACGTGACTTTCTGTGACAATTCTCAACTGTCACAAAAAAGGGAACGTTCGAACGTTGTACCGAACGGAACACTTCCAACAGTCACTAAAAATATTTTTTGTGACGGTTGAACAGTAAACCGTCACCAAATGTTTTCTGTAACGCACTTTAAGTGACGGTCGTGGTGACAGTTTCAAACCATCACCAAATATCTTTAGTGACGGTTTGCCATTTTTTTGTGACAGTTTCCTCTATCACAAAAGACACATTCTGTTATAGTAGTTAAAGTGATAAAGAGAAAAAAGGAGACAAGGACGCGGTATCAAATAAATAAATAAGCCACAAAGCATGGTGTTTTCTTCTTTTCATGGCCGTTGCAGCACTTTGTGGTGGAAAGAAAATAGAAACATCTCTAATAGATTTTATTGGGAGACATGGCAAGAACTGGAATTAGAAGTTTAATGAAAGTTGGCCCGAAATTTCTTTTTCGGATACAGAACTTATTTTAGTTAGATCTTATAAGATTTGGAATCTCTAACTATCTTGATTAATGTTTTAATTAAGGATCAAAATTCCTATAATTCATTTCCAAACTCTAAAGTCTAGATCAGTGAGAAACTTACTTTTGATATATATATATATATATATATATATATCAAGGATAAATACATTTTTGACATAATAAATTATAATATATACTCTTTATATAAATATATTTTTACACATTTGATCATATGTACTCATATTAAAATTGTAAAACTTATATAGATTATAGTTAAATTCAATACTATACTACTACATGTTAATTATTATAAAATGATGTATTTATACTATAATATAAATAGAGTAAGTTAGGTTTGGATTCAAAAACACTTTCAACCCATCTTATCTCATTATTACAATTTTCACAAATTTTTACATAAAATATAATAAACAATTCAAATTTCTCAAATTCTGAAACAATAATAATATTAAAAAATAATATTTTATTCAACTTTTAATTTTCATCTCAACTCATCTCATTTCAACTCATTATCCAAATCAAACCTAATAGTTTAGTATATGTAAACATATTATTACTAACACAAATAATCCGTAAAACTAGAAAAATCAGATCAGACTGGACTGAAACCGGAAAAATCGAATGTCCCGGTTTCGTTAGTGAATCGGTCTGGTATTGCTTCTTAAAACTTTAAAACCAGTATATACTGGTTCGGTTTTAAAAAAATGTACAAAACCAGACCGGTAATTACACTCTTAATGGACTTCACTTCTTTTTTTAAAAAAATACATAAGACTTGTAAAGTTTAAGATTGTATATAGCATTACTCTTAAAAGAAAATAATAGCCAAGGTGGAATAAAACTAGCAAGAAAGAGAGAATGCAGAATTGTTCATTAAGCAGGCCGCAAAGCCGTACGCGCGCATGCAAAGGGTCGGCTTACCTACTGAGACAGTAATTTGCATTGTTTCAGATAAGAGAGTGTAGAGTGAAAGATGAGAAGATAAAGAGAGCTAAGAGATTAGAGTTATAGTAGAATTCTACCGGGCCACCGGCCATGCATGCAGCGATTTTAAAATCATTGAAAATAATTAACTACAGCGATTATTAGAGATATTTTGATTGTTAGAAAAAATTTGATTTCTTGTGACAGTTTATGGCAAAGCCAAACGCCATGAGTGGCTTTCAAGTTTCAGGTCTGGATCTAACAAGTATAATTTTGTAAGAATAGCTCAATTATTAATTGCAATGACGGCTCGATTTTTGGGGCCAATGATGTCGGAATTTCTCTCTATTTATTTATTTATTTCTTATATTAAAAAGATTATATGTGATACTCCTAAATTTGAATTCGAACGAGGGAATTAAGTATGAATTCATTGGGAGCTGATATATATATTTTTTTTTCATTTTGATATATACAAGTAAATTTGCGTAACAATCTACGTACTAATATTATTGTTTTTATATTTTAAATTTAAATTGGTACTATTTTTAATAAAATTTATTTTTTAACTAATCATATTGAATAAATGTGAGTATTAATGTGCAAAATTTTTTACAATTAGATTTTTTTTTTTTTATTATCATCAATCTGTATAGAGTAGAAAATAAGGCTTTACACCTTTTAATGAAAATCTGACGTACATAATTAAGAACTCCTCGTGAATTTCTTTTTTTAAAAGTGCACATACACTTGATTATTAATTTTTCATTAATTTTCAAAGGTAATTACTGCATGGCCTTCAGCAGATATTAATTAAGTTATTTTAATTTGAGTAAATATTCTCATTAGCGAGTTTTTAAATTCTACACCGCACATGACTTGATGTGGCAAACGGAGTTCATGAATTAATATAAAAATACAAAAACCAACTTCAGATTCTCAATATTTTTTTGCCTTGCGTGTAAAAAATTTGATAAAAAAATAAAGTGAAAATCAAACTAATCCAAAACTGAACTAGTGATTGAGAGAGCTTGAGAACAGAGAGAGCTTGAGGGGGGAGCCGGGAGGGAGAGAGAGAGAGATCAGGGTTCGATGAGAGAGAGAGCTTGAGGGGAGAGAGAGTGGTGGACTTCGGTGAAAGAGATTGGTAAGAGAGAGATTGAAATCAGATAGATATGTGAGGTGTACCAGTGATGCGCACAACAGTAGTACTACACGTACAAATCAATAATTAATACAAGAGCATACAGTAGTCCACAGTACAGCTCCTCACCTATTTAAACTTCATATTTATTTAAAGAGAAATTCTAAAATTCCAAGACACTGCAAACGACATGTCGTTGCAGGATGCATGTAATTCAAAAGAGCTACGTGAACTAGCTCGGACTTTATCAGTTTTTTTTTTTTTTCAAATATATTTTATAACTTAAATAGAAATAAGTATAATAGGTAGATCATGTAGATTTAAATGATAAGATGTATCTGTTATATTTATATAAAAATGATTTTGACGATGCATGCATGGTGATCAACTCGCAACTAGCGCCGAACTCGGGGTCGGGAATTACCTCTGTCGTCTTTGAATGCGAACCAAGTCTGTATGAAAGTTAGGCCGACTACTATTATGGCGGCCAAAAAAGCCATAAATGTCCAGGGGCTTCTGAAATGATCGTGGAGGGCTTCAGCAATCCAGGTCATATACTTAACCTTGAAGTGTGTCTGAATGGCATCTTGGACATCCCAATATGCGTCGGGGTCAGGAACCAAGTCGGTGCCGATCTCATTGAAGAGTTGAGCCACTTCCTCGTCGCTGCCAAGGCAGTTCTTGAGTATTCCCTTATTCCTCAACACTATTACGTCTTTGATGTTATCAATGAGTGAATCCAGGAATAATATGTATGAGGTGATCTCGAACTTGTTGTTGAAATCCGGACACATCTCGTAGGCTATCAAATTCAAGAACTTGGGCCCCATTGAGTCATCAACTATTATTGGACAAAGCGAAAGGTATCCCGGGTAGAGAAATCTATCAAAACGTATTGTTGTCAAGGGATCATCACTATCATTCAACCTCATATAGATTCCAGCTGCTCTAAGCTCCTCCACGTTGCGATAAGTCAACTTTAATCGTTCCCCGTTCTTCTTTCTGCCATCACTTTGTGTATTGTCTTTCATGATTTTCGTCCGGAGGAGATCGAGAAGATGGATCGGCCTTTCCGTAGTCGGTAATCCATTCTGGCTCGACTGCGACTTACCGTATGCTTGCTGATTAATGAAATCTGTAATGGACTTCTCCAATTCAACTTTCTTTGTGCTGGAATTCATCAAATCCACAAGGAGCTGATAAGGAAGTTGATTCTCCAACAAGAACAAATCCTGTGTCGCAAAGGCCATCAGATCGTATTTCATTTCCCAGTCTTTGCAGTTTTGGCTAACAGCACAATGGATGGACTGTAATATTGCACACCCGTCCACAAACAGCATCCAGGCGAGGGCCTGATCGCTATATTTCTCGGTCACCTTGTCGTCGAAACACTGCCTCAGTTGCTCGATGTTCTTCTCAACAATGTCGTACAAAATCTCATCCTTTCTACCACTGTCTTTGACGAAGTAGGATGCCATTCTAAGCTTGTACGCCTCGGCTCGCTTGTATTTTGGCTCACCATGATGGATGGGACCGATTGCAACTATCCTTGGCTTGAAATACTTGTCGAAATGTTTGTGATCCTGCAGCAACAGCGGAACCTTTTGTATTTTTGGCGTATTAATACTGGGATGATCATCTGGGGCTGATTTCCGCAGTTTCTCAAACCTCTTTTTTTTCAGCTCGCAGGCTTCCTCGCCGATTTCAATGATCCGCCTCCGCAGGCCGGAACTGTCGCTGCCTCTGCTTGTTTCACCAGCTTCGGTTGTGACAACATTAACCTTTTTCGAAAGCAACTCCTCCATGGAAATAACATGCTCCCCACTTCCGGCCATGGCGTGCATGTACGTACGTATTTGCGCCTACGTGCAGCCAAGCAAGTGAGATATTTGGTACCATTAATGTTCAGGAATGAAGTACTTTATAGGCTGAGGACAACAAATTAAAATTACGCTTAACCCCTTTTCACAATGTGTAAAGAAAAATATCTTGGCCACAAATAAATTATATAAAATTATACTTACAGCTGATGTGGTAGGTCAAATTATAAAATTATTTTTATTATAAATTATATTTAACAGATTTTATAAAATCACATTAATTTTTAAATTTATTTTGTATAATCATTTTATATATGTAGCACGTCTCACTTTCAAAACTATCGATTTTAGCATTTGGCATTTGTATAATTAGTTCGAGATATAGATTCCAATCATGTGTTGTCCAGAATCCCCCTTGATTGGTTAATATATTTATTTTGCTAGCATCCCTATCATGTGCTCTCTTCCTTGATCACAAAAGAAAAAGTATCATCGTTTTCTCCGAAATGAGTAGCAATTAATGATGAGGGTTCATCACATAAACATTTCCTAATTTAGTGAATCTATTTCATATTATGCCACATTAGGGTGTCATGTGATTTATTAAAAAAAAGCTTTAAAAATATATTCAAATAAGATAGCGCTTGAAAACACAAAAAGAGAGAGTTTAAAATCCGATACTTCATCCACCTTTTTATTTTATATTTTTAATTCGAACTTTTTTAACAAACCATGTAACACCACATTATAATTGTAGTGTCATGTCAAGGAAGCAAAATGAATAATATAAATTAGGGAACATAGCATGACTCGAACTTTATTGATGTGCCAAGTTAGGAATCAAGCATCAGTTACAAGCTTGCTTTACGGCTCCAATTTGATGATGTCATGCGAACGATATCATACGTGTGTAAGCAACATGTATACCTTTAAAAAATAATAAATAAATATAAAATTTGTATAAAAAAATTAATATTTTAATAATAAATTTTACTTTTCTTTAATAAAAATATTCTACATTTATACAATCTATGATCATATCTAAAGTAAAGCAATTCCCACCCGTCATCGTGCATCCTTTCAGGAAAGGAGAAAAACATGTTACACGAGGTATCGTGCTGATCTTGATCTAAACGTTAAGACAGTACTCATGGAATTTCCTTTTTCTTTTATTGGCAAGAATATCAAGGACTATCTGCCCAACTAGCAAACACGAAAGGAATTTTGGGGAACCCACCCCTCATCGTGTATCACCTTTTCTATTTAAGGAAATTAATTTGCTTTAAAAACAAAAGAAAAAAAAAAACTGGAAAGGAATTTTTTATTTTTTATTTTTTGAATAACACAAGAAGTCTTTATTACCACAAGAAGTTTAGTATTGACTAGCCCGAGCTTTATCATTGCATCTAGCAGTATCAAGCATAAATCACGTGAAAGTTACATCGTACTAATATTCTTTGTCTGGGGTTTTCTTTAATTATACCGATTTGTTTATATCAGAATATTTATAGTAGTGAAAAAAGTTAAATGAAATTTTTTTAGAATATAATTTTTTTAATATAATTTTTATTTTAAAATTTAAAAAAATTGAATTATTTATTGTATTTTATATAAAAAATTGAAAAAATTATAATGATTATCACTACAATATAATTGCTTTGTGACAGTCTCCAAACCGTCACTAAAAGATATTTTTTGTGACTATTTTTGGAAACCATCATTAAAGACACACTACAACAAATAAGGTCTTTTGGGAAAAAAATCACAAATTCGTCCCAAAAAATATCTTTTGGGACGAAATTAAGCTGGACCGTTCGATCGCATTCGAACGGATTTTTTTTTTCTAGGACGAATTAAATTCATCTCGAAAATTCGTTCAAATGTCAGAAATAACGTTCGAACAATGAGGAACGGTTCGAACGAGTATTTCATGACCGGTCGATCGATACCAATCCATTCGACCAAATACACATGAAGAAACGTTCGAACAAAAAAATTGATGATCAAATGCAAATACTGAATTAGTTATACGAAACTGTTCGAATGGCGCAAAATTTTTTAGCGTTCGAATTCTAAATTTCAATGTTCGAACGATTGTGTCTAGGGGTGAATTCGGTCCGGTCCGGTCGGTCTCGAGGAGGTTTTGTGGACCGGACCAGACCAATTCGGTCTAGGGTTTTCTCACCCTGGAGCGGACCGAATAGGCATAAGGACCGGTTCGGTCCAGTCCGGTCCGATCGGGCCTATTCGGTCCAACCAAATCCAGATGGGCCTATAGCCCAACCTTATTCTTCTGTTTTTTCGGCCCAATAGTAAAATCCACTAACATTTTCTCCAATTTGAAGCAAAAAAATACAACATATAAAGCCACCCACAAAATGCTTATAAAAAAAATGCAAGTTACAAAACTATTCACCGATAGTCTAAAAAGAAATAAATTATAAAGCAATATGCTAACTAAATTACAGTGAATAAATTTAAATAAAAAGTTTTACTACAAAAAATAAATTTTATCTATATCCATCAGAAACTTCAAAAAATGAATAACTACTTGATTTTCTTCCTACTAATCCATCCAAACAATTTAAACAAGGTTAAAACTAACAATTATAATAGATAATGAAAGAAAATTGAAAAAACATTCCCAAGCAAATTTGGCTTCTAAAAGGAAGAAAGAAAAAAAAAACCATTCCCAAGCATAGATAAGAAAAATTAAAAATTATACAGGTCCCATATAACTGAAAAATGAAAATATTTAAATACAAATTACAATTTACATCAATGTAAATTATACAATTATTCTCCTAGTAGCTCCTAAGTCCTAGCTTCCTCCATCTTTTGGCTTGGTATACTTTTCACTTTTTAGTTTCACAATACGCTGTAAAGTGTAAACAAAGGAACTATTAGCAAATAGCAAAAGTGAAAATTGAAAACTAACGAGCTAAAATACAATTCACCTCATTAACTTGCATTGGTTGTAGACATTGTATTTGAAGCCTCCATAGAATTGTCACCGTCCCGAACAAGTTCTATACAATAAAGAAACAAAACAAATTATATAAATTTTCATAACATATAGTATTATAGATCATAAAAGTTATAAAATGAAGTACTTATAAAAAAAAGTTATAAAATGAAGTATTTATAAAAAAAGATAGTTATAAAATGAAGTTAAGTAAGAAACATACCCAACTGCCTCTCAAAATCCTCCACCTCATTCATTAAAGTCCTGAGGTTGATTGGAGTAGAAGAAGAACGAAGCCTATTCTGTGTACAAATTAGAGCCTCAACCATCATCGGAGATAAACTACTTCGAAAATGATCAAGGACACGACCCGCCGTGCTAAATGTAGATTCAGAGGCCACTGTAGATACCGGTATTGCAAATACATCTCGTGCAACTTTTGAAAGTATACGATATCTAACTGAATTAACTCTCCACCAAATAAGAATGTCAAAACTTGAGAATGCCTCCTCACAACTTTCAGCTAGGTATCTATCAACCTCATTCTTGCTCCCCAAAGTGTTTTCCGACTGTAACCGTTGCTTGAGTATGGCCATTCTTTCTGCCGTCCTATCAACTCTACCACTACCACTACCATCTGTAGAATTTACTTCTTTACGTGGAGGACTTGTGCGCTGCTGTTGTAGATTAGAACTGTTGCCTCTCTCATTATCAGCGCATGCCTCATACATGCGGATTAAAGCATTTTTAACCTTCTAACTCAAATCAACAGCTTTTGTGGGATCATTGGCATACATGCATTCCAATGTAAAGTCAAAATATCACATCTTATACCAATGATTAAGAATAATCCCAACAAACAGCAACATATTCATATTATCTAAGTCACCCCAATATTTGTCAAATTGTTTCTTCATATTTGTGGTCATTAATCCCACCACAGGGCTTCCTATTTCACACTCCACATCAATTGCATTGGATATTTTAACTAACTCCAGAAAAAAGGATTTGCAAGTTACATATTCATTCCCCGAAAAAGATAAAGTTGCATCATGAAATAGTTCAAGAAACTTTACAAACAACTTTACCTTCTCCCAATCGTTATTATTGGGAGGTCCTAACTTCTTTGATGTTCTCCTATTCACCACATCACCAATTTAATCATCATCGTCATCATCGTCTCCAACACTACTAAAGAACCCCAAATCTTATTCTTCCAACCGTTCAAAAGCTTTTCGAAATTTTAAAACCCCTTCCAACATAAGATAGGTGGAGTTCCACCTAGTCGGTACATCTAAACAAATGCCACTTTTGCTTGCAATTTCTTCCAACCCAATACATTTCTTAAATGTACTCCACCTTTGAGGTGATGACTTAACATATTTCACAACACATCTCACCTTCACAATAGACTCATCAAATTCCCTCAACCCCTCACAGACAATTAAGTTTAGGATGTGGGCACAACACCAAACATGCAAGAATTCATGTTCCAAAACAGTGTCCTTACTATATTTGATTTTTTTCTTCAAATAAGAAACTGCTCTGTTATTAGAACTTGCATTATCAAATGTGATTGCAAGTACTTTCGGTCTCCCCCAATCATGCAAGCACATCTCTATGGCCCTACCAAGTGTGTGACGCCCCCAAATTCCGCTTGGCATCGAACGAACATTTGAAGCGTCGAGACATGCAACACAAGGTTACCTGCCCCCGTTCATGATATATAAGATGCAATATTCCTAACATGCATCTAGCATTATGCAATATTCGCAGCGGATAATTTTTTTTCTTTAGCAATACTATGCACCAAACCGAAATATCTCAAATACTTAAAACATACTTCATATATAATGACGTACTAGTCAACTGATATCATAATACTAGTCAAAAATAGTTGTGATCAAAATAGTGTTAGAGATTGAACACCACAAATACAAGTAGTAATGAGGTAACTACTGTGCTACCATCTACGTCATACCATTGTTTAGTCGATCATTTCCAGTTGGTCGATTCCCGATTCTCCTCCAGATCCTATAACAAAATCTACCATTCGGGGAGAATAGTAGTTGGGACTACCACAGTGAGATTTGATTACAAATCTCAGCAAGTTAACAGGAAACTTCCACACAGGTTAATGATGGATGCATGGCAGAAAAAGCATGAATGCATAATCAAATCATAAGTAATCATAGCATAACTTGACATACAAAATAACATAACTGGCATAACTTAAACTGAAACTGAAGCTTAGCATGAACGTGACTTGAAACATAACATGGACTTGAAATATAGCATGAACGTGAATTTGGAACATAACATGGACTTGAAACATAACATGAACGTGAACATGCATAATTTGAACATAAACTTGAAACATAACATAAACCTAAGCATGACATAACATAAATGTGAACTTGGATCATAACGTAAACATGAACATAACATAACATGAACTTGAAACATATTCTTGTCTCATGGGATTACCATGATTGCGTGAACGTAAACTTGAACATAACATAACGTGAAACATGACTTGAACTTGAAATGCATGAATTTGGAATCTTATTCAATAGACGTAATCATTAAAGTGACCATATGGGTGCTACACAGGTCCCCTTGAGCCGTGTGTCCCTGCCAATTACCGCATCACATCACAGGTTTCTATACCAGCTGTAAATGCGTTAATACGTATTCCACAGTTGTTGTGGCCCCACGTATTCTACGTGTCACAATTGTTGTGTCTCACGTAGTGTATGCTCCACAGTTGTTGTGGCCCCATGACTTATTTGTTTGTGTCACACTTGCTGTGCACACACGTAACATAATGTGTACCACCATCGGCATTAGTGCCTGGCGCACTCCGGTGACCAGCTAATTAGGCCCCATTCGTAACCTGTTGACTGTACTTCGTCAACCTAGGGAATTTCACACATATTTAGACACTCCAGCGTGAACAAAGAAGTTCCACTAGGATATTACCCCATCCTAGCGCTTAGGGTCGTGATTGACATGAATAACTTAACTGGCATACATGATATTTCGTAACGTGACGTAACATGAATATGACATAAACGTGACATAAAAGACAGAAATCTTAACGTAGCGTAACGTGACATGAGCATAAGACGACATACATGACATACTTTGAAACATAAATGTAACAGACAACATTTCATAACATGGCATACATGTAACAGGCAACATTTTGTAACATAGCATACAATGTAACAGACAACATTTATTAACATAGCGTAACATGTGACAATGAATATTACGTGACATGAAATACATGTAACAGATGGCATACTTAACTTAACTTGACATACTTGCAATGTAAAACAATGTATAGTAATACGTGATAGAATATCTTATGTAACAGATGAATAATTCATAACAGAATAAATTTTGTGTAATAGATAAATATGTAATGACTTGGCATGACACATATAATAACATGCTTAGATAGACTTTAGTTCCCTTACTTATCACTCATACACATTAAACTGATAGTAAGTTAAAAGCTAACTTACCTCTGTCTTCGCGCTTTTAGACAAAACTCAAGTGCAATCACGAGAAACTGAAAGTAATGATTTCTAAAAATTAGAACTTAATCACTAACAATTAGGAATATGGAAAAATATCAACTTAGAGTAAAATTACAATTTTACCCCTAACTTAAGGATTTTGCATCCTAACTCCAAAAATCACCAAAATTTACATACCTTATGTAAATTTTGTCCTAAGCTCAAATATCAATTCAGAAAAATTTAAAACTAAACACAACCATTAAAACTTTATAGGGCCGAAACTTACAAGATTATTTCCCTTGATTTTGGTGTAATTCTTTCAAATTTCAAAACTCATGATTAAACCAAAATTTTTCTTCTACTAAACTCATAACATATTCCTAAGAATAATTATGTTTTGAATCATGAACAAAAGTCATCAAAATCACTAAAACCATAATTGTGTTTCTAACTTGTTTTGATCAACCTCTTGATCCATGACTTGTATAGAGTGATCTTCAAACCAGAACATCACATGGTTTAAAAAGGTGTCATAAAACAGATCCAAGCTTCAAACTCAAGATCACATGGTTAAACATCACCCAAAACATAAATATAGCCAAGAACATCATCACTTTGGCCTAGCCAAATATCTCAATGCATAAAATTTCATATCTTCGAAACTAACATCAAATATCTTCAAAATAACATTATAACATGTATATAATATGCTTAGGATCTTCCAATAAAAATATAAAAGCCATTGGAATAAGATTAAACCATAAAAGATTTAAACTTTCTCAAAACAGAAACTGTTTTTCCTCTTCCAGTTTCTATGTTTTTAGACCAAAGAAAATTTTTCACCAACACTTTTAATCATGCAACAAATCCTCAACCCATAATCATATACACATGTTAACAGTACTCCATAAAAATTTCGGACCAAGATCTATTCATTAGCTTGGTCAAAAACTCCAAAATATAACACACTCTCCAGTTTATCGCCCAGAATGACCTTTCTGGAGTCTAAACAACTTTTGACCAACCAAATGATCTCCAAATGGAACTAATAAGATATACACGTAAACTAGACTCCAAAAGAAACAACTTTCATGAAAGGAAATTGTGCGAGAAAACACTTACAAAAGCTTCGAAACAGGCGTTCAAAAGAGGTACGAAAAACTGTCTCAGAGTGTCTTTTGTGTTCTATGAAGGAAAAGTGTAAAGGAGAGTTGCTTTCCGTGGGAAGTGGACTGGAGAGCCTCTTACACAAGTTATGGAAGGTGATAGGACTGAAGGAAAGGTTGAGTGTTGCCCTTTTCTTCTCATAAAAATCAGTCCATGATCTTTTCTCAAAGTGGAGTGTAAGAGTCAAAGAGTGAGGTGGCCCTTTAGCTTTGTATTTCAAGAACCTTCTAGGCCCTTCTTGTAAAGATCTGGCCAGCCAAGTGGGGGTACAAAACTTAGCCATGAAGCAATGCTAATGTGGTCAATTTCGTGAGCCTTAATGAGCCTAAACCGAATGGGCCTAAATTTTGGGGTTTAAAGAGGGTTTGGGTTGCTATCAAGTCCAAATCCAATATCACTTGGTTCAAACAATTTTTCAAGGTTAACAAGGTTGAATAATGATGTTCTAACCCAAATTTGAAGGATTAATAGCATGTGGAAGTGATTTAATCAAGTGATTAAACACAATGCTAGAATCGGATTAGAAAGGGTTTAGAGGCCAACTTTAGGGTTTGGGAAACCGTTTAGGGTTTCGGTTTCAACCAAGCTTTTGGGCTTTCAATTGGATTCCCACCATTTAGGGTTTCACTAGGATTGAAACCTTTTTTGGTCTGGCACCATTTGGATGAGCAGATGAAGCAAAATTTTGCTTAAGTGACATGATTTCACAGCTTGATTCCTTCAAATCCATCAAATGCTCCTCATGGTGCCAAGTGTCTAATATTATTCATTAAGTGTGGCTAAGATCTTGCCAAGTGTCAAAATAAAATTTCTCTAATCTAATTTGGACATTCCACACTGTGATTTTGAAACACTGCAATTGGTGCGTTACCGAGGTTACTATTCACTCCAAAAAAGTAAATCATAAACTTCACACTAAAAATTTCTAAATATTCATATTAACCTACTGTGAAAATCTTTTACCAAAATTCAACCTCGAAGTGCCCCTAAAAATAATTTCACAATTTCCCAACAGACGTTTCGTCCGGAATTATGAAAATAGGCTATTGAGCCATAAAATCCTAAATAATCCACTGAGTCTAATGGCGTAGACCATCATTCATTCTGACACTTCTAACCCCCTCAAATAAATAAAACTCATATTTCTAGCACCATAGTGAATGATAACACTAACTATGTTGACAGACTAAAACCTATGCGATTGGTCGATTCGTAAAAATTTATGGGACTTTTAAGAGATTCCTAAAGTCAATAGAAATTCCATCAATAAATTTTTAGCGGGCTGTTACAAAGTGTATCACCCTTGTGATTCTCAATCAAACAAAAAGAAATAATTCTTTTGTGTAGTTTCCAATTATTATCAATAAAGTGTGCCTTGAGACACATATAATTGAGGTTTTGCACGGATGTCCATGTATCCATGGTGAGAGAAACTCATTGCCCTTGAAGAGCACTTCTTAACTTAGTTTTTTCCCTTATATACACACTAAAGCAATCATTTGCAACCGTAATACGGGATGGAATTCCTACCCACTTAGGGCAAACAATGAGCATAAATTTCTTGAAACTCTCTCCTTCAACAAACCTCAAGGGTAACTCATCAAGAATAATCATTTCTACTGAGCCTTGTCTGCAAGCCTCAATACTAAATGATATGGGTACAAATCCCCCACTATCACTTCCTACACCCGTCTTCCAACCGAGAGTTGTTTGGGACTTATCCGTCTGTCTCAATGGACATTTCTTACATTATTTTTCAATGTGATACTTCATGGATTTTGTACTGTTAGTTTTCGTATCACATGCATACGAAGCACCACAGTAATTACATGCAGCCCTAGGTTTAGTTGGATCACTTTTTGGTATTATTGTGAAATGATCCCAAACCATTGACCTATGTCTACCACTACCACTCGGTTTAGTATTAGCACTTACATTGGGTGGGAGTGGAGGAATGCCTTGCCCATGTGTAGCCTGTGTTGACTCTACATCATCTGTAGTGGAATCTTGAGGAATCAATTTTGGAATATAGTCCATGTAGAAAAGAAAGAACGGGAATTAAATACTAATTAAGGGTTTAGTTCTTACACGATCTCATCAAGAATAATTAATGGTTTAGTTCTTACAAAAAATATTTGACCTAAAAATAAACAATCTGCATTTTTCCTAAAAATGCAAACATTAACAATATTTGTAAATGCGCCCTATATTTTAACATGAAGGTTGAAGCTATGTAAAGTTATAAATGTGCACTACAAATTTACAATACTCATTACTCCCACATTACACTTCAACCATCATTTTCTTAAAGTTATAAACCTCATAAAACCCTAATTATTAATAACACAAACCCAATCACAATTCACAATTCACAAAACCCTAATAACACATACCCAATCACAATTCACAATTCACAAAACCCTAATAACACAAACCCAATCACAATTCACAATTCACAAAACCCTAATAAAACAAACCCAATCACAATTCACAAACACAATCACAAAATGAATAAATTTTCGGATTCGAAAACCCCAATAAAACCATCTACCATATTTGAGTCTTTGAGATTTGAAAGTAACAACATATTTACATAATTCCATTACCGTGATTGTGAATTTGTGAGACCAATTCGTCGAGATTCTGTGCGTTAGTGAGTGGGTCTATGTGTGGGTGACTGGGTCTGTGCGTGGCTGATTAAGAGATGCGGGACGGAGGGAGTCCCTCCGAGGGACGACTGACGAGAGAGAGGCAAGATGAGGGACTGAGAGAGAGGCGAGTTGAGGGACTGAGAGAGGCGAGAGCCGCAAGACATTGCTCTGTGACTCTATGAAGACTCGAGAGTCCTAGACAGAGATGAGACGAGGGACTGAGAGTCTGAGAGACGAGGGAATTGAGAAATGATTTTAGACTATAGGGTTTCTTAAGAGAGAAATGATTTTAGACTCTATGATTTGAACATTGGCTCGAGCGATATGTCGAGCGCAAGTCGAGCGAACCTCTCTAGAAGAGTTATGCTCGAGCACTACATCAAGCGCACTTCGAGCGAACCTCTCTGTATGGTTCTACTCGAGCGCTGAGTCAAGCGCACATCAAGCGAATCTCTCTTTATGGATTCTGCTCGAGTGCCACGTCGAGCGCACTTCAAGCGAACCTCTCTGTATGGGTTCCGCTCAAGCTCTAAGTTGAGCACAATACGATCGAACCTCTCTGTATGGATTCCGCTCGAGCGCCACGTTGAGCGCACTTTGAGCGAACCTATCTGTATGGGTTCCACTCGAGCGCCGTTTAGAGCTCCGACCTCCGATCGTAGTTGGACTCTGACTCCAGTTCGAAGTCGGAGTTAGAGTCAGAGGTCGGAAATGACAACTCTAACTCCGTCAGAGTCGGAGCACAGCCCTACAGGCTACTTGAGTCGCTACATTCATACATGCTTTATATTTACTTGCAAGTTGCAACTTATGAATTATGAATTGATATTATATTTACATGCTTTATATTTACGTCATAGTCTCATAGATGTCATCATGTTAGTGGTCACTGGTCACACATTAGTTAATTATGAATTGATAGGTTAAATTATAGTATATGATTAATATAATATTAATTCAATAATTTGTAATTATATGTTTAAAATTTTATATTCTAAATGGGGAAAGGTTAGATGAAAATTACATAATGTATTATACAATTATAAAATAATATATTTAGGGATAGGTTAGATGAAAACTACATAATTTATTTTACAATTATTATATAAAATAATATATTTATTAAAAAAAGAAAAAAGATTTCGGTCGGTCCGGTCCAAGAAATATCCACCCCGGGACCGGACCAAAGACCAAAATCCTACTACTTTCTGGATCGAGACTGACCCTACATTTTTTTATCCGATCTGATCGATTTTCCCTGTCCGGACCGGCCAGCTTACACCCCTAGTTGTGTCTGATTTATATATGTTGGAACGTTTGATGAGAGTTCGAACAATTATTATTTTCTTAGATAATACTTAAAACTAAATAGATATTTATATTTCTAAAATACATTACAAATTGTTCAAAATAAATAATACTAATCTAATTAGTCAGAAATAAATAAATTAAATACTAATAATACTAATAAAATTACCAGTACGTGATATATAATTGTTCAATATGCAAAAACACTTCTAATGAAATTCAATTGTTTGAAGGCCTGAATTGTTACATAAGCATCTGCATTTGAAGCTGCATCTATCTTTGTTGTTCTTGCATTTAGAGTTGCAACTCTCTTTGTTGATCTTCTTGTTATTTTATGCACATCTCCATGTCTGCTTGTTTCGTCAATTAAGCTTCTAACTCCTGCTGTTTTGCCATCAATTCTTCGATCCTAGAATTTGCATTCTCTAACGCAATGGCAGTAGTGCTTAACGTTGATGAAGAGTCTGAATGCTTTACACAGCGACCCAAACCCCTCAAGTAGCCCCGAACGTTGACCCAAAACTTGTATAAAAATTTCAACTTCACTTGTTGATGAATTATGATCTGATGCAGCTTCAGTACGGAGGGCAACCATTTTATCCTACACACAATATATAAAATTAATATTAATACAATAATTTAAATATAGTTAATTAAAAGAAATTATAATACTTACATAATTCTCACGAGCATCGAGATGAGTCCACTCTCCATTACTACTAGTATATGATGGTAGCATATAATTTTGTCAAATCAAAATTGGTGTCTGACTCTTTCTACAAGAGATATTGTTAAGATATAAAGTCTATTTTCAATATGCATAACATCGAAACTATACTGCAATTTTAACGTTGACCAGTAGCGGAGTTAAAAAAAAATATACTTTTTTTTGTCTAATTCAACTCATTTTCACTTCGTTTTCTTTTCCGTTATTTTTTACCAAAATCATTACTTCCAATATTCACAAACTGTGTAATAACATCTTCGCTAGACAATAATGGTGGAGGGTGCCCCCATTCAACATTGCTATCAAGCATCCTACCATTTCCACACCATCTATGGTCACAAGGTAAAAATCGACAATGATCCATGAAGCATAGTTTCCTCCCATACGTGAGCCATTTAGATTGGGTATGTTTGTTATAAGTCAGACATGCCAATTTCCCCTTAGTGCTCCAACCTGACAAGTTTCCATAAGCGGAAAAATCATTTATTGTCCATAACACCGCAGCATGCATATTGAATGACATGTCTATTGATGAATCAAATGTTAAGACCCCATTCTCCCACAAATCTTTCAATTCTGCTATCAGTGGCTACAAGTGTATGTCTATATTATTTTCTGGTGATCTTGGACCTGGAATGAGCAAACTCATCATGAAATATAGATCTTTCATACACTTCCATGGTTGTAGATTGTACGGTATAAGTACAACTGGCCAAGTACTATGACTAGTACTCATATTCTCAAACGGATTAAATCCATCTGTTGCTAACCCAAGTCGAACATTACGACGTTTTTCAGCAAACCATGGGTGTTCCAAGTCAAATTCCTTCCAAACTTGAAAGTCTGCAAGATGTGACAAAACATTATCATTCTTGACTCTAGATGATGAGTGTCATGTCATATACACAGCCGTTGAAGGCAACATAAATAACCGTTGTAATCTAGGTATCAATGGGAACTGATGTACAACCTTCCGCTGCACATTCTGCTTCTCAGTTGTTCATCTTGATTCATGGCAAATGGGGCACTCGTTCAACTGCTCATTCTCTCGCCAAAATAACACACAATCATTCTTACATGCATGTATTACATTCTAATCAAACCCGAGTCATTTTTTAAACTGTTTTGCTTCGTAAAAGTTGCAGGGTAAAATATTGTCCGATGGAAGTGCCTCTTTAAACAGCTCAAGCAACATATTGATAGCCTTAATAGATATTTGGCACATGGATTTTATATGAAGCAGTCTAACTGTAAATGACAACTTACTGTGCCTTCTACACCTTGGATATAACTCACGCTGTGAATCATTCTACAACCGGGTAAAAGTGTTAAGGCACAAATCATTTGAATTTGATGGATCTGTTCCACTTTCATCCATAAACATTCCCACACCAATGTCGTCCAGCATTTGCTCCATATCCTCTTCGAGATCGTCACCAACAACCTCAAAATGTACATCTTCATCGATGTCTTCTTCTTCATCTCGAAATTCAAATGACGTTGGATAAGGTTCTCCATGTAAGATCCAATCTGTATAACCTTAGTCAATACTTTTGACAAACAGATGCTCTCTCACCAACTCTATCTTATGAGAATGTAAATTCTTACAAAGTCAGCATGGGCATCTAATACGATTGTCACTGCCAATTGTACAAGATGCGAACTCCAAAAATTTCTTAACTCCTTCAGCGTATACATTGTAATCCTCACCCAACCAATCTCTAAATCGTATCCAACTCTGATCCATGTCTAATATCTTGTTGCAAACAATCACATGCATCAACAAACACTTAATTATCTAACATGTAGTGCAATTTCTTCATTTAACCAGGTAGTTAGTCCTATCCCATTCGGTATTGTAAGATCATAATCGCCAACCTATCAACTATTATCTGTCAAGTCCAACAAAATTTTGCAGCATCTCCCCATAGTTCTCCAAATATACTCTTTTGGTCATGCACACCGATGAGTAATACATTGTCGATGCACATTCATTAAAACTGCATATCCAGAGAACAATAAGATACGACTCTACCAAAATCATAATGTCGGATGCAACAGATATAGTTTGATAGTTTGCGAGAATGATCTTACAATTCCAAACTATCCACTCTCAAATAGGTCTAAAGTTTATTTCAATGCCAAGTAGAAGATACGATATTAAAAGACAACAATAATTATAAAAAAAACAAGAATACAAGACGATAACTCCGTATATATCATGGGCATTTTAAGTATTCTAAATATATCATGGGTATTACTTATTAGCTTAATTATACATTATAGTTAATTTTTAGTATTAATTAAAATTTAATTTTATTATTTGTTAAGTTAGTCCTTATAGTTTAATATTAATTATCTTTTATTATTTCTTAAGTTAGTCCTCCAAGTATAATATTAATTATCCTTTATTATTTGTTAAGTTAGTCCTCATAGTTTAATATTAATTATCTTTTAAGTTAGTTATCATAGTTTAATATTAATTATCTTTTATTATTTGTTAAGTTAGTCATCATAGTTTAATTAATACTTAAATATTAATATGAATTTAAGTATTAATAATCCTTATGTTTTTATAATATAATTTTATCCCTTTTAAGTTTGTTGTAAGATAGTTTTTACTACTATTATCTTTTAAATATTAATATGAGTTTAAATATTAATAATCCTTATGTTTTTATAATATAATTTTAACACATATTAAGTAATTAGTTGTAAGATAGTTTTTACAACTATTATCTTTTAAATATTAATATGAGTTTAAGTATTATTAATTCTTACATATATATACTATATATAATCTACTATAATATTACATATTTACATTAAGGTTTAAGAAAGTTTTACAATCGTTCAAACACGGTTATATACCGTTCGAACATGTTTATCCGTTCGAACGGTATATAACCACGATCGAACAGTCTTAACCCAGATTCCAAACACCAGCCAATTCAGACGAGTACTATCTCACAAAATATCATAAACTCATATTCAGAAAACACTACAAACATACAACATATATACTTCGAATAGCAACCCTTTATTAAACATATTTTGTGTTTAATCTAACAAACACCTACACAATATATATATATATATATATATATATAAACTACAAAATCAATAAAAATGAATGATAGATTTAGAAGTAAAATGATAAAGAAAGTCATACTTTTAAGCAAAATATACTAAGCAACGAGGTACTCGAGGACTGACAGGAGGCAAGGAAGATTAGAAATAAAGCAGCACGCTAGACCATGATCGAGGGAGTCCTATATTGAATGGGTCACTCAGTGCCTCTTTTAAGGTGCATCTCCTCGGAAGAAGCACGATACATGTAAATAGAAATACACAAAAGGATTTGTGGGAATCACTCGGAAAGATAAGCATTAATCGGAAAGGCAATCAGAGCAGGTTATTATTGGCCTCAGGCCCTACGGGACGCCAAGGACTATGCGCGAAAGTGTTGAAAGTGCCAAGAGTACACCAAGATGGCCCATTGTCCACCGAAGGAGTTGACGTCAATCACTTCACCTTTGCCTTTCGCCCAATGGGGAAACAACTTTGTCGGCCCACTCCCCCCCGGCAAAGGAAGAGTCAAATTTGTGGTGGTGGTTGTGAACCACTTCTCCAAGTGGGTCGAAGTTGAGGCCCTAACAACATCACATGGTTTATATGGAAGTCAGTAGTTTACAGGTTTGGCGTCCCACGCACCATCAAGAAGAACAACATCACGCAGTTTCTAACAAAGCCAAATTAGTAATTTTAAAAAATAATGATAGTACTTGAATAAAAGAATATGATAAAAATGAGTAAATTTTAATAAGTTTTTAATTACTATATTATCAGCAAGACGTTGGAATGACCTTAAACCGACACGATGATGGATTGTCAAAGCTGTTCTATTCTGTACATTGATAGAACTTAAGTGTTGCAAAAGAAATTAACAATGTTAAATATAATATATGAAAACAATATAGATTTAAATAAGTTATAGGGAATAAATCTAGAATACCTGATAATCTAGACTTGTAAAAAGATCACAACACTTCCTCCAATCTTTTAATTTCATTTTCTAAAAAGGGGATTGAACAACCCCTTCCAACGTCTCAAATTTCTTCAAGTGGTCATGACAACGTCCCGTGTGATGCCGAAATAATTTGGCCATCAACTCAATCATAGTTCGCACATCCTCGCTACGGCCATAATTGAGGTCGAATTCATCCTAAGAAGTGAATTGAGTCAAAAATATGAAATCAAAATCTTCTCAAAAAATTTACGTTCGTATATAAACTCACCAGTACACAACTCTGAATGTGATCCTTAATCTCATTCGAAACATGCATGTTTATGGCAACTTCAGCACATGCATTTTATGGTTTTTACTAAAACACCCTGTCTTTAGGTTGGTCATATATTAAGTCTAGTGTTTGTCTACTTTATTTTTAAATATATAACTTATAAAGAAAATAAAAAAAGATTTGAGTTATATTATTTAGTAATAACATATTTTTAAAATATGAATTTTTGAAGTGAATAGTAAGTGCAAAATTTTATTTTTGAACTCTTTAAAGCGAAACTAATTAAGTCTACTTTTCTATCAAACAAAATTTTGCTTTCCTGTTTTAGTCTATTTTGTTATAATTATGTGAAGAGAATTTTTTAACTGGCTACGTATCTTATATGGGCACAATTATAATTAGTAAAAATATTATGATGCATTATTAGAAATAATTTAGAGTTGAATAGTCGAGAAATTAAGTGGATATTGAGGAATTTGGGAAGTGATGGTATTTTAGGGTTATGAGACGTTTAGGTTTTTGAGAAATTAAAGTATGTTAATTTAGTATTTCAGGTTAAATATTGAGATACGTGTTTGATTGGAGATTTATGGAAATTATGTAATTATTTTATAGGTGACGAGTAATTTTTGTTCGGCATTACTGAGAAAAATTATTAAAAAACTAAGAAGTCTACATAAACGGATTTCCTATACTATACTTTGAAAAAAATGAAACGAGGTTGATTTTGAAAACATGCACGTCTGTTTTGAAAAGAAATTTGAAAACAACTTTAGATATGTGTTTTGCATATGCATGAAAGTTTTATAAGAGAAAATATTTTATGTCAAGATTGGTGTAGATATGAGCTAATTTTATGCATTCTGTATCTAAACTATGCAAAAGAGCGAATATAAAATTTATGAAAATTTGTGCATGTGATGCAAAAATGTTTTGAAACTACTTTTGAATATGTGAAAAGATTTGAATTTGTTTAGTACTCTATTGTGGCATCTGAAAACATTGGCATGAGATTCAGAATATGTATTCTTGTAACACCAAGCCCAAGCCTGTAGAAAACCCTAGATTTTTTTTTTTCCTTTTTTTTCTTTGTTTTATTTTTCCTCCTTCCCACGTATCATCATACATGCATCACCATAAGCCCCATGCGTGATGTCAAAGACCAACCCTCGCCCCACGTTCACCACCCCAGCAACATGAGGACTCTCTCTCCCACGTCCAAAACTCCACCCAGCCACCACCTCCAGCCCCATCTCACGGAACCACGTCCCTATGAAGCAACATGAAGACCCAAGTTACTGCATAATGAAACCATAACAAACTCAACGTGAAACCACCATTGCCCTCCCTCTCTTATGAATTGATATAGCCTAGCAGAGGACCCAACCTCACCATGCACATTGGGGAGTAAATAGTGCCACCTAGTTTCTTAGCTTAGCAACCACTTGTCAACATCTTTGAGGGTAGCACCAGAACCAATTGGAAGCCACCTTAAAAACATACCTCCACCTCCCACAGTTTTAGCGAACCACCACCTTTCACAACTACATTGTCCTCCACCCCCTACCACACACTTCTATAGTGCACCACCCACAGCCAGTAAAGGATGATTACCACCACAGGAAGTCGCGCTGCGACACCATGAACCAACATAAATAGCCATTGCCCAGCCTATTCTTTTGCTCATCAAAACATAGCAGTGTGCTTTCCAAACCACATGTGTCCTAAGTCTGACGTCGAGCACAACCAAACTTGCACCATGAACCAGCATCTGCTGACGTGCAACCCAGAAGAGAGAGCAAGATTCCAACCAAACACCGAAGTCCAGCCATGCCCAACCACCTTCACCCAACACCACCAAAACAGAGCACTCCTACGCACAACCTAATCACCACTGCTTCACACGGACGAACCACCATGCACTAACTAGTGGCAGCGATGACACCAAGTGGCCACGAATGTCGTGCACCAACCAACCTACATGGAGAACGCTGCCAGAAGTTTCCTGTCACCCTAGAGCCGTCGCACATCATCCCGCTACGCCTTTGTGCACATAAGTTTTCTCAATTTTTCGTTGTCCCTATCTCTCTCTCTACATAAGTTTAAGTCCCTTCCTGTTACACACACACACACACTACGGGCTAAAGGTGTATTTTTTTGTTCTACGGGTTATGAATTTGAGTTGTTAGTGTCAGGTTCAACAAAGACCCATGCATGCGTACGAGTTAACAAATTTCATGCACTGTTTAAGGCAAAGTCATGAAGGAATATATGTTTTTAGGTGGAAAGATTAAGGGTACGACCCGGTGGTTAGGCTTGATTTTTGTCTCCGGGATTAATCGTGTAATTTTTCGATGAATTATAGGGATATTAATCATTTTGGGGAGCGATGAAATTTTGGGTTTAAGGTGAATTTGGGTGTATGACAGTTTTAAACTCAATGACAAATCAGTCATTAGTATTTCACGGTTCTAGTTGCATGAACGCATTTAAGGTATAATTTGCGTGCATTTGGAAATTGATGTAAGCTATGTATCTATTTTTATAGGTGACGATTCACAATTGTTTGGCATTGCTGAGAAAATTTTTGAAAGGCTAAGAGGTCCAGGTAAGCCGGGTTCATATATTAGTTTTGCACAAAAAAATAAAATGAGGTTGACCTTGAAAATAAGCATGTTTATTTTTTAAAAGAAATCTGAAAGCGAGCTCAGATGTTTGTTCTGCATATGCATCAATTATATATAAGAGAAAGTGATCTCTGTCATGACTGGTGTAGACATGAGCTAATTTTGTGCACATTGCTTCTGAACTATGAAGAAAGAGCGAATATGAAAATCTAAAAGTTCTTGCTGTGAATAAATGAAGATGTTTTGATTCTTTTTACTTCTAACATGTCAAATGATCTGAAACTGTATAGTATTCGGTTTTGATATAATGTGGCATTTGAAAACCTTGGCATGAATTTCTGATTCTGTATTTGAATATGATCTGGTTCTGATGATGTTATGTTTTATTTCTGTTAAGGCCCTGCCACGGGTA
Source organism: Juglans regia (assembly GCF_001411555.2). Taxonomy (NCBI): domain Eukaryota; kingdom Viridiplantae; phylum Streptophyta; class Magnoliopsida; order Fagales; family Juglandaceae; genus Juglans; species Juglans regia. Next base: position 6,405,968 of record NC_049904.1, read on the forward strand.
TAATAGTGATATATGGTCCAGGCACGGGTATAATGGTGGTTTATAATCCTACCACGGGGGTGAAACATAGTATACGGCCCAACCACGGGTATAATGATAGTTTATAACCCTACTACGGGGGTTAAACTTGGTAGACAACCTAGCCACGGGTATAATGGTGGCTTATAATCCTACCATGGGTGTGAAGCATGGTATACAGCCCAACCATGAGTATAATGATGGTTTATAACCCTACAACAGGGGTGAAAGATGATATACGGCCTAGTCACAGGTTAAACATGGTATACGGCCCAACCACAGGTACAATGGTGGTTTATAACTCTACCATGGGTGATAGGAACCAAGGTGGGCCTACTCTTAAAGATCCTTTGCAAGTTCCAGATGGGCCAATTACAAGATCAAGGGCCAAGAAGATCAAGGAAGCAATGCAAGGATTGGTGCAATCCACCTGGGATGAAGCCAGCAAGAGCCCAACACTGAAGATGGGTCTGAAAGAAGAAGAACCAGTTTTGATCCACTTTATTCAAGCTGTGGAAGACATGACTTAAACATACGGCCTATCGTTATTGGAGGCTTCCAATTTGGTTAAATGATTTATTTTATTAGTTTAGAATAAGTGGGCTTGAAGATGCTTGGCTCACATGTCTTATTTCTTTTGAACTATGTTTTTGGGAAGGCCTTGTATTTTGGCCAAGGGCTTATTTGGAAAATTACATTTTAGGAACTAGGGTTTCATCAATTTACTGTTGGGGTTACTGTAGCCGCGCGTACTGTAGCCGGTACTGTTCATCAAGGGTAATTTTGGGTAAAAGGGGCATTATTTTGGCTAGGGTTTTGATTAGGTTTGGCTTTAAAAACTCTTTGTAGCCTCATTTGAGAGTTAGACAATATTGAATTTTATTTGTGAGTTGAGTTTTCTCCTCTTGTTCTTGATTGAACTCTTGAACTTATCAAAGGTAAATCACAACCTTTGTGGCGTTCCTCCTTTGTAATCTGGGTTCTTGAGACGGGTTCTTCAACGGGTCTAGATTTTAATATAATCTAGGTTCTTGAAACGAGTTCTCATCGGGTCTAGATTCTCCATCCTTGACTTGATTTTGACTTTCTTGGGGAGTTTTCAAATTGATTGTGGGTTCAAGGGAATTCATTCCCACGGGTTCATATCATTTGGTATTCAGAGTAAGGTTTCCAATCAGGTCTTATTCTATCTTTTATTTCTTGCATATTTAATTCTAGGGTGTCATTGTTCTAGGATTGATTACAAAAAAAAAATAGTGGTGGTTAGTAGGGTTGCTGAAATTCATTGTTCTAGGGTTTGTGTTGGCTGAAATCTCTTGTTCTAGGGGCTGCCGTATATCATTTGCCCAAGGGTTTTTGAGTTATTGTTAGGGTTTTTCTCAACTGCTTATTCTTGATTGTGATCAAATCAGTTGGTGAAAAGAAAAGAAAGGAAAAGAAAAAAAAAAAAATCGTGAAAAAAAAAAAAAAAATTCGAGATTTTTTTTTTCTTGATCCTTATCATCAAAGGGGGTGATTCTAGTTGATATCTTGTCTTATTGCTACTGTTTCATTCGTATAATTTCCTTGATTCACGTGCCATTTTTTTTTTCATTCCTTCCGTGTTTCTCTTGTTCTTGTTTCTTGGACTTAATTACTAGTTGGGATAAAACAAGGTTGCTTTGTCTTGATTGAGTCAATTAGTTCTTAAAGAACTTGAGTGGGAAAACTCTTGAGGTAAAAGGCAAAGAGAGTGTGAGACTATTATCGAAAAAAGCCAATTAAGAGTGAAACACGAGTGGAGTGTCATTATTCGAGTGTAAACACGTGAGGGAGTGTGTGAGGTTTACTTTTTTTTTTGCCACTAACTTTCTCTTGTGTAGCGCCTAATAATGTCTCATCGGAGTAGCGCATCACCAAGGGGGAGAGCAGATAACTCATCCTTTGTGTTGCAAGCCATGCAACAACAGTTTGAGCGGTTAAACTTGGTGTTGGGTGAAGTGAGGGATAGGATGGATCATCAAGAAGCAGCGATTAGAAATCTACAAGGTAGGAGGGATAGGAGGTGATGTGAGCATAGAGTCGAAAATCAGTATGAGAATGAAGGAGATGGTGGGGAAGAGGAAGATTTAGCATCTGACGTTGGGTCGGGTAGAAATAGAGGAGTTAGGCATGAAAGAGGACTTGAGGGGAATCTAAGGGGTCGGGATGGTGTAGATAGAGACCTTGGTAGCATCAAAATGAAAATACCATCTTTCCAAGGTAGAACTGACCCTGAGGTTTATCTAGAGTGGGAGAAAAAAATAGAGTTGGTGTTTGATTGTCATAATTACTCTGAGGAGAAGAAAGTGAAGTTGGCGGTAATTGAGTTCACTGATTATGCTATTATTTGGTGGGATCAATTAGTGACCAATAGGAGAAGGAATTATGAGAGGCCTATAGAGACATGGGGAGAGTTGAAAGCTCTCATGAGGCGGAGATTTGTTCCTAGCCATTACTATAGAGACCTTTTTCAGAAATTACAAAATCTTACACAGGGGTCTAGGAGTGTGGAGGATTACCATAAGGAGATGGAGGTGGCGATGATTCGGGCTAATGTAGAGGAGGACCGAGAGGCCACCATGGCTAGATTTTTGAGTGGGTTGAATAGGGACATAGCCAATGTAATTGAATTGCAGCATTATGTGGAGATAGAGGACATGGTGCACATGGCTATGAAGGTGGAGAGGCAATTAAAGAGAAAAGGGACAGCAAGGTACACTACGGTTTCTAGCACTACTTGGAAATCAAAATGGGATAGGAATGATCCAGCTGAAGCAAAGAGAAAGACCGAACCACCTAAGGGAAAAGATGAGGGAACTAGCAACAAACCCAAGGTAGAATCCCAACCTTCACGGAATAGAGATATCAAATGTTTTAAGTGTTTGGGTTCAGGGCACATTGCTTCTCAATGTCCAAATAGGAGGGTGATGATTATGCGTGACAATGGGGAGGTGATGACTGAGAGTGAAGATGATAGTGATGAGGTGCCCGAGTTGGATGATGCTAGTGATGATGATGGAGTGGTATACCCTGTGACAGGTGAGTCTCTTGTTGCCAGGCGTGCTCTTAATGCACACATTAAGGTGGATGATGCAGAGCAACAGAGAGAGAACATTTTCCATACTAGATGCCATGTCAACAATAAGGTATGTAGTATGATCATTGATGGAGGGAGTTGTACTAATGTGGCTAGCACTACTTTGGTTGAGAAATTGAATTTACCAACCTTAAAACACTCTAGACCATACAAATTGCAGTGGTTGAATGATTGTGGAGAGGTTAGGGTGGATAAACAAGTGTTAGTTACTTTTTCTATTGGGAAGTATCAAGATGAGGTGCTTTGTGATGTTGTGCCTATGCATGCGGGCCATATTTTGTTGGGGAGGCCGTGGCAGTATGATAGGAGAGTGACACATGATGGGTTCAAGAACATGTACAGCTTTGAAAAGGAGGGCAAAACAATTAAACTTGCTCCTTTAACTCCAAGCCAGGTCTATGAGGACCAATTGAAATTGAAAAGTGAGGTTGCTCAAAAAAGAAAGAGTGAAAATGAGAGTGATCAGAAGAGAAAGAGTGAAAATGAGAGTGATCAAAAAAGGAAGAGTGAAAAAGAGATTGAGCAAAAAAGAAAGAGTGAGAGTGAATATGAGCATAAAAGAAAGAGTGAGAAAGAAAGTAGAGAGGTGGCTGAGAGTAAAGAAAAAATAGTGGAGCCACGAGAGAAAAAAGAAAGAGAGTCTTCTGAGAGAAAAGGAAAGGCAAAAGTGAGTTTCTATGCAAGAGAGAGTGAGGTTAAGAGGGCTTTCTTCGCAGATCGCCCTATGATTTTTCTTGTCTATAAAGAGTCTTATCTTACTCTTGATGAAACTAACCAGTCTCTTCCTAGTTTGGCTGTTTCTTTGTTGCAGGAGTTTGAGGATGTATTCCCGGAGGAGATGCCAAATGAGTTGCCACCCATTAGAGGCATTGAGCACCAGATTGATTTTGTGCCCGGGGCTGCTATTCCAAACCGACCAGCCTATAGGAGTAATCCAGAGGAGACAAAGGAGCTTCAGAGGCAAGTTGAGGATTTGATGAGCAAGGGGTATGTGAGGGAGAGCATGAGCCCTTGTGCAGTACCAGTGCTACTAGTGCCAAAGAAGGATGGGATGTGGAGGATGTGCATTGATTGCAGGGCGGTCAACAATATCACGGTAAAGTATCGCCATCCCATTCCTAGATTGGATGATATGCTTGATGAATTGCATGGTTCATGTATTTTCAGTAAAATTGATCTTAAAAGTGGGTACCATCAAATTAGAATGAAAGAGGGTGATGAATGGAAAACTGCTTTTAAGACTAAGTATGGGCTTTATGAATGGTTGGTTATGCCATTTGGACTTACAAATGCGCCCAGTACTTTCATGAGATTAATGAACCATGTCCTACGTGCATTCATAGGCAAGTTTGTGGTTGTGTACTTTGATGATATCTTAGTGTACAGCAAGAACTTAAATGAACATATTGAGCATTTGAGATATGTGTTTGATGTGTTGAGATGTGAAAAGTTGTATGCTAATTTCAAGAAATGTGCCTTTTGCATGGAAAAAGTTGTTTTTCTTGGTTACGTTGTTAGTACAAAGGGTATTGAGGTGGATGAAGAGAAAGTCAAGGCCATCAAGGAGTGGCCAACGCCAAAAAGCATCACTGAGGTAAGAAGCTTTCATGGGCTAGCTAGCTTTTATCGGCGTTTTGTTAAAGACTTCAGCACCATTGCTGCACCACTCACTGAGGTAATTAAAAAGAATGTTGGGTTTCATTGGGGGGCTAATCAAGAGAATGCTTTTGCCACTATTAAAGAAAGGTTGTGCTCTGCACCTGTGTTAGCATTACCTGATTTTAACAAAGCTTTTGAGATTGAATGTGATGCCTCAGGAATAGGGATTGGAGCCGTTTTGATGCAGGATAGGCGGCCCATAGCCTTCTTCAGTGAAAAGTTAAGTGGGGCATCCCTGAAGTACCCTACTTATGACAAAGAGCTTTATGCTCTTGTTCGTGCATTAGAGACTTGGCAGCACTACCTATGGCCAAGGGAATTTGTGATCCACACCGATCATGAATCATTGAAGCATCTCAAGGGTCAAGGTAAGTTGAATAAAAGGCATGCTAGATGGATGGAATACATTGAGACCTTTCCCTATGTCATCCGTTACAAGCAAGGTAAGGAGAACATTGTTGCTGATGCTCTATCCCGGAGGTATGTACTTCTTACTTCTATGAGTGCCAAAATGCTTGGGTTTGAATACGTGAAAGACATGTATGCCGATGATGCTGATTTTTCAAATGTGTATGTGGCATGTGATAAGGCGGCATTTGGTAAGTTTTACAAGCATGATGGTTATTTGTTTAAAGAAAGCAAACTTTGTCTGCCAAATTGTTCTATGCGTGAGTTATTGGTGCGTGAGGCACATGGTGGGGGGTTAATGGGACACTTTGGTGTCAAGAAAACTTTAGACATTTTGCATGAACATTTCTTTTGGCCTAAGATGAAGAGAGATGTTAACCGTATTTGTGGAAGATGCATTACATGTAGAAAGGCCAAATCTAAGGTTTTGCCACATGGGTTGTATACACCCTTACCCGTTCCTAGTGAGCCATGGGTCGACATATCTATGGACTTTGTTTTGGGGCTGCCTAGGACCAAAAGGGGTAGAGATTCTATTTTTGTTGTTGTTGATAGATTCAGTAAGATGGCACATTTCATTCCATGCCATAAAACAGATGATGCAACAAATATAGCTGACTTGTTTTTCAGGGAGATAGTGCGACTCCATGGTGTACCTAGGAGTATTGTTTCTGATAGGGATGTTAAATTCCTTAGCTACTTTTGGAAGGTGTTGTGGGGGAAATTGGGTACTAAGCTCTTATTTTCCACTACTTGTCATCCACAGACTGATGGTCAGACTGAAGTAGTTAATAGGACTTTAACTCAGCTTTTACGCACTGTTGTTCATAAGAATTTAAAAACTTGGGAGGATTGTTTGCCATTTATAGAGTTTGCATATAATAGGACGATGCATACTACTACTTCATACTCTCCTTTTGAAATTGTTTATGGATTTAATCCACTTACTCCTTTGGATTTGATGCCTTTACCTGTTGATGACAGGAGTAGTTTGGATGGACAAAAGAAGGCGGAGTTGGTGAAGTCACTTCATGAGAGGGTACGGCTTCAAATTGCCCAAAAGAATGAAAGGGTTGCTTCCCAAGCCAATAAAGGACGAAGGCGTGTCATCTTTGAACCAGGAGATTGGGTTTGGGTTCACATGCGCAAAGAAAGATTCCCAGCCCATAGAAGGACTAAGTTGCATCCTCGAGGAGATGGACCTTTCCAAATTCTTGAGAAAATTAATGACAATGCATATAAAGTGGATCTTCCAGGTGAGTATAAAGTTTCTGCAACTTTCAATGTTTCTGATCTTTCTCCTTTTGATGTAGGTGAAGATTCGAGGTCGAATCCTTTTGAGGAGAGGGGGAATGATAGGAACCAAGGTGGGCCTACTCTTAAAGATCCTTTGCAAGTTCCAGATGGGCCAATTACAAGATCAAGGGCCAAGAAGATCAAGGAAGCAATGCAAGGATTGGTGCAATCCACCTGGGATGAAGCCAGCAAGAGCCCAACACTGAAGATGGGTCTGAAAGAAGAAGAACCAGTTTTGATCCACTTTATTCAAGCTGTGGAAGACATGACTTAAACATACGGCCTATCGTTATTGGAGGCTTCCAATTTGGTTAAATGATTTATTTTATTAGTTTAGAATAAGTGGGCTTGAAGATGCTTGGCTCACATGTCTTATTTCTTTTGAACTATGTTTTTGGGAAGGCCTTGTATTTTGGCCAAGGGCTTATTTGGAAAATTACATTTTAGGAACTAGGGTTTCATCAATTTACTGTTGGGGTTACTGTAGCCGCGCGTACTGTAGCCGGTACTGTTCATCAAGGGTAATTTTGGGTAAAAGGGGCATTATTTTGGCTAGGGTTTTGATTAGGTTTGGCTTTAAAAACTCTTTGTAGCCTCATTTGAGAGTTAGACAATATTGAATTTTATTTGTGAGTTGAGTTTTCTCCTCTTGTTCTTGATTGAACTCTTGAACTTATCAAAGGTAAATCACAACCTTTGTGGCGTTCCTCCTTTGTAATCTGGGTTCTTGAGACGGGTTCTTCAACGGGTCTAGATTTTAATATAATCTAGGTTCTTGAAACGAGTTCTCATCGGGTCTAGATTCTCCATCCTTGACTTGATTTTGGCTTTCTTGGGGAGTTTTCAAATTGATTGTGGGTTCAAGGGAATTCATTCCCACGGGTTCATATCAATGGGGGTTAAACATGGTATATGTTCCAATGTGATGCTCTGATATAATATGTAGATGATATTTCAAATTTTGATATGCGAAATGATTTTTGAATAAGAAAGTTTTATGAAAGTTTCGCTTTGATATTTTTGATAACATGTTTTGGTTATGCATTCTGAAAGCAAATATTATGATTCTCCATTCTGAAAGAAAATTTTTTGTTCTGCATTCCATATTCTGTAAATACTCATGTTTATATACTAGTAGATGTTCTCTACTTACTGAGTTGTTGATAACTCACCCCTTATCTTCAAAATATTTTTCAAATCTTTTGATGGTTCAGTTGAGAATTAAGATTATGAGAAATTGGGTGAGATGATTTAAGTATAGTGGATTAAGCATATAAAGTTTTTATGAGTATTGATGATTTTTATTAAGAAATTTTATTGTGTTATGGTGACTTAGCATTTTGAAAAATTGGTTATCATAAGAAAATTAGTTTAAATCAAAATTTCTATATGATATTGGGAATTTGGAGTCTATAATTATTTTGTTGAAATTTGAGTTTAACTGATAGGAAGTAACTCTCCGACACGTGTGGGACTGGGGTGTTACAATCGGTATCATAGATCGGTTTGAGATTCTGTTTACTATAATAAGAAGTTTGATGAAATTTGAGATTTGAGGTTCTATAGATTTTATGAATTGAGTTTTTGGAAATATGAGGTTTAAAGATTCTGCATACCTTAAAAATGATTTTGATGAGGTTTAATGTTTTAGAATGTTGTAGGCTCCAAGCTATGATTTTGATGATATTTAAGGATTTAGCATTTGCAGACTCATGGAAGGTGGCCTAAGAAAACTGAGGCTTTTGAATTTTGCAAATTTTAAGAAATGTTTTGTTATGAGATTTGAGGTTTTAGATTTTGTAGGCTTATTATGTAGACTACAATTTATTTATTTTTTTAAGATTTAAGGTTTTGAATTTGGTAATACGATGGGTTGAGAGTAAGATTAGTGAGGATTGAGAAATTAGTTGCAACTTGAGATCACATAGATTTTAAATCTCAGAGCTGTAGATTTCAAGTTTGAGGATTTATAAGAATCAGAGATTTTTAGGGATCTTGAACTATGTTGGATTTCTTCGTGAATTGAGTGTGAGATTAAGGATCTCAGACTTTGGAGAGTTTTAATTTTCGATGCATATGAGGTTAATAGTTTTATGTACTATTTTAGGTTAAGAACTTGGGTGAAAACTTTTAGTAGGCATTTAATTACGCTCGTTGTGGAAGTTTACACTTTGAAGTGGATTGGACACTTATGGGTATGATAATCGATACGATATGCATGAGCATGTATGTCTAGGGGGAATTTTTATTAGGCTTGAAATTCCATTGTTGGGGTTTATATTTCAGGTTTGAATTGGATCTCGAGGTGTATGAAGATCGACACTCGGTGCATGATTGAGTACGCCAAGAGGATTAGGAGATATTTAAGGCACTAGATCATATATTGAAAAAAGGAAAACAGTAAGTTTGACAAGAATGATCAAGGATTAAAATAGGCACGCATTGGATGTGACGGTTAAATATGTAGGCTTCGCTTGAGGTACTAGCAAATTTCGAGAATGAAATTTTTATGAGGGGAGAATGTAACACCAAGCGCAAGCCCATAGAAAACCCTAGATTTTTTTTCTTTGTTTTATTTTTCCTCATTCCCACATATCACCATACATGTATCACCATAAGCCCCATGCGTGATATCAAAGACCAACCCCTCACCCTACGTTCACAACCCTAGCAGCATGAGGGCTCTCTCTCCCACGTCCAAAACTCCACCCAGCCACAACCGCCAGCCCCATCTTGTAGAACCACCGCCTTGTGAACCAACATCAAGACCCAAGTTGTTGCACAGTGAAACCATCACAAACTCAATGTGAAACCACCATTGCCCTCCCCCTCTTATGAATTGATATAGCCTAGCAAAGGACCCAACCTCACCATGCACGTCAAGGAGTAAATAATGCTACCCAGTATCTCCACTTAGCAACCACTTGCTGACATCTTTGAGGGTAGCACCAGAACCAATCGGAAGCCACCTTAAAAACATACACCCTCCTCCCACGATTTCAGTGAACTACCTCCTTCCATAACTACACCATCCTCTGCCCCTACCATGCACTTTGGCAGTGCACCACCCAAGGCCGGTAAAGGATGACTACCACCATAGGAAGCTGTGTTGTGACACCATGAACCACCAAATAAAGCCATTGCCCAGCCACTATTTTTGCTCCTCAAAATAGAGCAGTGTGCCTTCCAGACCATGCAGGTCCTCCATCCGACGGTGAGCATAGCCATACACTACGGGCTAAAGGTGTATTTTTTTTGTATTTGAAGGTTTTAGTTGCAGTTTTAAGCTCGGCGAGAAATCAATCATTAGTATTTGAAGGTTTTAGTTGCATGAACGCATTTAAGGTATAATTTGCGTGCGTTTGGAAATTGATGTAAGCTATGTATCTATTTTTATAGGTGACGATTAATATTTATTCGACATTGTTGAGGAAATTTGCGAAAGGCTAAGAGGTCCAGCTAGATGGGGTTCATATACTAGTTTTGCACAAAAGAAATGAAATGAGATTGACTTTGAAAATAAGCATGTTTATTTTTTAAAAGAAATCTAAAATTGAGCTTAGATGTTTGTTCAGCATATGCATAAATTCTATATAAGAGAAACTATTTTCTGTCATGACTAGTAAATACATGAGCTAATTTTGTGCAATCTACTTCGGAACTATGCAAAAAAAGTGAATATAAAAATCTAAAAGTTTTTGTTGTGAATAAATGAAGATGTTTTGATTTTGTTTATTTCGAAAATGTCAAATGATCTAAAGCTATTCAGTATTCAGTTTTGATATGATGTTGCATCTGAAAACCTTGGCATGAATTTTTTATTCTATATCTAAATATGATCGGGTTCCAATGATGTTTTGTTCTGTTTCAGGTAAGGGCTTGCCACGGGTATGATAGTGGTATACGGCCCAACCACGGGTATAATGATAGTTTATAACCCTACCACGAGGGTGAAACATGGTATACGGCCCAGTCACGGGTATAATGGTGGTTTATAACCCTATCACGAGATTAAACATGGTATACGGCCTAACCATGGGTATAATGGTGGTTTATAACCCTACCACGAGGGTGAAACATGGTATCTGTCCCGATGTGATGCTTTGATATGATATGAAGATTATGTTTTAAATTTTGATATGCCAAAGGATTTTTGAATAAGAAAGTTTTATGAAAGTTTCGCTCTGATATTTTTGATAACATGTTTTGATTACGCATTCTGAAAGCAAATAATCTGATTCTGCATTCTTAAAGAAAATGTTTTGTTCTGCGTTTCCAATTTTGTAAATGCTCATATTTATATACTAGTATATATTCTCTACTTATTGAATTGTTGATAACTCACCATTTGTCTTCACAATATTTTTTAGATATTTTGATGGTTCAGTTGAGAATCAAGATTATGAGGCATTCAGTGAGATGATTTAAGTGTAGTGGATTAAGCATAGAAATTTTTTATGAGAATAGAAGATTTTTATTAAGAAATTTTATTGTGTTATGATGACTTAGCATTTTGAAAAATTGGTTATCTTGAGGAAATTAGTTTGAATTGAAATTTCTATATGATATTGGGAATTTGGAGTCTATAATTATTTTGTTGAAATGTGAGTTTAAATGATAGGAAGTAACTCTCCGACCCGTATGATCAGGCATGAGATCGGGAGATCAGGTTCTGTTTCGGATTCAGAGGGAGTGGGCTCATTACCTCATCTTGTGAAAGAAAAAGATGGTGTGTCGGATACTGAAACTCCAAATCCAAATATGCAAACTAGTATGAAATTGCGCAGCTCTACAAAGGCTTCTAACAGGCCTAAGAGGTTTGATAAGTGCTCGAGAATCTTCTGTTTTGGAATTGTCAAGGTCTCGGTTCCTTGAAGGCATGGTTACGTGCTATGCTAAAATCACTAAAACCGAAAGTTTTAATCGTTGTGGAGCCTTTTCCTCAAGACTGTATGCTTGATCATTGGCATGGTATGTTAAATTTTGATTCTTCATATTCTAATGGAGTTTCTGGTGGTAAGCTGTGGGTCTTTTGGCATGATGACGTTCAAGTTAATATTATTCAAGATTCGAATCAACATGTTACTCTTATGAAAAATTCTTTATTGATCGTTTCTGCTGTCTATGCAAAATGTACATATATGGAGGTAAGGCAGCTCAGGACTAATCTTCTTCCATTTGGAGCTTTACAGATACCATGGATGATTATTGGAGATTTTAATACTATTTGTTATGATGGGGAAAGAAGAGGAGGGTGTCCAAGACTCCCAATGGCAAAGGAAGAATTTTCCTCTTTTATCCGGAATGGTGGTTTGATTGAAGTGCCTTTTTTTGGAAACAAATTGTCTTGGTGTAATGGGAGTGGTTGTAGCACTCCAATGGAAGGCTCAAATCACATGGTTTATACTCCAAAAGGACTAGTCAATGATACAATTGGAGCCCCATTGAGACCTTATAAAGAGCAAGAACTTCTCATTCCCAAGCAATGTGGGATCTCATACACTACCTACCCTTATTCATATCATATAGGGTATCACAATCTACCCCCCTTAAATTCCCGATATCCTCATTGGGCCTGCCCATTGTAGGTGACATGACTCAAGTCCCACACTTCTGGTTGGGATAGGCTCTAATACCATTTCTGAGAAGTTTCGAATTTGAAAGCCCAGCACTCGATCAAAAAGTTTCTCATTCAGCCCTTGCTCGAATTTACACGCCTTCTTTTCCTCATCGGGGATCAGATATGCAACAAAAGGGGATAACTCAATAAATCTGGCTGCTTACTGGTGTACCGTCATTGTTTCCTGAACCAAGGTAGCAAATTCCATAGCCTTGCCATCTCATATCGAGCTAGGGAAGAAGCGCTCAAGAAAAATCTACTTGAAATGTAGCCAACTGACTATTTCTGTCCCTTCTACTTCTCTGATAGTTTTTTTAGAAATCCACCACCACTTCGCCTCCTCGGTTAGCTTGAATGTGGCGTACGTCACCTTCTGTTCATCTATACAGGTTAGGACCTGCAATATCTCGTCAATGTCCTGAATCCAATCCTCCGCCAGGGTTGGATAACCTCTCCCATCAAATAAAGGGGGGTGCATTCGATTGAACTGTTGTACGGTACAACCTCCTTCATTATAGTTGCGTTGGCGACTCGAGGGATTCTGCACGAGGTCATCTATTAATTGATGTTCCGCTACTCGTAGTACTTCAGAAGCACTCGGGTTTGCTTCCCTTTGATTCTCGTTTGCATTCAGATTCAACATACTTCATTCTCGACTATGAGGTGGCATCCTAACAAAATAACTTGGATCTATAATAATCGTTTCAAAAATATAGAGTTCATATAAACATAATTAATTAGTAAAATTCATAACACAATATATATATATATATATATATATAATACTTCAAAGTTCTAAAGGTAACTATAATAGAGAGAAAAGAAGTACGCACAATGATAGTAATAGTCAATCTCCAAAATCTAAAACTTTACCCCATCTAACTATATAAGATGGTCCTGTAATGAGCACCCCCATAGAAGGACGAGATTAGAGGGCGGCCACCATGCATGGCGGAGATACTACGACGGTAGAGCCCCCCATCGGCCACTCACCATAAACGGCACACCTTAAACAATGGCTGGTGGCCTACACACCGGCATCTATGAGCTAGTGGGGCCACCAAAACCCATCACCCGCACAATGCGTCGGGCACAAAACTCGCAGAGGATGCACGTTGCCGTAGGACCACCAAACCAGGAGTCCATGCGCTAGACAGTCCATCACAAATCACAGTGGCATTCCTCACCATTGATCCTCACTGCAGTTGTGCATCGCCATTTGTTCACAGAGAGTTCCTCGCCAGTCCCTCGTCGCCAAGAACAAGTGCTCACCACCGAAGGTCCAGTGTTCATCAGTAAGTTTTTAGTTGCCATCGTAGTTTGTGAACCGTGGTGCCACCACCTAAGACGCCGGCTTATTCTGCCCCGACCACGCAAGTTGTGCTCACTATCACCCCTTTCCACCATCACCAAAGCCCACTGCAGGAGCTGATTGATTCCAACACTGCAACATGCGTGCAAGCCTAGCCCTATTATGAGCTCGTGGAACCACCATCAGCCATGCCGTGAACTTTCGATGTGTTTTGCTACCGCTATGGCGTCCCCGACCCCCAGTGTGCTTTAAACTGACACACCTACCCTCTACGACCATCCACCTCCACGGTAGCTTCAGAGTGAAACCATGCAACTCTACTACTACACCACAGCTAATGCCACCGTCATGCACCTCGTCACCTTCTGTGGTGGGTCACATCTAGCCAGCCTCACTCGAATAGCTCACACAACCCTTGGCAGTCGGCATGTAAGCAAGGCATAACTCACCCAGGGCAACTAGGAGATAAAGCTAGGTGGGAAACATATTCTGTGGTGGGGAACATGCGGAACATATGTTATCTCATCTCCCACTGGTGGGCAACCATCCCACCTTCGGCGGCCAAGCAACGACCTACCACCAGAACCTGTGACAAACAATGAACAAGCAGCAACAACCCACACCCGGTACAACATTTTGTCACCCTATGGCAACCAAAGTTTCACGTATTAAAAGCTCCTCACCATAGCAATGCAGAAGTTTCTGTCGCCAGCAAAAGGGCTCCACACAAGCTAAAAGACTGATTACTCGTCACTATGGAGATGCAACTGCATGGCCACTGCTCACCACCCCTGAGTGCTCACCCAGAACTCGGGTTATCTCGACGCCCCAATGGCGGGCAACCATTCTGCCATGGGCAGGCAAGCAACGACCAATTGGGGAAAAAAAAAAAGTGGAGGCTTAACTGCTCTAGGCTAAGCGACCAAGGAATATACTTTGCTAGAAATCGCAAGCACAGCACGAAACATCGCCTACAAAACCCATCTTAAAAATTATTCAATCTTCATCAAAATAATTGTTTGGTATCCCAGGTGTCCCGAACCTTCATCAATGCTAAAGCATGGCTGCCCCGCTGGTATTGGCTGTGTGCCACCAGCCTCCACCATACTCCAGCAGAATGGCCCAGGTTTACATATCTCAAACTTGTAATTTGTATCATGCTAACTCGATGTGCAAGCAAAAGGGCGTGGTGGTCAAAAGAACCACCAACAGTTAGCCATTAGTGTCGAGTCTAACTCAAGGTGCAAGTCAACAGACATGGAGGCTAAAAGATCCCATGACCTACCAATAGTTAAGTGTCGAGCCTAACTCACAGTACAAACCAACATGCTGGAAAGGTTTGGGACTGCCCGACCTCTATACTTAGCCACAAGTGTCGAGTCTAACTCACAGTGCAAGCAAATGAGCGTGGAGGTCAAAAGACCCCACAACCCATCAAGGGGGTAAAAAACCAACTACTACCAACAAAAGTAAAAATGATCACAAAAACAAAAGATAAACGATCATAGAAATAATACACAAAAATCAATCATGGAAATATGCACTCATTGCCAACAATAAACAATCTTTTAGGCAAACATCAACACAAATAAACAAACTCAAAGTCAACCCCACGCTCGCCACTAATGCAGTTGAGTACATCTCCCGCCTAAGTAAAGCTTCATGCTCACATCTAATGTGGTCAAGCACACCTCCCACCTATCTCACCAATTTGAGCTCTTTACCGCTTGGCATAAAAAAAACAGAAAACCAGGAAACAAAAAGAAAATCAGGAAATAAACAGAAAACCAGGAAACAAATAGAAAATCGAGGACCAGGCAAGAAACCAAGGATCAATTTTTAATTTTATTCTGCAGATTATTGACTTGAGATTCTCAAGGCCTTCTTGTTCAACAAATAACTCTTAAGAATCGTAGGCATCTATAGGGGTCAAATTAGTAGTCTATAATTTAGCCTTGAGATAAAACTGAAGATCAAGCTAAGAGATAAAGCCAATAAGAGATAGGACAAGTTGACTCAGACTCCTAAGCAAAGAGATTCAGACTCCTAAAAGGAAAGAGATTTAAACTCCTAAAAGAAAAGAGATTCAGACTCCTAAGAGGAAAGCGATTCAGACACCTAACAAGAAAGGGACTCAAACTTCTAACAAGAAAAAAGCTTCACAAGACAAGTTGGACCTCTATATATATGAGGGGATCCCACACAAAAAGAACTCTCCATAGACTCTCCACAGGTTCTCTACATAGAAGCTCCCTACGCCAAACTCCACTACAACTTCAAAGTATATTCCCTAAATTCTCATATTTTATAGTGAGATATATGAGGTTGTAAGAGATTGTAAGAGCATCCATTATGTCGAACTACGTAGATCCCTATGTCTCTCTTTATTTACTTTTATTAGCTTATTTATTATTTATCATATGGATGAATACTAAGAGCATCGTACCGAAGCTCGAACCGTCATCGTGGGCCGGGAATAATTCTTTCCTCCCTTTCGATTTCTTGTAAAAATTAAGGCATTAACACAGTAGGACCTTGAGAGTGGTATTCCGCAGCTTTTTGCCTAAAATCCTTAGTGACAATGTCTGCAGCTTTTTCCTTGGCTTCGGAAACGGATAGGAGATTGCGCAAATAGCCGATGATTCTCGGGGTGTATTCAATATCGGGGACTTCTTTACCCACATTGCCGAATAGAGTCGCGAGCCATGTCTAAACATCCAAAATCTAGGACGCATCGGAACCACTCTTCACTTCAATCACTGGAGGATCACTCATCCTCTTTCGCGTTTTGTATTTCTCAGCAATTCTCTTTGGTAAATTACCAAAGTTATAAAGAAGGAAGAGAATGAAGGATCTGGTATACAATTATGAGGACACACTTAGATCAACTTTATTAAAAAAAAATCCAAAATTGAAAGAAAGAAAAACTCGCGTAAAGAAAATTAATGGTAAGAAAGAAGACGAAAGTACATTCTTAGGGAGATAATTGAGGTTATCTCGGCTCGGTGAGTCATCAATTACAACTTCCAGAGAAGGACATTAATCTAGATTTTTTTTTTTTTTTTCTAAGCTAGCAAATTTCATTGGAAATGAAAAATATGATACATGAGGAAGGGGTAGGGTGGGGTTTCCCAACAAATGTCCTAGTACAATAACAACAATGCAAAAGTGATGGTACTATCTCAAGAAGGAAAATAAAATGGGTTTTGGGACCAATTTCTTTGCCTCACCCATACCCTACAAAGAAGGTGCCTATATAAAATACAGTTTTTAAGTAAGACACCACTGGAATAGTAGTGCAGGTTGTGGCTGCATTGTAGTTTGCTGTCTTGAGATATTTTTTGGAGTGATCCGTAGTCCCTTTCTCAAGAACATCGGTTAGGAAAAGCGATTACATAATAGAAAGAACGACATGAGATGGACCGATCTGCAGTAGATCATCTGTCTTCCCGCCATTGGTTGGAAGGTGAAGTGGGGCAGATCTGAAAGATCGTGAGCTGGGGAATCTGCTGGTACGACGCGTGTAGCCAATGAAGTCGTCGGGGTGTAGTGGCACCAATTTACAAACATAGTGAGGATGAGTTGCATCACTGAAACCTGGAGGTTGAGACATGTGAATTGTTTCATCTAGAAAACCATGTAGAAAGGCATTGCTTATGTAGAAACAGCCAATGAAAGAATTAAGCAAATGGCGATGGGTTTAATAGATGGGTTTAATAGCGGGACTGTAGGTGGGACCATAGTTGACCCTAGCATGTCGATGGAAGCCCTTGGCAACCAAGTGCGGTCTATAGTGATTAAGAGTGCCATAAGCTTTTCTTTTAATCCAGAACACCCACTTATAACCAACAACCTTTTGAGTTGGAGAGGGTGGAACAAGAGTCCACGTGCCATTGTGAAGGAGGGCATTGAATTCATCACTCATGGCAGCACGGCATTCCAAAAACTTAATGGCCTCCGTGTAGCAAGTGGGCTCCCAAAGAAGAGTAGTAGTGGTGGAGAGGGCATAAGGGATCGGGATAGTGCCATTTGTGCATATTTTAGGATAGGAAAATATTTTCCTGTAATCGAGTTCTCATGGAATGGGTCCCACTAGACAAAACCAAATCCATAGAGGTAGGTGCATGATCCGAATTATTCGATGAGATGGAAGGTGTTTGACGAGGTACTAAAAGCGCATGAGTAGAGGTCTGAGGAGAGGATGGCAGACTGTTGCCAGGGGAGGGGAATTGATCTATGAGAAATGAGGTGAAGTACAAGGAATGGGAGAGAAAGGAATATTGGAAGGTAGTTGCACCGAAGGAAAAGAAGTAGGATTACTAGATGACATGCAGTATCTACAATAGAGATGAGGAAGACCGTTGTAGGTGAGGAGAGTAAGTCTAGTCTCAACAAGATGACTATGCATGCGTTATACAACCCCATTTTGATGGTGTGTGTAAGGACACATGAGACGATGATGAATACCTTAGGCT
The DNA here is from genome assembly GCF_001411555.2 of Juglans regia. NCBI lineage: Eukaryota > Viridiplantae > Streptophyta > Magnoliopsida > Fagales > Juglandaceae > Juglans > Juglans regia. Next base: position 6,423,874 of record NC_049904.1, read on the forward strand.
TGAAGAAAGGATTGGAGAAGTCAAAATTCACCTCCCCAATCATTTTCAATTGCATTTATTTTGTTGTTGCAAGATATCTTTCAATAAGTAGTTGAAATGTTTGAAAAATGGAAGTAACAATAGATTTTGAGTGGATCGGAAAAAGCCATGTATATCTTGAAAAAGTATCTACAAACGAGACACAAAATTTATATCCATTGCTTGAAGAACACAAGGCAGGACCCATACATCAGTGAAAATTAACTCCAGAGGAATTATAACAAAAATATTAGAAATGGGAAAATGGAGTCGATGACTTTTTACTGGTTGACAGGAAGAACAAACTTGAGACACTTTATTGGGCGACACTTGTAGCTAAACCTTGGAAAGAATGTTGCAGACAACACAAAGAGCAGGATGACCTAGCCGAGTCTGCCAACAACTAGTCGAGGTGTAGTCACCAGCATAGGCCACAGAAGAGGCAGCAGAGAAAGTGGAGAGATTTGAGGGCCAAGGATAGAAACCATGTTTACTCTGACCTTTAAGGAGGCATGCCCCCATGTTGCAATCTTTAACACAAAAGAAAAAATCATAGTGAAACTCAATAAACATATTATTTTCACGAGTCAATTGAGAAATGGAAAGAATATTCTTTAGGAACATGTAAAACAGGAGGAATAATGAAGGTACAGATGGGAGAAGGGAGAATAAAGGATCCAATGTGATGGATCGACAAACGTTGGTCGTTGCCCTCTTGAATTTGGTCATTGCCATGATTGTCTTCAACCTGGAGAGACAGGCTGTTGAAATCTAGAGTAAGATGGTTGGTGGTGGCTTTGGCCCTTCACATACCAGTTGGTCCTTCACATACTAGTTGCTATCAGGGCACGAGGAAGAGCCGAAAGTGTATGCTGGCGGAGCATTGATGGTGGCTTTGGCCCTTAATATGAAGGATCATATCTATTGTAGCACTTAGCTACTGAGTGACCAAGTTTGCCACAAACTTGGCAACTCGGTCGGGAATTACTAGAATTACGACCTCTGATGTGGCCTTTACAATGATTGGGAGGCTGGGAGGGCCACAAGGAATAGTTGCTGGAGTTTTCCTATGGTAAAGAGCCATTGCGAGGATGAGGCTAAGTGGTTCCGCATGAGGCAACATAGACGGAATAGCTGTAGATATCAATTAAGGACTATTATTGAGTCAGGAATAGTTCATGAGTCAGAAGATGCCCATAAACAACTTCCAAAGGCATAGTTTCCACTTACGTGGTAATTCAAGTGATGATTAGTAGTCAGAACCGAGACCTACAAGAACATAGGAGACAACATGATCATCATTAAGGCTCAGTTTGGATACACAAATATTTTTATCTCATCTCATCTCATCATTACAACTTTCCCAAATTCTTATACAAAAATATAATAAACAATTCATCTTTTTTAAATCCAAAATAAAAATAATACTAAAAAATATATTCTAACAATATTTTATTCAACTACTATTCAAAACATTTCATCTCATCTCATCTGAATAGTCTATCCAAACCCAACCTAAAAGGCTCAACATAGGCTACAAGGATGTCGGTGAGGGACTTAATTTGTTGAAAATAATCAGCAATGGAGGAATTCAGTGTCTTCAATGAGGCAGTTGAGGTTGTGGTCGATGTGGATAGGTTCAGAATGAGGAAGTTCCTCCCCCCGATTGAACATACAAGAACACGATGATTACAGATTTGTAAAGGTAAATAGCATATTTATCCCAGCGTCTAGAGGCACAAAACTTGGAGGGTTAGACTTATGATCAAGAGTCTAAATCTAGTTTTGAGAACGCGTATCACAATCGTGCTCATTTTCATGAGTACAATAGTTGGGAGGACCGAGGTGGAGACGTAGGCTTCAGAGTGGATCTACCAAAATCTTTTGGTACTCTGCAGGGGAGGGCTTCATCGATTGGTTGCACGGCATGAAACATATCTTTGAATACAAGGATGTCCCAGATCGTATGAAGGTAAAATTAGTCACCATCAAACTAAAGGGCTGAGGGTCTGCTTGGTGGGAGCAGTTGAAGCGATCTTGGGAGCGATAGGGTAAAGCAAAGATTGGCAATTGGGAGAAGATGAAGAAAAAGATGAAGGGTCACTTTTTACCCTTCGGATATACTCAGACCTATTTTCAAGGACTTCACATGCTGAGGCAAGGAATAAATCCATTGATGAGTACACCGAGGAGTTCTATCAGTTGGTGGCTCATAATGATCTTTCTGAAATCGAAGAGCAATTGGTAGCACTTTATTTGGGTGGCTTGCAGCAACCTTTACAAAACATCCTCAGCCTCCACTCTCTATGGACTGCTTTTGAAGCCTGTAATGTGCTTTAGTCGTGGAGAAACAGTAAACCAGGCGACCTGCACGAATGAGTGATCAGAACACATGGTGGTCCGTCCCCAGGAGACTCTCCCTACTCCGCGGTCCACTCAAGGTTAGAGTTCCAATGCCAATATTTGATGCTTCAGATGCAGGGAGCTCAGTCATAAGGTGATAAAAGGCTGAAAGTCTACAACCCAGAAGAGGAAAAACCTCATGATCAATGAAGATGACATGGAGTATGTTGAAAGCATGAGAGAACCAATCTAGGACGAAGATGGCGAGGAAAGGGATGTCTAGCCCGAAGATGGTAACGAGACCCTTGTCGTCAGAAAGAGTTTACCAACTCCCAAGGGTGATTCAGGCAAAGATTGGTTAAGGACTAATACCTTTCACACACTACCTACACCATTTCCAAGAAGGTGTGCAAACTGATCATTGATAGTGATAGTTGTGAGCACGTGGTCTCAAATGGAGCAGTTCAAAAGCTACAACTCAAGATAGACCAACACCCACAGTCGTACAAACTTTTATGGCTGAAAAAGGGCAGTGAGGTCACCGTTGACCAATGGTGTTTGGTCTCCCTTTTGATTGGTCAAAAGTATTTTGACAACATGTGGTGTGACGTGGAATCCATGGATGCTTGCCATCTATGGCTAGGCAGGACTTGGCAGTATGATGTGTGATTCACGATAGGTGTAAAAACACCTATTCCCTTAGCATTAAAGGGAAGAATGTCACTTTAACACCTCGTAGGGAGGGTGCTACTTCTCCTCTTGAGGGTGAAAAGGGACACACTCTTTTTGTCAAAGGCTAGATTCTTGGAGGAGGTAAAGAAAGAAGGCATGGTGTTTGCCTTGTTGCCATGTGACAACCATGGCAGAATGGACCGTGAGATACTACCAGAAGTTCAGCAGATAGTATCTGAGTTTGTAGATCTAATGCCAAAAGACCTTCCCCCGAGCCTTCTGCCCATGAGAGAGATATATAACACCAAATTGACTTGGTGCAAGGATCTAGCTTATCCAATAGAGCAGCATATTGTCTCAACCCTAAGGAACCAGAAGAATTGCAGTGCCAAGTTCTGGATTTCTTAGATAGGGGCTAAATCCATGAGAGTATGAACCCATGTGCAATTCCTACCCTCCTAGTGCCCAAGAAAGATGGTTCATGGCATATGTGCATGGACAACAGAGCCATTAATAGAATCACCATAAGTACATATTCCCAATTCCCCGTCCAAACAACATGCTAGATCAGTTGTCACGCTTTAAGATATTTTATAAAGTTGATCTTAAAAACAGGTATCACCAGATCTAAATATGCCCTATGACAAGTGGAAGACGACGTTCAAGACACAACGCGGTCTCTACGAGTGGTTGGTTATGCCCTTTGGGCTATCTAACGCACCCAGTGCATTTATGAGATTTATGCATCAGGTATTGCAGCCATTTATGGAAAATTTTATCGTCGTCTACTTTTATGATATCCTCATCTACAATCCGACATGGGAGGCACATATAGAGCACCTCCAAGCTGTTTTTGAGATGTTACGCAAGGAGTGTCGGTTCTTCAACCAGAAAAGTGCACATTGTTTTACACTTTTGTTACATTCCTTGGATTTATCGTCTCTACATATGGTGTCCATGCAGATCAATCCAAAGTGGAAGCCATTTTAGAGTGGTCAACCCCTAAGACCCTACATGATGTGCAGAGCTTCCATGGATTGGCCTCCTTTTATCAATGATTCATCTGCAATTTCAGCACTATAATCACTACCATCACATAGTGCATGAAAGGATAGTCATTCTAGTAGTCCGTGGAAGTAGAGACTAGTTTCTGGCTACTCAAGTAGAATATGACTGAACCATAAGTTCTGGCACTCCCTGATTTTAAGAAGATCTTCAAGGTGAATTTTGATGCTTCCGGGGTGGGTATTGGCGGCATCCTGAGTCAAGAAGGACAACCTGTTGTATTTTTCAATGAGAAACTGTCAGGATCGAAGAAAATTACACCATGTATGACTTGGAGTTCTACGCCATTGTACAGTCCTTGAAATATTGGCGACATTATTTGGTATGAAAGGAGTTCATTCTGATTACTAACCATGAGGCATTGAAGTACATCAACGAGCAACACAAGCAGAGAAGAAGACATGCCAAGTGGGTCACCTATCTGCAGGGGTTCACGTTCTCGCTAAGGCACCAATCATGAAGCTTGAACCAAGTTGCAAATGCTTTAAGTAGATGCGTGACACTCCTCACCATCATTAGCACTAGAGTGGCAAGCTTTGACACTTTTATAGATTTGTACTTCGAAGATACGTCTTTTGGAAAGATTCTTAAGGAAGTAATTGAAGGTAGGCGAAGTGATTTTCTTTTGCACGCTGGGTTTTTATTTCATCGCCTATAGTTGTTTATACCAGATTGTCCCTTGAGAGAGCACATTACAAGGGAACTACATGGAGAGTGCACTATGGGCAAGAAAAGACTTTGGCTTTGATCGCCACATATTATTACTGGCCCAAGTTGACCAGTGAAGTGGCACGATACGTGGCGAGATGTTTCATGTGCCAAAGAGCAAAGGGAACCCTCACCAATGCTAGCTTTTACACTCCGTTACCTGTACCTGATGGTCCGTGGCCTAACATTAGTATGGATTTTGTCTTAGGTTTACCTAGGACCCAACGCGTCATGGATTCAAATTGTGTCCTTATATCCCACTTAATTAAATTCTTATCATAGAACATAATCAAAAAAATATTTTGTTTATCACAAAAATCAACAAATACTAGAATCTTAAATTATTTAAAATACTAATAGCATATTTTTACTTCCAAGATATAATTTAGTATAATACTTGGGATATATTTAACTCTATTAAAAATAAGTCATAAAAACCTCAATTCTTGGGGGAGACAAGAATACCCAAGTCCTTCTCTCTCTTTGAGTGTAAGGTGTTCTCTCTAAGTTTCTCTGTAAACTTAGAGTATTGTCCTGCCAGATCTTGGTCTGTGCAGGTTAGACAATGGAGAGTGACTTATCAGCTTTATGTGAAGGCCTGAAGTTAACGGAAGAAGAGAAACAGGAGGTGGAGGTTAGCAAAGAAGATGTTATCTTATCAGTATCAAAGAGTCGTCACTATTTCATGATGTGTGTGGTAGTTGATAAGGAGGTAAACAGAGGTGTACTGAGAAGCTCTCTGGCAAGAATGTGGCAAGTAGATAGAAAGGTTGCCTTTAAAGAAGTTAGTAAGAACCTGTTTTTAGTGGAGCTAAAAGAGAGAGTTGATAAAAGGAGGATAATGCAGGGACGGCCCTGGTCTTTTGACAAGAACTTACTGTGTATTCAGGACTGTGAAGGATATGAGTCATGGAAGGAAATGCCTTTTCAGCATGAACCATTCTGGGTGCAATGCCATGATCTTCCGTTTGCAGGGATGAATGCTAATACTGGCCTAAAACTGGGCCAATCAGTGGGAGAAGTCATTGAGGTGGACACAGAGAGTAGTGGAATTAATTGGGGAAGCTACCTAAGGATTAGAGCTATGATAGATATCACTAAACCATTGACAAGAGGAAGGTTCCTAACTCTTGGTAAGTCAAAATTCTAGATCCCTTTCAAATTTGAAAGACTAACAAACTTCTGTTATCATTGTGGGAAGATCAAACATGCTCTAGGAGGGTGTGATATGCGGAACAGAGGAAATGCTGGATTGGAAGGTTTCAGCCAGCAGTATGGCCCCTGGTTGAGGGCAAGTCAAAAGTTACCCTCCCCAGCTTCTACTCAAACCTTCAAGGAGGCAGATTCTGGAAAAGGTTCAGGGCACAACCGAAGCAAGGGAGACGAAGATGAACAGCAAGGAAAAAGTGGAAGGAGGAGCACTGCTGAGGAGACAGAGGAAGGAATCGAGGAGGAAAGACAGGCGGGAGATCAGGGTGACAGAAGCAGCAAACTAGACTTTGACCTGCCAAAAGGTAATACTGAAACTAGGCTTGAGAAGGGAGAGGCAAGTAAGATAGTGACAGGCTTTTTGGAAAAGGAAGTAGTTCTGTCAGTAGAAGGAGAACAACTTCCTTATCTTAAGGAAAAAAGGGTAGAGGTGACAAGACTGGAGCACGTGTTACTAACTGATAAAGAAGGTATCAGTGCTCAAGAAAACAACTTAATCTCCCTAAGAGTCAAAGGACAAACCAGTAAATGGAAGAGGATGGCACGTGCTGGGTCAGCCAGCAAGGTTACACAGACTTATGTGAATGAAATGGAGGTAGATGAACCAAGGAAATTAAGGAAAAGGGTATGCCAAGAAAAGATTGAGAGGGTGGCAGATAAAAGAAGAAAACAAAACAATCTCAAGGAAGATGGTGACTTTGATCTCCAGGCAGTGGCTGCTGTGCAGCACTGCCAATCATCATGATTCTTTTATGTTGGAACTGCCGAGGGCTTGGGAACCCTCAGACAGTTAATGAACTTCACTTTTTAGTGAAGGAAAGAGGCCCAGCAGTAATATTTCTTTCAGAAACAAAGACTAACAGGAACAAGGTGGAGAAAATAAGACATAAATTAGGAATGGACCAAAGTTTCGTGGTTGACAGCCTAGGCAAGAGTGGTGGACTAGCAATGTTATGGAAATCAGAGGTAAATGCTCAATTGCACAATTATTCTCATAATCATATCTCTTTGACAATCTCATCTGAGTTTGGTGGTCTTCCCTGGAGACTTTCGGGTTTCTATGGAAACCCTGCAGTTGAAAAGAGGAAAGAAAGTTGGAACCTTCTCAGAATGCTCAAACCCGATCCCTCTGTGGCATGGATTTGCATGGGAGATTATAATGAAATACTGAGCAATGAGGAGAAGACAGGTTCATGCACTAGGCCTTACCTTCAAATGGAGAATTTCAGGTTAGCATTGGACGACTGTGAATTGAGTGATTTAGGATATATAGGCTCAAAATACACTTGGAATAACAATAGGGAGGGAAGAGACTTCATTAAGGAAAGACTGGAGAGAGTTTTGGGGAATGGACTTTGGCCATCCCAATTCAGAAACACCTATGTTTCAGTTTTATCTGCTGTGAACTCGGACCATGCCCCTCTGTTGAAACTGGGAGATTATTCAGGTATGAAGCTTTCTGGTCTACTAAACAAGAGTGCAGAGATTTAATCAAGAGAAACTGGGAGACCCCGAGCAGAGACATCCAACCTTTGAGGAATTTGCAATCTGGGTTAGACAGATGCAAACAAGCACTGAAAAGCTGGTCAAAAGTTCTTAATGGCAATCAAAAATTTATTATCAGACAGAAGAGTGAAATGATCAAAGAGATGCAGAGAATTAATCAAGGTGATTTCAATGGCACAATCAAGGCCCTCAAAGGGGAAGTTAACCAAGTTTTAGCTGATGAAGAAGTTAAGTGGAGACAGAGAGCAAAACAGTTATGGCTTAAGGAGGGAGATAAAAATACTAGCTTTTTTCACAAGTGTGCAACTCAACGGAGAAAGGCTAATAGTATCAAACAGATTTCCAATGAAAGGGGGGAATTGGTCAGCAATTTTACTGAAGTTAGTGAGGCTTTCCAAAGACACTACCAGCAGCTTTTTGAATCCTCAAACCCGAGGGGCAACTTGGAAGCATTGGAGAATCTAGATCATGTGGTAACCACTGAAATGAACTCACAATTAAAAAAGACATGCACTGAAGAAGAAATCAGAGGGGCTTTATTTGAAATGGACCCTCAAAGTTCCCCAGGCCCTAACGGATTCTCAGCTGGTTTCTACCAGGATCATTGGGAGACAGTTGGAACAAAAGTTGTGGAGGCTATTAAGGAGCTGTTTAATTCCAAATCAGGTCTTAAGGACATCAATAACACTTTTATTGTTCTTATCCCAAAGAAGAACAGGCCCTCTCTAGTGACTGATTACAGGCCTATAAGCCTCTGCAATGTGGTGTATAAAGTGTTTTCCAAAGTCTTAGCTAATAGAATAAAGCCTTTTCTGTCAAAACTGATATCCCCCTCACAAAGTGCTTTTATACCTGGTCGGCTTATTTCGGATAACATCATAGTTGCTTATGAAGCAATGCATTCTATGAGACATAGAATGAGGAGCAAGAAAGAGGGTTACATGGCTATGAAGCTGGATTTGAGTAAAGCTTACGATAGGCTAGAATGGTCTTTTTTGGAAGCAGTGTTGCTTAAGATGGGTTTTGAGAAGGACTGGACAGACTTGGTTATGGGTTGTGTCTCATCTGTAAAATACTCTATTTTGTTCAATGGAGTCCCTCAACATCCTATGATCCCTTCTAGGGGCTTAAGGCAAGGGGATCCTCTCTCCCCTTACCTTTTCATTTTGTGCACAGAAGCCCTGGGAGTCATGCTGGATACTGCTGAGAGGAAGGGCCTTATCTCGGGATTTCCTTTTGCAAGGGGGTCTTTGTTGATTAATCATCTCTTTTTTGCAGACGACAGCTTAATTTTCTGCAAAGCTAATGCTCTAGAGTGGAGCAGACTTTTCAGCATCCTTAAGATTTTTGAGGAAGCCTCGGGCCAAAGACTAAACCTTGAGAAGTCAGCCATTTTCTTCAGCAAGAACACTCCTTATGAGACCAGACAAGTTATTCTCTCGACCTCTAAAATGGCAGAAGCTAAAGTTTTTGAAAAATATCTTGGTCTTCCCTCTTATGTGGGAAGGAATAAACTAGCCTCCTTTAGACCAATTCTGGAGTCCATAAGAAATAGGATACAAAATTGGAAGGTCAAGTTCATTTCAAATGCAGGAAAAGAAGTTCTTTTGAAATCAGTTGTTCAAGCAATACCCACATACTGCATGAGTATATTTAAGCTCCCTAGAACTATACTCAATGCAATAAACAGACTTATGCAACAATTCTGGTGGGGTAGCAAGGGCAATAATACCAAAATCCAATGGCTTCCATGGAAACTAATGGGAAAGAGCAAAGCAGAAGGAGGGTTGGGCTACAGAGAGTTTGAGCATTTTAACATAGCACTACTGGCAAAGCAGGGCTGGAGATTAATCCAACAACCCCAATCCCTAGTGGCAAAGGTGCTGAAGGCCAAGTACCACTTTAGATCAGACTTTCTACATGCGAAAATAGGCAGCAATGCCTCTTACCTCTGGAGAAGCTTTATGGGAGCACGACAAGTGTTGGAGACAGGCCTGATTTGGAGAATAGGAAATGGAGAGGCAGTCAATTTAAGGAGTGACAAATGGATCCCTCAACCAGACACGTTCAAAGTGCAGACACCTCTAAACCCGAGTTATGCTCACTGGCAGGTCAACAACTTGATCGATCAACAAACAAAATCCTGGAAGCTGGAAACTCTGGAAAGCATACTCAATGAAGAAGATATCACCAATATTTGCAAAATCCCAATTAGCAGTAGTGGCAGACCAGATAAGCTCATATGGAGATGTAACAAAGATGGCATGTTTTCTGTTAAGAGTGCCTACCACTTGTTGGGTTCTCTGACTAAGAGCTTAATGGGGCAATCCTCTGCACCTAACAACCATAAGGAAACATGGTCAAAAATATGGAAGTTACAGGTGCCGAGTGCAGTTAGAACTTTCCTATGGAGGGCAGCCCACGACTCACTACCTACTAACCTCAACCTTTGCAAGAGGAAAATCAGAATTAGCTCTTCCTGTCCAGCATGTATCTTGGAGGAAGAATCTGTTCTTCACGCTTTGTGGTCGTGTCCTTCAGTGCAGGATGTGTGGGCAGCTTGCTCGAGAAGTCTGCAAAAAATGAAGATCAACTTCGAATTCTTCAAAGAGGTAATAGAACATGCATTAACCTATTTAAAAGAAGAAGAAACAGAAGAGTTTGCATGTACAGCTTACAGGGTGTGGAGGAGGAGGAATATTTCAGTTTTTGAAGAGAAGTTCGAAGATCCCTCAAGGGTGGTCTTGTCTGCAGCTCAGTTATCAAAGGAGTTCAAGGAGGCAAATTACAACAAATTAATAGGTGAACATGGCAGACCACCCGATATAGAACCCTGGAGCCCCCCCCCCATTGAATGACTATAAGGCTAATTGGGATGCTTCAGTTGATCGACTTAATTGTAAAGTGGGATTAGGAGTGGTGGAAAGAAACTGGGAAGGGAAGATAGTAGCAACACTAAGAGCCCCAAGGAGTTTGTTTCCTGATCCCAAACTTGCCGAGTCAGTGGCAGCTCTTAGAGCAGTTTTGCTTTGTAAGAATCTAGGAATAACAAGGTTAATACTTGAAGGGGATGCCAAGAGTGTGGTGAAGGACATTAATAGCGAGACAGAGGATTGGAGTTCAACTGGCCTGATCATACAAGAAATCAAAGGAGAACTACAAAGCTTGTCTTTCGGATCAGCACAATTCATTCCTAGATTATCTAATTGTATTGCGCATTGCCTTGCAAAGGATGCACTTAAACTCTCTGAGGAGAGCATTTTAATGGAGGGAGTCCCTCCTTGTATCCACCATCTGATTTAAATGAATGAAGATCGTTTGTTTATTCAAAAAAAAAAACCTCAATTCTTAAAATAGGTTTCATTTCTTATAATTAACATAATTATTCAACAAGAAATCTAATAAATATTAATATCATTTAAATATTCTTAACATATTTGTTTATTTTCAATCTATAACTTTAATAGTATAATTATATCAAATCTATTGAAATAAACAGTAGAAATTCTCTTTCTCTTCATACGATAGACATAAAGATTAAACACTTACTATTTACTACTAAACTTTAAATACTAATATGATATCTAATCTTTCAAATATCATTAACTATATATATATATATATATTGAATCTAAAATAATTGGTGGAAACATTCGATTAATAAAAATAGACTTAATCAAATTAGATTACAATTAGATTAATAAATAATAATTTTATTCAAAACTCATAACATATTCCCTAATTTTTTTCTATTTAAACTATAACATATTTCTCAATTTGGATTTGCACTATTCTCACAAGGGTAGAGAGAATTCAAATTATAAACATTCTTACCTCGATCTTTTGGATGTCCAACTAGACCAATCTTTCTTTCCTTTTATTGTATCATCCCGATGACTAAGAGATAATTATGACGGCATCAATTGGCATCAGAGCTTAAGCATCTTTTATGAACTTATATCTCATCAGTTTCCATGATTGGTGGTCATGGTCGTGGTCGTCATGGGCAGGTTCTGAACAAGGAAGTCCCGCATCATGATCATAGCGATCAGGATGTGATGATTGAAGATTTGCAAAGACATATTTTAGAGTTAGCCCAAGTGACGTCCATGGTCTTTCTGCACGAATGTCAAATCTAGTCCACCCATATCCAGTCTACATCCCATGATATGGCATTAGATGATTGAAAGCTATTTATTTCATTTGTGAACCTATTATCTAATGATACATCATGAGATGATGAAAGGAAGATGAGAAAATAGATGATTAATAGATTTTTTACATTCCGAAATCCCAAGCACCACCTGTATGCCATCATACGTGCATCATTTCCTTAGGAAAGGAGAAAAACCTTGTTACACGAGATAGCTAGGAATCGCACTCTAAATGATAAGGCAGTACTCATGGAATTTCCTTTTTCTTTAGATTCAAAGATCAAGGCCTCATTTGAATTCAGAGATGGAATGGGATGAGTTGAGAAGATCTTTGAATAATACTGCGATTGTTGAGTTGATATGAGATGATATGATTTTTGAAAATTTTGTGTGTTTGGATTAGGAAGTGAGATGAGATGGTTTTAACTTTTTGGAGAATTGATAATGTAGATCCCACCAATTATAATTTTGTTTTATAGATTTTTTTTTTGCACTGTGTACGTATCACATGCACCAACTATGCATGTAGCACATGCACCACCCATTGCATGCACAGTGGAATATGGGTGCACTTAAACGAGTGAGCCTCCAACCGTGAGCCTGGTCCTCATGGACTGTCGGTGCCTTCTGCCGCAGAGGTCATGATCATTGACCCACGGAGGTCGTGCTCATCGTGGCCCTGAGCCACAGTGGCCATGAACAGGGAAGGGTGAGCAGTGGGTGCACACTGTTGTACACCCAAAGGGGCCCTCCCCATGGCATCCGTGGGTGGTCAGGACCACCACCGACCAACACCAAGATGATCGGGGTTTTTTGTCATTGACAAGGTGTTCATCGACTACCCAGGCCACGCAATCACCGCTAGCTTCCCATAACCTGTTGAGGCTGCCAGTGGCCACAACTGGACATGCCAGCATTTTCTATCGCCGATCATGTGATGGTCCATGGCAACAAAAGTTGCCGATGAAACCTTCCCCACCGGTTGCTGTAAGACCCAGCCACTAACATCCATGCACGTGGTTCACGGTTCCATAAACTGTCGCACGGGTTCACGCCTTACGTCGTTTATGTTCATGTTCTTATTTCTATTTTCATGCAGGTCCGTTCATCCATTTCCTCTAGGTTTTATCTCTTTACCATTTATATCTTGTATATATATAGTTATTTGTGTTGAACACCTTCAACCCTAGACTAAGTACCGCTCGTTCTCCTCTTCACAAAAGGCCATCGTTTCTCTACAAAACACCAAACTGAAGGCTCGGTCTGCAACCAGTAAACCGCCACCCGCAGAGCCGTTTTTCTTGCCGCAACTCCACCAAACACAGTCTCGCCGATACCTCAATCACTCGGAGTTCTTCTCCCAGCCGTGCGCCACCGTCCCTTCGAGTTCCACGTCCAATTTCTTAGCTGCCAGTTAAGACTTCCCCTCCCCTATTTTCACACCTAGAAATAGAGGAGTTTTCCCTCCATCCGTGTGCTGCCAACCTGTCAATCCTCACTGCCCCTCGGTAAGCCACGTACACTCCCTCGCCATATCTTCCCCTCCACCTCTTCTCTCACTTTTACTTTCTCTCTCGGTTTCAGCTCTATCTCTCTCTCTCTCCCCATGCAACGCCGTCGAGGACATCACCACCACCTTAGCCCAACCTCCGTCGCACTCCCACGGTGCCACTGCCTCGGTTGGTCGTGGGTGAGTTTCTGTCGCAACTCCCGTTTGAGCACTTGCAAGTTGTTTTTGGTAGTTGTGATTAGTTGTTTAAAATGGAAATAGATGATATATATATATATATATATATCGGTGGACCCAGTAGGAAGAATAGTGTGTTTCGGGTTTTGACCTTTCTACCTCTTTTATTAAAGGCATACTTTAATTTCTGGAGAGGCTTTCAATGAACTACAAGACTTATACCGATAGGCTCAATTTTATTTGATTGGTGTTTAAATCTAGTGAGTTATTTTTTTTGTGGGCTAGACTTGAGATTAATTAGATATACGTCATTTTGATAAACCCGTCTATTTTTATTAGACGTGATTTCATTATGTTTGTTGGACTGTTTTAGTAATTAAACTGTTTTAGTCATTTTATTGGACTAAGATTTTTCTTTAGCAAGCTAAAATTTCACTGTTATAGATATGAGTAGTTGGACTCGAATTCTTTTTATAATTATATTACCTAGTAGGAAATTTTATAGTTACACTTCAATGGTAAGTAAGTTAGATTTTTTTTATTTGAATTACGTGATTACTTTATAGGTGACGATTAATAATTGTTCAGCATTGGGAGGAAATTTTTCGAAAAAGCTAAGAAGTCCAAGTAAGCGGGATTCCTATACTAGATTTTATACGAATTATTGAGACTGAGGTTGACTTTCTGAAAACTTTGCATATTTTGTGATGAAATGAAAACTTGAAAAAAACCAACCTCGGTCATTTATTTGCATCACTCATGAAATCTGTACGAAAAAGGGAAAATATTTTCTGACATGCATTGTGTAGACATGAGCAATATTTGACATGTTCTGAAATGTGCAAAAAAGCGAATACGATATATGTGAATTTTTGTACATGTGTTATGAAATATCTTGGAACTGTTATTGATTATGGAAAAATGATATGAATATATTTTGCACGTGTTTTGATACGATATGGATATGATAAACCTTTGGCATACTTATCTGTTCCGAATCTGATTCTGAATATGGGTCTGATATGATGATAATAGTTCTCTTGATATGGTTGGTACTAACATGATATGATATGATATGAGTGCACCCACTTTGGAAACAAAGTGATCTTTTACGTGTTCTTTCTTGTGTGCACACTCGGGGCTCCGAAATTGAAAAAGGGAAAGTTCACTATATGATACTGCATGGTTTGGCCACCGGGGATAGCACAACCCTACCACGAGGGTTAAACATGGAATTCTGTTCTGATATGAGGTTTCAATTATGCTGTGCCAAGGAAATTTTGAATAAGAATATTTTTGAACTTTTGCTCTAAAATTTTTGATAATATGTTCTAACTCCACATTCACAAAATAAAAATTGTTTTGTTTTGTATTTTGGAATCTGTAAATGCTCATGTTTGCATACTAATATATGTTCTCTGCTTACTGAGTTGTTGATAACTCACCCCTATCTCCATAATATATTTCAGATAATTTTGATGCAACAGCTGAGAATCAGGAATAGGGAGTACTTGCAAGTCTTGTAGATCATAGAAGAAGTGCCTTAGGGTACAATGACTTTTGGAGAGTCTTTTGGTAGCGTTGATATTTTATGTGACTTTGGTATGTTAAGTAATGAATATTTCTAGTCTTGGTGGAAAAGTATATGTATATCAATGACACACCACTGATGTGCCCTTATGTAGGAACATGAATATTTGTGTTGAACAAATAGGTTAATATGCTATGGAGATTCTGGTTTATTTTAAAAGTATTATTTGGAAATGATTTTTAGGTGATATGAGTTAACTCTCTGGACCCTCTGGGACGGGACGTTACAGTTGCACAGTAGCAGACTCCGAATCTCATAGCTAGATCTCAGTTGAAGGCTTGAAAATGTCTACACAGAGCACTGTGAGGCACGGGGGGTGGGGAGTCTGGTTTGGCCGTTGGGGAACGACACTGTGTAGACAGGGGCAAATGGGTTTCACTTGATCACTGCTCCCACTACCTGCTGCCTACATTTCTCTGAAAAGCAAATATTACAGCCCAATGTTACCGTTGTTTTGCTTTTAATGACAAACATGTGAAACAATAGAAACTTAGTTGAATGTGCATTTGGATAAGAAACGAGTTCTTCGTACGAAGAGAGAAGCATCTGATCCAAATCAGGGCCAAGTCTTTATTACCATAGCAAGTTTAGTATTGAGCCCTAGCTAGCTAGCATAATCATTTCATCGAGAAGTACTAGCAAGCATATATCTACTAGTAGAGCATTAGTATTGGTCTATGCATATCCATATGCAAAATCATATTTGCATAATATGGCTCTAAAATCCTCCACATTGGCTTATGCATATCCAAATATTTAGCTACATATAAACAGTGCTTATCCAAATTTAGATAACCACTATTCACCCTACAAATCATATTTTAATCATTATTTCTCTCTCCTCCCTCTCTCTCTCTCTCACTCCTTTCCTTTTCTCCCTCATTCAACAACACAACAAACATTCAATTGTACATTCATTTTATTATTATGATATATTATATATATATTTTTTCATTTTATTATATTTTTAATATAATATATAAAAAAAATTATATTTTTTATTATTGCATTTGTATTATTAATGTCAAATATATGTAGTGGATGCTAATTACAAAATATATATATATATAAAAAAATTGATTTTAGGAAAAAATTAATAATAATAAAAAATATTTTATTATTATTTTGTCTCAAATATGCATATGCCAATGTGGGAATTTTGCTTGAATGGCAAAGTGGATATGTAAAAGATGTGATTTTGCATATGCATATGCATAAACCAATGCTAATGCTCTAAAAGTGGCTAAGTGATATATTGATGTTACATCGTAATAAATTATAATATTCTTAGTCTAGGGTTTAGATGAAATGATAATTTTTTATTTTAAATGAAAGTTTAAAATATTATTTTAAAATATTATTATTATTTTAAAATTTGAAAAAGTTGAATTGAGATTTGAAAAAGTTGAATTGTTTATTATATTTTATTTGAGAGTTTAAAAAAATTGTAAAGATGAGATAAAAATTTTGGATCTCATCCCATACCCCAAACATATATATACACTGAAATAGGTTGAGAGATGTTAATTAATTAATTAATGATATATAGCAACGTATTTATATATAATAGTAGGAATAAATGTCGTAAAAGTAGGGATGATAAATCATGTTAGTATTGTATTCAGTTGTGTATATTATATGATATGCATGGATCAACCTGAATACGACCTATTAAACTTAAGGGGTCAGATTTTTAAGCACTAATATGACTCATTAAAATAACGTATTGACATGATATAATCCATTATGAAGTAACTGAAAATATATCGATACAACATCACCCGTTTTGACCCGTGTCAAATCGTTTCAACTCGTTTTTATAAATACGTTGGATTGACCCAAATAATCTATTTGACCTGGTTAACATAATTTTACATAATATTTAAAATACAATATCTCTCAAAAATATAAGACTAACTACATAAGTCAATTACAATTCAAACAATAAAAACACCAAAATTATAATCCAGAGGAAGTGTGGGAGGCGAGCAGTCATGACTTGTGGGTCATAAGAACTAATTCAACTGAGAACTGAGAGAGAGAGTTAGGAAACACAAAATAGGATTAGGGTAATATTTTTTTTTTAGGTTAAAAATGATGTAATTGTAATTTTGAATAAAAAATTTAACGGGTCACTAAGAGGTTAAGTGGGTTGAACCATTAATGAATCGTGTTAACTTGTTTTGATCCAAATCCATTAACATCAAATCTAAATCCATTAATTTTATATTCTATTTGTATTAAATTAACTAATTATATCACATATTATCACCCTTACCTAAAAATACTTATAAGCCTACATGCACACATAATTATAGAGTTGACGTAACTTAAGGATCGAAGAAAATCCGAAAGGTCGGACGTACACGTATGTCCCACGTACCTTATAAATTTCTTAATATTAATTAGTAGGACACACCGTCATTAATGCTCATTGCTCTCAATTAATTAAGACAAAGGTCGGCGAAACATGGTTGGAGATAGCCACAAAATGATAATTCTCTCTTATTCAATTTGCTCAAACAAAAATTATTTAATTGTTAAATTCATCTTAATTCAATTCAATTCAATCTAATTTTAAGTTAAATTTAATATTCAAACACTCAATTATTAAATTATTAAATTAATCTCAATTCAAAATATATTTACGACGTGGAATCCATAATTTTTTTTAATTTTTTATAAATACATCTAAACTCATATTTACATCTAAATACATTTAAATTCATTTTAAGTGGACTCACAAAACTCATTTTACTATCTAATTCACTATTATTTATAAAGAATTCAATTCAACTCAACATCTAAACACAGAATAACGTTTATATCAAGATCAGCACGATACCTCGTGTAATATGATGTTTTTCTCCTTTCCCGAAAGGATGCACAATGATGGTTGGGAATTGCTTTGATTGATGAGTAATATTATATATAATGTACAAACGTCACATATTTTTATTAAAAAAAGAAAAATTATATACATAAACCTCACACTCCTACACACCACTTAAAAGTATGTAAATTTATTTTTTTACCCTCATGTTTCATGAAATATGAAATATGAAATATAAGGATAAAAGAGTAAAATCATATATTTTTTAAGTGGTGTGCAGAATGTGAGGCTTACGTGTAGCATAACTCTTAAAAAAATAAGATTTATTATTAAAATATTAAAATAATAAGAATTATTATTTTAAAGAATGCACGATGCAGTACTCTGAGATTATCATTTATCATGGTATATCAAGCGAAGGAATATCACAAGTAAATTACTGGCATCGTCAAATTGGAGCCGTAAAGCAAGCTAGTAACTAGTGCTTGATTCCTAACTTGACACATTAATAAAGTAGCTACTAATGCTTTGTTCCCTAATTTATCTTATTCATTTTGTTTCCACATGACACTACAATCATGATTGCAATCTATATCTTGAACTAATTTATATATATATAGATGCCAAATGCTAAAATCGATACTTTTGAGAACAATTTGCGAAAAGTGAAGGGTGGTTAAGCATAATTTTATTCTCGGTCCTCAGCCGGCCTAGTATAAATTACTTCATTACCTGAACATTAATGGTACCAATTAAATATCTCGCTTGCTTGGGTGCACGTAGGCGCAAATACGTACGTACACACGCGCGCCATGGCCGGAAGTGGGGAGCATGTTATTTCCATGGAGGAGTTGCTTTCGAAAAAGGTTAATGTTGTCATAACCGAAGCTGGTGAAACAAGCAGAGGCAGCGACAATTCCGGCCTGCGGAGGCGGATCATTGAAATCGGCGAGGAAGCCTGCGAGCTGAAAAAAAAGAGGTTTGAGAAACTGCGGAAATCAGCCCCAGATGATCATCCCAGTATTAATACGCCAAATGGAGGTCAAAAGGCTACACCAAAAATACAAAAGGTTCCGCTGTTGCTGCAAGATCACAAACATTTCGACAAGTATTTCAAGCCAAGGATAGTTGCAATCGGTCCCATCCATCATGGTGAGCCAAAATACAAGCGAGCCGAGGCGTACAAGCTTAGAATGGCATCCTACTTCGTCAAAGACAGTGGTAGAAAGGATGAGATTTTGTACGACATTGTTGAGAAGAACATCGAGCAACTGAGGCAGTGTTTTGACGACAAGGTGACCGAGAAATATAGCGATCAGGCCCTCGCCTGGATGCTGTTTGTGGACGGGTGTGCAATATTACAGTCCATCCATTGTGCTGTTAGCCAAAACTGCAAAGACTGGAAAATGAAATACGATCTGATGGCCTTTGCGACACAGGATTTGTTCTTGTTGGAGAATCAACTTCCTTATCAGCTCCTTGTGGATTTGACGAATTCCAGCACAAAGAAAGTTGAATTGGAGAAGTCCATTACAGATTTCATTAATCAGCAAGCATACGGTAAGTTGCAGTCGAGCCAGAATGGATTACCGACTACGGAAAGGCCGATCCATCTTCTCGATCTCCTCCGGACGAAAATCATGAAAGGCAATCCACAAAGTACTAACGGCTCAATTAAAGCTGGCGACAAAAGCAAACGTAAGAAGCTGAAAAACTGGATCCAATCATTTCTCCTAAGAGATGACAGCAAGCAGAACGGGGAACGATTAAAGTGGACTTATCGCAACGTGGAGGAGCTTAGATCAGCAGGAATCTATATGAGGTGCAATGATAGTGATGATCCCTTGACAACAATACGTTTTAAAAGATTACTCGGTAATTTCTACCCGGGATACCTATGGCTCTCTCTAATAACAGTTGATGACGCAATGGGGCCCAAGTTCTTGAACTTGATAGCCTACGAGATGTGTCCGGATTTCGACAACGAGTTTGAGATCACCTCATACATATTATTCCTGGATACACTCATTGATAACGTCAACGACGTAGTGGAGTTGAGGAATAAGGGAATACTCAAGAACTGCCTTGGCAGCGACGAGGAAGTGGCTCGACTCTTCAATGAGATCGGCACCGACTTGGTTCCTGACCCCGATGCATATGGGGATGTCAAAGATGCCATTCAGAGACACTACGATGCTAAGTGGATGAACTGGATTGCTGAAGCCCTCCACGAGCATTTCAGAAGCCCCTGGACATTTATGGCTTTTTCGGCCGCCATAATAGTACTCAGTCTAACTTTCATACAGACTTGGTTCGCATTCAAAGAAGCCAGAGGTAATTCCCGACCCCGAGTTCGGCGCTAGTTGCGAGTTGATCACCATCATGCATGCATCGTGAAAATAATTTTTATGATTTGGAGAGAGGTATATAAAATATATCTTATCATTTAAATCTACAATATCTACCTATTATACTTATTCCTCTTTAAGTATTAAAATATATTTGAAAAAAAAGAAAAACTTATAAACTTATATAAAATATATCCTATCGTTTGCAGTGTCTTGGGATTTTAAATAAATACGAAGTTAAAATAAGTGAGGAGCTGTGTGGACTACTGTATCTGGTATTAATTATTGATTTGTACGTGTAGTACTTACTACTATATACGCTTATAAAGTAAGATAAAGTTGTAATTATCAATTTATTATCATGTCTGAAATAATTTGCATTGAAATAATTTGAATAATCATGAAGTCCGGATAGTACGTACTTGATTTTCGATGAGCGAATAATACATGATAAGTAATATTTTCAAAGGATAGTTTGATGAGCGTAGAAATTAAAAGAGAACTGCTACGCATCAGCTTGTATACCTCATACATTTTTTTATTTTTATATTTTTTATGTCAAATCCATTACATCTATCTGATTTCAATCTGTCTCTCTTCAATCTCTTTCACCGAACTCCATCTCTCTATCATCGACATCTCTCTCATCAAGCTTTCTCTCTCTTCGACCTCTCTTTCCCCTCAAGTTCTCTCTCTCTCTCATCAAGCTCTCTTTCTCGAGTTCAATTTTAGGTTAATTTGATTTTCACTTTATTCTTTTTCATCAAACTTTCTACACGCAAGGTAAAAAACATTGAGAATCTAAAACTGGTTATTGTACTTTTATATTTATGATGAACTCGGTTTGCCACATCAAGTGTGTGGTGTTGAATTTATAAACTGGCTAATGAGAATATTTACTCACAGCCATATAACATAATTATATATCTATATTTATAGCATTCCAAGATGTCCCAGTGTTCATTGAAGGGCATGGAAATACATGATTAATGTTTGCTGAGTGGGAATGACAAGAGGGCTAGTATGCATATGCATACTGTATTGTTTGTAACACATATATGTGACTACACATATGTAGATACAACTTGGCTCCAAATTATACACATATATAGCTTGATTGAATTCATGATGTGAGATAGCTCATTTTGATCTACCCAGATGACCACTAAATAGCCTCTTCATCCACACATTTTAGGGGCTGATAGAGACCTAAAAAGATAGCACAAAGATGTTAGCCCATAATTGAACTTTTGCCTCAGCAGTAGTAGCCTTACAATATAACAAATCAATTAGAAGCACTAATGTCCACGGATTTCCTGACATAAATCTCCCCTAATATCATTTCATAGTATGCTTGCATTCATTATGTCAAGCAAGTATATATAGGTGTTGAACAAAAAGTCTCCCAAGCTACCTCCACCCTCGGCTAGCTAAAGCCCTATATAAAATAATGGCTCATGGCTTTCTACAATATAATCCACTAACAAAAAACCCATTTGCTGGGAATCAGACCATGTGTTTGGCCAATATGGTATCCTATGAACAATATACCCATAAGTCCAACTATCACTCAAATCATACAGGCCTTATAATGTTAACCTTAACAGTTCCTATAGATTTTATTTGAACCAATGCTTAGCAAACAGTACAATGTGAGGCTTTATATATATTTAATATGCACCATTAGTTTGCATACAAATATACCATAAACTCCTCTTGCACCAACATCAATCCCTTTTATTAATTACAAAATGACCAACACCATTTCATAATTAATAAACCTATTTATATTATAAACAAACTATCTTGATAATCACAAGTTACATATAACAACTTGATGAACTATGAACATCAACTAGGGGTATTTTTAGCTCAAACTAACATAGACATAACTGATAACTTACTCCTATCCAGTTATATTTTTCACTTCTGTTGGTGGTTACGTATTCTCTCCATTGTGACGACACAGTTGCCTTCCATCAAGCCCAATTTGTATTTGCTGGAACCCTTGTATTTGCAGCTACCTACATGCATGTTGTTGTATCGATACAACAACGAACTATGTCCTATGTTCTCTGTTATGTTATACAACACATCCTTGCGACAAAAATAATTTGAAGTTTTAACCTCCCAATTTAGGTAATGAGTTAAAAGGAATTATTTTAAGGCTCATAGTGTAAAATACAAATCTCTTTTACTACAAAATATATATTTCCCATTGCAATAAGATGTTTTTCACCACTATTTTTCACTCAACGCACGAAATCTTGTGGTAACTGTTGAAACTTATTGCGGCAACTTCGTTTTGTTCGTGCCATAAGCCAGCTATTTCCCACTAGTGGTAGTCTTCGAGGAAAAATTCATGGCAAAAACCCATATTTCTTGTAGTACTCCCAAGGTGCCATCCCATGCTGGGTCGATCTGATTTCCACTACAACAAATACTGACTTTTTCCAACAATGACAGTCGTAGAAAAAAGTATATCTTTAGTAAAAAAAAAAAATTTCCACCAATTTGTTCAGTTGGAGACTTGTGGCATATAATAGGTAGAGAAAGAGTCTTTTTCCACCAAACCACGAGTTCATTGGAAAAATCTTCTTTTTCCCATGATATTTGTGGTGGTTAAAACTTTTTATTCAAGGCAAATAAGGTCTCATCTGGTATAATGTAGCAAAAAGTGTTTACCCACAACATATCTCCGTGGAAAAAAGTCATCTTTGGTATTTCCGATAAAATAATTTTCTGGGAAATATATATTTTCCACAAAGTATTTTGTTGGAAATACTTATTTATGAAGAAATTTTATCGTGGGAAATAATTACTTCCGGCCAAAAAAAAGCATTTGCCACGAGTTTCATTTGCGGAAAATGCTAAGAGATTTCAGACAAAACAAAATGTCAAATAAAAAAAAAATGAGAATGAGCCAAAAATAATCATAACAAATAGTCTAATATAGACTATATTATTATATCCGAACCAATGACAGATTATAACTAACCCAAAAAACTACATTTAATTAAAATTTGTTTATAATTAAACTAACTTTAATTTAATTAATCAATGAAAATATGCATAAGTTTCCTAAATTAAGCCCCATCACACAATCCATTGTTCATGCATACATAGCACACTCAACATAATCAAATCTGTCCAATTCTTGGACTTCAAGTTCCTGATGTAAATTCAAATCCATAAACCATTGCATTTAATTAAAATCTAACATATTTGCTGCCCATACACATACTCAATTTATCAATTATAAAACTTACTAACATATTTGCTACCCATCTACATCAATCCAACACAATTACAAATTTTAATAAGCTTCATTCATGGCTCCACACAATTTCCAACCTTCACATCATTTTTCTTGGTTCATTGAAATCAACACATTCAATGTATAAATCTGCTCATCTAATTTATACACCAACCCCAAACACAATCATAAAGATTTATAAGCTTCATTCATGGCTCAAATCAATTCCAACCCAATATAACACAACTTGTCTATGTCCAAGCATTCAAATACAAGATCATTTAATCAAATGTACTTATTAATCTAAGAGATAGGAAAATAGAGGTTATACCAAAACTCAAGGGGCTAGGAATGCCTCGGATGGTTGGCGGTGAAGCTAACCGTAGGCTTGAGATTGGAAAAGTAGCTGCAAGAAAAAGAACTTTCTTATCATTGTGCCCTACACCCTAAATTCGTAACAAAGAAAAGGTCCAGTAATGTTAAGATCTAATAAATTAAAACAATTAATCAAATTCAAAAGTATGTTGGAAGATTAATAGAATGGCACAAAAATTTGTTATTGTGGCAGTTCATTAATTATCAACAAGACAAAGGCAACAATAATTATTTATCACTCCAACAACATAAGTGAAGCCGCTCCATTCCATCCACTTCACCGCAACCCAAATAGGCTATTGCCCGACCAATAAACCAAAAACATACAACATGCTTGCTGCCCCAAAGGAATTTTAATTTATTTATCACTTGAGCCCAACCTAAATCTATCACACAATCCATTGTTCATGCATAATACACTTAACATATTCAAACCTGTCAAATTTTTGGACCTCATGGTCCTCAAATAAATTCCAAACTATAAACCATTGTACTTATGTAAAATCTAACCAACTCTTCAACTAAATCAATATACACATATAAATTAAATCCATTATCCATTTAAACTCAATATCCAACAAACCCAAATAATTACATAGCTTTACAAATCTCAAACCGACAGAATCATCAACACATACTAAACGTCAAAGAGGCATAATAGCTTAAGATTTTCAAACAAATTATAGGTAAGGAAAAGTGAGAACAATGGAAACATAAAGGCCTGCCATACCTCAGCAAGAACCATAAATGTGGCACCAAAAGAATTTTTGAATTTCTCAATGTTTTGACCAAACATCCCAATTAAAGAACCTGCTTGGGACCTAGCAATCAAAAGCCTTATTGTGTTGGCAGCCACATGTCCTGCAGCAACTTTTGTCTCTATAATACTATAATCTTCCTGTAGGAATGAAAGTTTTTTATTTGATTAGAGCCACCACAACATCACAAAAAAAAAAGTTGCATGACTTCTTTTTGGGGCGAAGTTTTTAAATTTATGCCCACAAGCCTTCCAGTTCTTATTGTGCCATCAGTAATTGTGGACATGGCTAGTAACCAAGTACACACAATGACAGCCTTTTCCAGAAAAAACAAGATGCTTCTCTACTTGAGACAAGACAAAGCCCAAACACTCCAACTCATTATCCCATTAGGTTTTAGAAAGAAAGTTCAATAATGTTACTACGAAAACCATTATAGATGAGTTGCATTCACGTCAATGCTCTCAAATCTAAACTTGATTCTTGAGTGATTACATTCACCAAAGTGAATAATATCCTTTGGAGACCAAGTGGCTGGTCACCTTATTAATATCACACTATCTATGGGTCCAGAATTAGTATGTGATATAACTTTTGGTGCTAAAGATAATCTTCAGAATAAAAGCTTACTAAATTGCTTCAAAATAAAACTAAGCTCATTAGCAAAATACCAAATTCGAAACATAGGAAATCCTATAGTAAAACAACTCCATCATCATTCGGTTAGGACCAAAACAGAGCATTTATAATATTTTGTAACATAGAGAAATAAACACAACCCAAGACAAAAGTGTTTCTTCACAAAAGAATTCGGTTGTCTTCAAAATAATACCCAAATCAAATACAGTCAAGTTAGGGTTTTTACCTTGGTTCTTAGCTCCTTCTCAAGATGTAAAATGGAGGACCAAATAATGCTATAGGCATGTAGAGCAAAGAACACAAGTGATTGCACTGAAAAACCCCAAACCGAAACATTAATGGGTAACCTTCCTTGAAGAAATCCAAACCCATTCGAAACCATAATAGAAAGTGAATCAAATGGTCTTACCTTCAAGG
The DNA here is from genome assembly GCF_001411555.2 of Juglans regia. Taxonomy (NCBI): domain Eukaryota; kingdom Viridiplantae; phylum Streptophyta; class Magnoliopsida; order Fagales; family Juglandaceae; genus Juglans; species Juglans regia. The sequence continues at coordinate 6,449,453 of NC_049904.1, forward strand.
TTTTTCCTTTGGAAAGATGAGAACAAGAGCTTAAATCAAACTTGGAAAGAAACTAAAATGGGTAGAAGGATGAGGGCATCGCACGGCTTGGGAAGAAGAAAACCATTTGCTTAGTTGCTATGGTCGCACGGCTTGGAGGAATATGCGGGAGATGGGGTGGAGAGACAGTTGGTGACTAGTGGAGGCGTAGGCGGCTAAGGGTGGCGATTGCCATGGTTGGAGACGACGGAGGGTGCACAGATCTGCTGGGATCCGAAAGGGAGGGAAGGGGAGAGAGAGAGAGAGAGAGAGAGAGAGAGAGATAAAAAGTCGGTCGTGAGAGGGCAAGGGGGAAGGCCTTCGGTGGCTTCATGGCAAGGGGAGCCTTTCACAGTGGTGTAGCGGGAAGGAGAGCCTTGATAGTCCCACAAAGTCGCAGGGAGAGAGACAGAGAGAGGTGAGAGTATCGCAGGGGTTGGGGGTAAAGAAAGGAAGAAGGGTTTTAAATTCTTATTACTATTTGCAGTGAGTTGTTATCACCGCAAATGGTATTTAGTCGCTGCAATTACCAATACCCAGAATTACAAAAAAAAATTATATATATATTAGTAGGCAAGTTTATTTGGGGCGATAAATAATCACCGCAAAAAATATATTAATCTTGTCACAAAAACTATTAACCCACGAGAGGAAAAATATTTATGAGAAGATTATATTCGGCGATACAAGTCACCGCAAAAAACTAATAACATTGTCGCAAAAACTATTTACCCACAAAAGTAAAAGTAATTTTGGTAAATTTATTTTCGGCGACCTTAAATCGCCACAAAAATGTTTATTTCGTGGCAAAAAAAAATTTCCAACAAAGTTTTACTTGCCGACATGATTTCGTGGCAAATGGCTTTTTTTTTTCCCACCAACTGTATTCGTGTCATCGCACACTATTTGCCACGATCATATATCGTGGAAAAAGAATTTGTGGCAAAAGCCCACAAAACCATATAATTTGAATCTTTATAAATCAAATTTTACCATTTAAATTATGTTAATGGTATACTCTGCACCTCAAGTACAAGGGATATATGAGGAAACCTTACTTTTGATGGATCCAAGTGAATTCCTTCTAAATATTCTTAGTGTATGGATTTTGAAAAGAAATTTGTGTACATCCTCCACCACTGCTATATTTGAAATTTAAAGCTTTTTAAAACTTCTACTTATACATATAAATCGGCTCTTGTTCCAGTGAACAAACAAATGCAGACAAAGAGACACCTTATCAACATCATATGTCTCGTACTTCCCATGAACATAAAGAGTCTTTGACTTCAAGATTTTTTAGTTGTAAATTAAGTATGGAGAGTGTTAGAGTTTTATTAAAATTCTATGTCCCCACACATATCTCTATGGGTTTATACTAGCTCAAATATATCTCTTGATTAGTGAGTTATAGTGGGACACAAATACCTATAGATTTCATGATGGCCAAAAGTCTATTTAAGTATTTAGAGGGTTAAGGATTCTCACCTACAACATAATTGTGCCTCTAGCCATCGAGAGACACTAGGAGGTAAAGTTCTTAAGGCGATCATTCTCTCATATTCAAGTCAGATTCTCTATCAAACTAAGATTGAGTGAGTGTTTTATAACTATTATTATTTAATTTTATGGATCATAGAAAATAGAAGATCCAAATATTAATGTTTCATGTAAAATATATAACATGTGGTATCAGAGCGACAGGTTGCAGATATTCTATGATCTCGTTAACATATATTATAGATTTAATATTCTTGCCCGTATTTTTTATTTTATATGATAATAGTATAACACTCGCGTAGGTATTTGATCAGTTTATGTTAATATGTTATTTTTGTATAGAGAAATTCTCATGTGACTATTTTGGTTTCACGTGTATTTACATGTTCATGCATGTGTGATTAAAGTTTTATTAATTTTGTTTTTCTTTCATCTATAATGTCTTTTGTGTGTGTGTGTGAGAGACAGGGAGAGAGAGGAGATATTTGTGTGGTCTCAGTAACAAACGAATTGAGAGAATAGTGAGCAAAGTCACTAAGTGGGATCAGGAGAGGGCAATGTAAGGTGGTCGTAGTACCCGGTTGGTAACGCAGGATGGGAAAACGCCCCCGACACTGTGAAGTCTCTCTCTGGTTGGTCGCCAGATCTGTCTCTAACATGAGTTTTGGAAAATAAAATAAAAGGGACAATGTATAGCATTGCGAGGAGGCCGAAAACCTCCTCCCCGATGTCTGTGGTGGCAGCGTAGAAGGCTATAAAGCCCAGTGGCCATGGCAGTGTGAGGTAAAAAAAATTTTTAAAAAATAGAGAAGGGAGGTAGATGTTGGCGGTGGGAGGAGACTGGGGATGCCTTGCCGGGTTCACCCAGCCAGCGATGCCCACAGCTCTGCCATAACAAAGGTAGGTTGTATGCCACGAGCAGCTGTTCGAGGTCGAAAAAGATGAAAAGAAAGTTGGGTAGGATTTTTAAGCCCATTAAGATTTTGGGCCGTGGTGGGCCATGGGCTAGCCTAGTCCGAGAACATAAAAGGAAAAGAAGGGTACAGGCCAGAACAGTCGGCTAGAGTCCTAGCAGCCCTATAACAGAAACACAAAAAAATAGAAAAATAATTATTTATTTCTCCTTCTCTCTAAATGCATGTCTTTATTGTTTAATAAATGTAAAAATCATTTGGAATTAAATTATGACTATTAGTTATAAAATTCTTTGTTATTATTTTTTATAAATTTTATTGTATGATATGCCATATAAATGTATGGATTATCTGAACTTGGATTATGGCTAGTATCTATAAAAGTGTTAATTATTTTTTCTTATGGTTGTTTTGTCTGTTTGACCATATATATATATATATATAATTGTTCATTTTAAATAAGATGTGAATAATTTGTACCAAAATTAGCGATAATGTTGGTTTCCCAAAGGTACAAAATCTTACTTGGTTTTGGATGATAAATAATTAACTCCATTATATCATGGGTAATAATCGAAAATGATTGGATTTGTGATATAATTAGTGATGTGAAGGAAACAATTTGCATGTCAGAGTTTACTCCCTAATGAGAATTCTAGTAATACAGTTAATTTATCCACAAAAGTTAAAATTGGAAGGAACACTTTGCATGTCAGAGTTTACTCCAAAATGAGAATTTTGGTGATACAAATAGTTTATTCACAAAATAAAAAATTGGAGGGACTACTTTGTATAACGGTGTACTCCTAAAGGAGAATTCTAGTGATACTGCTAGTTCATCCACAGTTTAAAATTGGAGGAAATATTTTGTGTGTTGGGTTCACTCCCAAAGGAGGAGTCTCGATGACATTATTAGTTCATTTATAATAATTTAAACACTTAATTTAAAATTGGATGGAAAATTTTCTGCATTTGGATTCACTCCCACTCAATGACATTATTAGTTCATCCATAATGGTTTAAATTCATTTATTGTTTGAGTGGTTTAAATTTTGTTGTTGTTTATGAGTGTCAAACTCAAAGCATTAATGTCATCAAAATGTTTTTCTTGCAATAAGTATACAAATATCATTAGAAGGTTTTCTATATAGGATGATTGTAGTTTAGAGAAATATGAGCATGTCAGATTTACATTAAGATCTCGTTTGGGAATGACTAGTTCTAGTCCCTGATTTACTTATTGCAAAGTCTAAAATCAATTATTATTGATAATAGTGGAAATGGTCAAAAAGGCACAACGTTTAAGAAGATAGAATTAATTACTACATATCAAACTTTAAACTTTAGGAATGAAAATGATGAAATCTTCTTATTTTGGACATAATGGTTTATTCCAGATGTATTATTATTTCATTGAAATAATGAAATATAAACGAGTTGGTAGCATGATTGTTACAATGCTGAATATTTATTTTCTTAAGTTGTATTGAAAATCAATTGTATCTTTTTGGAAAGGAAGAAAATGATGGTCATGAAAGTGTAAGAATTGTGCCAATTGAATTTTGAAAAAAACAAGGACACATAAAGGTTTAGGTGTCCAAAACATAACACTTGATTCGAATATAAGAGTAAATATTTTTCTATATAAGTTTCAAATAAAATCCTATATATGTTTATACATTTTTTTGAAATTAAACTCAAGTGCAAATATTCATCTTTATTTTATAGGTATAAGTTTCAAATCAAACTCTATAAACGTTAATACTTATTTTCGGTTGTTGAACTTGTAACGCCCGTCCTTGTAGAGATCATTTATAAAAACAAAATGGGAATTACTAAACCTTTTAAAACCTTTTCCTTCCCTTCTCAGGATATACAAGATTCGACAGTTAGAATTTAAAACTTGTATTTATAAATCTAAGATAGTGTTTTCCATCGAAAATCATTATACTAAAAAATAAGTTCTTTTAAAAAAATAAGATTTCATATATTACACAAAAGGCCTAGGCTTCTGTCACCTTTTCCTTGGGCCATGTATGTCCCAATGCTTCGTCCTTATTTCATTCCTCGGTGGGACACACATAAAAATAAAATGAGTAGAATACTTAGAAAGCATTACTACATACCGTAAAAATATATTCACATAGATTTTCATGCATGCATTCATCATTCATATACATACTTTACATAAAATATTTTATTTCTTTGAAAACATTATAAGGTGGGATTTTTCTTTTTAAAAATATTTTCATTCCTCAAAACACTTCTCACCTTATACTTTCCTTCATAAAACTAAAATCTTTCAAGCATACAATTAATTTTATTGATTTTCCTCTGGCCAGTACAACCTGTTACATCCCATGTGTTGGGATTAACGGTCTTTTGGACCCGATTCTATCCGTGGCCACTGGTTGGGAATCTCTTAGTCAGGGGGAAGCACTGGATGCATTACCAATACTACTTACTCGTCATTGCAATATGTCCAGTCTTTTGGTACCAGCATTCATTCATCAGTCATGGCCGTTACGTAGTTTCATACATTAAAACATTTATTTCTTTTCAATCATTCATTTTCCTTTCCTTTCATTCATTCTTTTCCTTTTCATCAGTTCATTTCATTTCATAGAATATCTTTTCATAATCATAAAGCATAAAACCTCATCATTCATTTCGTGGAATATAAATACAATACATACTATATATAGCATCCATTCACATGCGTACAACTATTCTTGGGGGTGCATAAAAAGTAGCTACCAAATAAGACCATTACATACATATACTTAAACCGTAATACCTTAGCATAATAAAGCATTTTCATTCTAAGAAACATTTATTTTCTTTTCATTTCATAAGAGAACATTTTCTTATAAAAGCATTTATAAGACATTCATTTTCATTTTCATATCTGTAGAAAACTCTAAAAGAGTATGAATGTAATACTTACCCAGATTTGATGTTATTCGCATTTTGTCCAGTCCGTTCATGTGCGTGTCAGATGACAACCTACATGCACTCACAACTTTCCGTCATTTCCTTTTCACTTACAAGAACATTAAGCATAAAAACTTGCATAATAAAACTATCACTAACTCTTAGTCCATTCTCTCCCTCATGGCTTTAACGTCTAATTGGTTCTTTACTTAGACTTTTCCATCTTAGACCAGTCATTGTGTAAATTACCTCCATTATGTAATTACTTGCATACTCCTCCATAAGATTCCTAATTTTACAAACTTACACCTCTAGGTATTCAAAATATCCATCTCATTTCACTTATACATGTCATCATCCAATTCTTGATGTATAACCCCTGCCATACATCATAAGCCTAACTACGAATCTGAAATCCCGACTTCATTTTTTGACTAATCAAGTGAGCTTCCATGCTTCTCTTTAATCTCCAACCATTATTCACAAGCTTACAACTTAATCTCACTTTACCATGAAGCCTAATTGCTGTCACAATACCAATTCTTAAACGATACCATTTGTGATGCCTCCCAAATTCCGCTTGCGATTGGACGGACCTTCAAAGCATCGAGACATGTAACACAAGATTACATACTCCCGTTCATGACATATAAAATGAAATATTTATAACATGCATCTAGCATTATGCAATATTCACAACAGATAATTTTTTTCTTTAGCAATACTATGCACCAAATTCAAAATATCTCAAATGCTTAAAACATACTTCATACATAACGACATACTAAACATCAGAGATTACAACACTAATCCAAAATGGTTGTGATCAAAAGAGTATTGGAGATGCAACTCCATAGTAGAAGTAGTAATTTAAGTAAACTACTATATTAACTTTGAAGCTGCACTCTCACTTAGTCAACCGAGATCAGTTGGTTGTTTCTTAGTTCTCATTCAGATCATGTAGCAAGATCTATCATTCGGGGGGAATAGTAATTGGGACTGCCATAGTGAGATTTGATTACAAATCTCAACAAGTTAACAGAAACCCTACACACAGGTTAATGTTGCATGCATGGCAGTAAAAGCATGAATACATAATCAAAGTCATAAGTAATCATTGCATAACTTGACATACAACATAACATAACTTGAACTTGATCTCGAAACATAACATGAACATGTATGAACTGAACTTGACTTACTTGACATGGACTTGATCTAAGGCTTGACTTAACTTGACATGAACTTGAAACATAACATAAACGTGAACTTGAACATAACATAAACTTGGATTCTTTTTCATTTGACTTGATAAACATGAACATGTGGGCGCTACATGATTCCCATAGAGCCATGTGTCCTTGCCGATTATCACATCACAATACATGTATCTGCACCAGTTGTGAGTGTGTTAATACATACTTCACAATTGTTATGGCCCCATGTATTCTACATGTCACAATTGTTGTATCTCACGTATTGTATGCGTGCCACAATTGTTGCAACCCCATACTTCATGCTCCATAGTTGTTGTAGCCCCACGAATTATTGAAATGAAATGTGGCTCCATCGACATTAGTGTCTGGCGAGCTCAGGTGACCAGCTAATTAGGTCTCATTTGAAACCTATTAATTGTACTTCATCAATTCAGAAAATTTCACACCTATTTAGACACTCTAACATGAAAAAATGAGTTTCAGTAAGATATTTTCACATCCTAGCACTTAGGATCATGATTGATATGAATAACTTGACATGATTGTTCCTGAAATACACAAACTGTATTTGAGATGAAACGTGACTTGAATATGAAAGGACAGAAGCCCTACGTAACATGACATTACTTGAATGTAACTCATAAGACATGACTTATTTGAGATAGAAACATTTCGTAATATGACATAATATGTAACTGACAACATTTCATAACATGACATAACATAACATACTTGAAATAGCGAATATTACATTACATGGCATTCCACTTCTTCCTAATATTGTCTTGATGAATTTTACCGTAGATATGAATAATACTCACTAAGTAAGTTTCTATGAAAGATTATTCTTTCCTAGATAGAACTTCAAGATTCCCAAGAAATATTGTAGGGGTCAGAATGGTCCCTCTTAAGACATAATCTCCTTAGACAAAACCTCATTAGACTGTACGTATCCACATCACTTGTAATGTATAGCAACGTATAACAATATGTGATAGAATATCTTGTGTAACTGATAAATAATTCATGACAGAATAAATTCTATGTAACAGATAAATATGTAATGATCTAGCATGGCACATATGATAACATATATACATACACTATAGTTTCTTTACGTATCACCCATACACATTAAACTGATAGCAACTTAAAAGCTAACTTACCTCGGTCTTTGCATTTTGAGGCAAAACTCAAGCTCGATCACGAGGAGCTGAAAGTAGTGATTTTTAAAAGTTATAACTTAATCACTAGAAATTAGAAATATGGAAGAAGAAAAAAATCAACTTAGAGTAAAATTACCATTTTATCTCTAACGTAAGGATTTTGTATCCTAACTCCAAAAATCACCAAAATTTATATACCTTATAAAAATTTTGTCCTAAACTCAAATATCAATTCAAAAAAAAATTAAAACTAAACACAATCATTAAAACTCTATAGAGGCCGAAACTTACATAGACTATTTCCTTTATTTTTGTTGCAATTCTTTCAAATTACAAAACTCATGATTAAACCAAAATTTTTCTTCTAATATACTCAAAATATATTCCTAAGAATAATCATGTTTTAAATCATGAATAAAAGTCATCAAAATCACTAAAACCGTACTTAAACTTTTTGGTTTTACTTCTAAGTTCAATAATAGACTTTTGCTTTTAACTTGCTTTGATCAACCTCTTGATCCGATACTTACATTTGGATCTTCCCTCTAGGAGTAAGGTTTTCTCTCTGCTTCTGACATACAGTATTTGTCTTCCCACGTGCATGGTTGAAATTGATCTTTCTACGTTGTCGGAAGGTCTGAAATTATCAAAAGATGAAGACACAACTATTGTACTATCCAACACATCATTGGAGGCTACAGCATTGAAAGGCAAAAACTACCACTTAGTTTTGGTCACCATTGAGAGGAACTTCAACAAGGAAGCCTTACGCTCCACAATGCCTCAATTCTAGAAGTTAGAGGGTTGGGTCAACTTCACTAATGCAGGGGAGAACAAATTCCTCGTGGAGTTTCAACATGTATCAGACCTGGGAAAAAGTCTCAATGGCAGACCATGGACCTTCGACAGATCTCTTATAGCTATCCAAGAAGTTGATGGTAGCATCCCAACCAATGCCATCAGCTTTACTCTTGAACCACAATGGGTGCAGTTACACAATATTCCTCTGGTTGGGATGAACAAGCAGTATGGAAAATTAATTGCTTCTGGGATAGGGAAGGTCTAGGATGGGGTCATTTCAAACAAGTGATGGAAGTTCTTTCAGCAAACCAACTCTTAGCTAAGTTATCTAAGTGCACCTTTGGGGTGCCTGAAGTGGAGTATTTGGGGCATGTGGTGTTAGGGGAAGGTGTTAAGGCAAATCCTAATAAAGTGGCTTTTATGTTAGAGTGGCCAACCCCTACTAATTTAAAGGCACTACAAGGGTTCTTAGGATTGATGGGGTATTACAAAAAGTTCATTATGAACTATGGCCTAATAGTTGCACCCCTCACCGCTCTTCTCAAGAAAGATGCATTTACTTGGTCTCCCGAGTCAACTGTGGCATTTCAATAGCTTAAAACTATAGTTTCACAACCCCTAGTTCTCAAGCTTCCAAACTTTACCAAAGCATTCACAATTGAGTGTGATGCTAATGGGTGTGGCATAAGGGCAGTGCTCATGCAAGGGGGCAACCAATCTGTTTTTTGAGTAAAGCCTTGAAGGATAAGGCATTGGCACTCTTCACTTATGAAAGGGAGTTGTTGGCACTCATCACAGCAATGGAAAAGTGGAGGCCCTATTTGTTAGGTCAAGCTTTTGTGCTCAAAACTGACCAACAAGCCTTAAAGTTTCTACTAAAGCAGAAAGTGGAGACCACAGCCCAACAAAAATGAGTTACTAAACTAATGGGTTACGATTTTAAAATTGATGTCAAAAAGCAAAGGGAGAACATAGTGGTAGATGCCCTCTCTAGAAGGCTTGAGGATTCTATTGTAGAAGAAGGGTTATTGGACATTATTTCATTTCCCAAGGTTGAATGGATTGAGGAACCAAAACAGAGTTACAACTTAGCACCTGGATTGTTGGAGTTAATACAGAAAATTCAGGATTATCAACAAGTTCCAAAAGTGTATACAATGCAGCAGAGGCTGCTGCTTAAGAAGGGGAGGTTTGTTATAGCCCCTTATAAGGGGGCCAATGTCATCCTAGTGGTTATTGACACGCTCACCCAATATGGTCATTTCATGAGCCTGTCACATCCTTATACAACCACTAATGTGGCTCAAGTATTTTTCAAGGAGGTGTTTAAGTTGCATGGGTTTCCAAGAGCCATCACCTCAGACAGGGATTCTGTTTTTCTACATTCATTTTGGAAAACTTTATTTGCATTACAAGGAACATCACTAAACTACAGCTCGGCTTACCATCCATAGAGTGATGGTCAAACCGAGGCCTTGAACAAGGTAGTGGAAGGGTATCTCAGGTGTTATGTGGGGACCAAACCTAACAGTGGGTGTAGTGGCTAACTCTTACAGAGTGGTGGTATAATACTTCATACCACACTTCATACTTCATACCTCTGCAAAAATGTCACCTTTCAAGGTCTTATATGGGTATCAACCCCCTAAATTCACAACCTATATCTCTGGGAACACTTATAATGACTCATTGACAAGCTACTCAAGTCCAAAGAACAGATCAAGCATATACTCAAAGAAAATCTCAACTTTGCTCAGCAACGAATGAAAAAATACTCAGACTTGCATAGAACCGAAAGAGAGTTCGAAGTTGGGCAATGGGTTCACCTAAGATTCCAACCTTACCGACAAAAGTCTGTGGTGGCAAGACACAATCACAAACTGCCCCCAGGTTTTATGGCCCCTTTCGGGTGGCACAGCACTTGGGAACAGTGACTTAACATTTAGAGCTACCACCAAAGTTGATGATCCATTTGGTCTTCCACATGTCTTGCCTCAAGCACAATTTGGGTGCCTAGATCTCCCTCTGTCATTGCTACCTCCTATCAAAGACCTTGGGGAAGTGAGGCTGTAACGACCCGACTCTATATTTTTTTTTTTAGGGATAAAATTTGAATAATTTTATTAAGGCTTTATTATTATTATTATTTTCCTCCAAGCACGTGTGTGTTAGAGTCCACACATTATTTCTATTCTTATTTCCTCTTCTTAGTCAAACTCCTTCTACCGGATTTTTTTTATTTTCTCTTCTTTGAATTTCAAACGCGAAATCTATCCACTCACATCACATGCACATGCACGTCTCTTTTTTTTTCTAGGGTTTTCTTCTAGGTTCTGAAACATATATTCATACGGATGCAAGCCGCAATGCCCCATCGTGAGTCTTCCCATCGCGCATCAAACGTACGCATGCACGGCTCCTTTCTTTCCTCCGCTTGCACGACACTGTAATTATTTATACACTCACGCACACAGAGCACTTGCCACAAACCTCCTCCCCTCAAACCGCAGCATCACCTTGCCGCAGCCAAGCCTTCACTTGCGCCACTGCACGCACGGCAACCACTTTCGACGCCTCTGTTTTAGCCCTCAAAAACAGAGCACTGAGCTCTTCGACCGTAAGCCACAGCCCGGCCACCCTCAGCCACAGAACTCGCCGACACCACCACTGACCACCATAGAATTCATCGGACCACCCTCAGCCGCCAAAGCACGCCGTAGTAGCCCCGGACGCACCACTGTTTTTGCACGTCCGAAACAGAGCATGCAGTCACCTTCTCCACGGTAGCCACCTCTAGAGGCGCCGAACCCCCTCTCCGACGGCACAGAAACCGCCGACCAGCACAACCCAGTGGCACCCACTCCGTCCCGGTAAGCCACGACCGTCGTCGTTCCCCTCTTTCTCTCGGTTTGTTTGCGGCTTGACTGAACTCCCGCTCTCGGCGTCAACTCCCGCACTCCTCCTCTCGGCGTCTTACCACCGCTGCCCAGAGAACCCAGTCGCGTCTCCGGTCCTTCCCCAGCCACCCAGAGCCGCCGCGTATCAGCTTCCTCTCTCGGTGAGCATCACACCCCTCAACCCGAATGCATGCATCCCTTTCACACGTAAACCAAACCGGGTCATGCAACCCGTAAACCATTCTTTTCTTTAGGTTAGTTATATTACAAAAATGCCCCTCTATTTTATTTTCCCAAAATGCCCATGTACAGTATGTTATTTTCCAAAAATATCCTTGCTTATTTAAGACTAACGGGTAAGGCTATTTTAGTGTCGGGAAGTGTTTAGGTTTAGAAAATATAGACTATTTTAGTAGTTAGGTTTTTAATTAGAATCACTTGTTTAATTAGAAATTTATGTAAATTACGTGTTTATTTTTATAGGCGACCGATTTCGTGCCGAAAATAGTGGTTTAGCGTTGCAAGGTAAGTAGCATGATCATATCCTTACACGTATGTACAGTGAGCTGTTTGTCTTTTTTTAAAAGATATTATGCATGTATGCCCTTTATTGGAAATCCCTTTTTTACGTATCCAAAACATGATAAAATTATGAAAAAGTCATGATTTTATGTGAAAGATTATTCATGAAATTATTTATGAAATGCATGATTTTATGTGAAGATTATTCATGAAATTATTTATGAAATGCATGATTTTATGTGAAAGATTATTCACGAAATTATTTATGAAATGCATGATTTTATGTGAAGATTATTCATAAAATTATTTATAAAATGCATGATTTTATGTGAAGATTATTCATAAAATTATTTATAAAATGCATGATTTTATGTGAAAGATTATTCATAAAATTATTTAAGAAATGCATGATTTTATGAGAGAGTTATTTCATAAAATATTTATGAAAAATCATGATTTTATACGATGAAACATGTATCTCGACGTTTATGAAAGAATGCGATTTCGTTTGAAATCTATGATACGATATGATAAGTATGTATGTGATTTCTTTTGAAATCTATGAAATGACAAGTATGCAAGTATGATTTGATAAAACATATAACGGCCTATGTTATGATATGAAAACGGTACCTATGTTATGGGCATATTGCATTGCCAGGTCGTGCATGCTGGTAGTGCACCCAGTATTGTCTTCCTTATGTATGGATTCCACAACCCGCGGCCACGGGCGGAATCGGAATCTTTTTAGATTCGCTAACCCTAACTCACGGGGGTCAACAGTGGGTAACGGCCTATGATAAGTGAAAGATAAGTTAATGTTCATGCTCATGATTTTTATGCATGTATTTATGAATATGCACGCTTTTCAAGACACCTTATGTTTATTATGTTTACTGTATGATGTGTTGCTTATTGAGTATTCGACTCATTTTAGTTTGTTTCCATGTTTTTAAACCCCTCCCAGGTGATGACATTTATGAAGTTGAGACTGCAGGACAGGACTTGACTCCGGGAGGCAAGGCTGAGGCCTAGACAGATTTTGCTATGATTATTTCTATGGTTTAAATAAATTATTTTGATAAGCACATAAGACTTCTGTATTTTTTTTTTATAAATGCTTCCGCAGACCTTATTTTAAATTTTCAGTATTTATTGAAGTTTTTTTTTTATTTTATGGAATTCTTTTGTATCTGGCGCGTTGTTAAAAAGGAAAAGCTTTTTATATTTAAGTTTAGTAGTAGCACACTGGCTCCTTGAAAATTCTAAAATGTCTTTTCGGGAACGGGGTGTTACAATTGGTATCAGAGCCAGGTTCGAAAGATTCTGTAGACTTTTCAAAATAGAGAGAGAAAAACTTTTGCAAAGAAATTTTAAAAAAAAAAAATGTTTGGAAAATAGAGAATGAAGGAAATAAATGTCTAGGCCAAGGTCTCTCAAGGCAAGTTCTGCTCTGCAGTAAGTATGTTATAAATTTTCTTTTAGTAGTTGAATGCATCTTGATTGACATTGTTAAAACATGCATGTTAGAATGGCACCTCGTGGAAGAAGACCACGCGTACCCCCCTCTGAGAACAATACCGTACAAGATGATAATTCAGAAGTACTCGCTGCTGCAGCGACACGTTTCTTTCAAAGGATGGTCAATGGTGATATGGTGGTAGGTAGAACCACACAAGTAGGATGCACATTAGAACAGTTCTCCCACCAGCACCCACCTACTTTCGATGGTAGATTGAATTCCTTAGACGCGGAAAGCTGGATTGAACGTATGGAGCAAATTTTCGAAGTGCTTTACTGCACGGATGATCAGAAGGTGAAATATGCCACTTACCATTTGACTGACATGGCAAACAAATGGTGGAAGTCGACTCGGGCTTTGGTTCAGTTGGAATTGGGGGAAGCAGTCCCCATTACTTGGGAGTATTTCAAGAAAATCTTTTTGGACCACTTCTTTCCGCAAACCCTTCAGGAGTCGAGAGCTCGCCAGTTTATGGATCTTACTCAAGGATCAATGTCGGTAGCACAGTATGCTACGACATTCATGGAGCTTTCCCGTTTTGCCAGTTACTTAATTCCAGATGAGGAAAAGAAAGCTGAAAAGTTTGAGCGCGGTCTGAATCGCAGGATTAGGGAGCGTGTACGTACTCTCAGGATTCGGAGTTTCACAGAACTAGTCACCCGTGCTACCATTGCTGAAAAAGACATTCAAGAAAGTATCGATTACAATAATCAAAGAAAGCGACAGCAGCAACAACAACTCCAACCAGCATCACATAGGGATAAGAGGCCTTGTCAGGATAATGGACAACGGCCACGAGAGGGCGAGACAGGATGGCTTCCCCTATGTGGAAAGTGTAGTAAGAGGCATGCAGGGAAATGTTTGTTGGGAACCGGAGCATGTTTCAAGTGTGGGAAGGAAGGACACCATCTTCGAGACTGTCCTGGGAAGAACATAGCTACTACTCAAGCTACAAGAGATGGACAGAAGAATATGGCACTAGCTCGAGTTTTCTCCTTGGTACAGTTGCGTGACACCGATGTGTCCGCCAATGAGAACACTGGTAACTATTTTCCTTAATTAGAAATATTGGTTATTGATTGGAGTATTAGCTATGTAAGTTGTGGTATTCATGATGACTACTGGAAATGTTATAGGTGCTATAGGTAACGAAATTCAATCTTAGCACGAATTATAGGAGTTAGGATCTGAACTTTGGAGAATCTCAGGTTATGATTTATTTGAGATGATTATTGCATGTGGAGAATTTTTTTTTCTTTTAAATACTTTTCGCGGAATTTTTATTTTTAGGCTTGTAATCGTATTCATTATCGAGGCTTACAATTTTGAAGAATTAGCAAGGTGTAAGAATAAATATCAAAGGATTAAAAGTCAGGGAATAATAGGTTCGATTAAATGACCAAGGATTTAGAATAAAGACAACAAAAGAATGTGGAGAATTAGTACGTTGGTTGTTGAGTTCTAGCAAATTCCGAGGACGGAATTTTTATATGGAGGGAAGATTGTAACGACCCGACTCTATATTTTTTTTTTTTAGGGATAAAATTTGAATAATTTTATTAAGGCTTTATTATTATTATTATTTTCCTCCAAGCACGTGTGTGTTAGAGTCCACACATTATTTCTATTCTTATTTCCTCTTCTTAGTCAAACTCCTTCTACCGGATTTTTTTTATTTTCTCTTCTTTGAATTTCAAACGCGAAATCTATCCACTCACATCACATGCACATGCACGTCTCTTTTTTTTTCTAGGGTTTTCTTCTAGGTTCTGAAACATATATTCATACGGATGCAAGCCGCAATGCCCCATCGTGAGTCTTCCCATCGCGCATCAAACATACGCATGCACGGCTCCTTTCTTTCCTCCGCTTGCACGACACTGTAATTATTTATACACTCACGCACACAGAGCACTTGCCACAAACCTCCTCCCCTCAAACCGCAGCATCACCTTGCCGCAGCCAAGCCTTCACTTGCGCCGCTGCACGCACGGCAACCACTTTCGACGCCTCTGTTTTAGCCCTCAAAAACAGAGCACTGAGCTCTTCGACCGTAAGCCACAGCCCGGCCACCCTCAGCCACAGAACTCGCCGACACCACCACTGACCACCATAGAATTCATCGGACCACCCTCAGCCGCCAAAGCACGCCGTAGTAGCCCCGGACGCACCACTGTTTTTGCACGTCCGAAACAGAGCATGCAGTCACCTTCTCCACGGTAGCCACCTCTAGAGGCGCCGAACCCCCTCTCCGACGGCACAGAAACCGCCGACCAGCACAACCCAGTGGCACCCACTCCGTCCCGGTAAGCCACGACCGTCGTCGTTCCCCTCTTTCTCTCGGTTTGTTTGCGGCTTGACTGAACTCCCGCTCTCGGCGTCAACTCCCGTACTCCCGCTCTCGGCGTCTTACCACCGCTGCCCAGAGAACCCAGTCGCGTCTCCGGTCCTTCCCCAGCCACCCAGAGCCGCCGCGTATCAGCTTCCTCTCTCGGTGAGCATCACACCCCTCAACCCGAATGCATGCATCCCTTTCACACGTAAACCAAACCGGGTCATGCAACCCGTAAACCATTCTTTTCTTTAGGTTAGTTATATTACAAAAATGCCCCTCTATTTTTTTTCCCAAAATGCCCATGTACAGTATGTTATTTTCCAAAAATATCCTTGCTTATTTAAGACTAACGGGTAAGGCTATTTTAGTGTCGGGAAGTGTTTAGGTTTAGAAAATATAGACTATTTTAGTAGTTAGGTTTTTAATTAGAATCACTTGTTTAATTAGAAATTTATGTAAATTACGTGTTTATTTTTATAGGCGACCGATTTCGTGCCGAAAATAGTGGTTTAGCGTTGCAAGGTAAGTAGCATGATCATATCCTTACACGTATGTACAGTGAGCTGTTTGTCTTTTTTTAAAAGATATTATGCATGTATGCCCTTTATTGGAAATCCCTTTTTTATGTATCCAAAACATGATAAAATTATGAAAAAGTCATGATTTTATGTGAAAGATTATTCATGAAATTATTTATGAAATGCATGATTTTATGTGAAGATTATTCATGAAATTATTTATGAAATGCATGATTTTATGTGAAAGATTATTCATGAAATTATTTATGAAATGCATGATTTTATGTGAAGATTATTCATAAAATTATTTATAAAATGCATGATTTTATGTGAAGATTATTCATAAAATTATTTATAAAATGCATGATTTTATGTGAAAGATTATTCATAAAATTATTTAAGAAATGCATGATTTTATGAGAGAGTTATTTCATAAAATATTTATGAAAAATCATGATTTTATACGATGAAACATGTATCACGACGTTTATGAAAGAATGCGATTTCGTTTGAAATCTATGATACGATATGACAAGTATGTATGTGATTTCTTTTGAAATCTATGAAATGACAAGTATGCAAGTATGATTTGATAAAATATATAACGGCCTATGTTATGATATGAAAACGGTACCTATGTTATGGGCATATTGCATTGCCAGGTCGTGCATGCTGGTAGTGCACCCAGTATTGTCTTCCTTATGTATGGATTCCACAACCCGCGGCCACGGGCGGAATCGGAATCTTTTTAGATTCGCTAACCCTAACTCACGGGGGTCAACAGTGGGTAACGGCCTATGATAAGTGAAAGATAAGTTAATGTTCATGCTCATGATTTTTATGCATGTATTTATGAATATGCACACTTTTCAAGACACCTTATGTTTATTATGTTTACTGTATGATGTGTTGCTTATTGAGTATTCGACTCATTTTAGTTTGTTTCCATGTTTTTAAACCCCTCCCAGGTGATGACATTTATGAAGTTGAGACTGCAGGACAGGACTTGACTCCGAGAGGCAAGGCTGAGGCCTAGACAGATTTTGCTATGATTATTTCTATGGTTTAAATAAATTATTTTGATAAGCACATAAGACTTCTGTATTTTTTTTTTATAAATGCTTCCGCAGACCTTATTTTAAATTTTCAGTATTTATTGAAGTTTTTTTTTTTTTTTTATGGAATTCTTTCGTATCTGGCGCGTTGTTAAAAAGGAAAAGCTTTTTATATTTAAGTTTAGTAGTAGCACACTGGCTCCTTGAAAATTCTAAAATGTCTTTTCGGGAACGGGGTGTTACAGAGGCCTGAGCCGAAAGCGGTGCTAGACTGCCGTGTGAGCCACCATGGGAACAACCCTTGCACAGAGGTTTTGGTGAAGTGGCTCGGGACCTCAATTGAAGACAACTAGTGGGAAAGCTTGAGGAAGCTTCAAAAGGAATACCCTCACTTGGTGGGCCAGGTTCTTTAAGGGGGATGCGTTGTTATGAGGCCCGTGGACTGCAGTTTAATGAAGGGAATATTAGGGCAAAAGTGATCAAGTAAAGGCTAGGCCCAGGAATGAAGCTGGAAATGGTGCGCTTTGGGAGTTCTTGAGGAGGCATTCATGATGAGAAATAAAGGAGTTGTTTCTTATTTTCATGTTGCCAATTTACTTTTATACCCTGCTTTACAGTTGTTAGCTTTACATTTGTAAGCCATTGATTGGCAGAGTTAATTATTTTATGAAGAAGGAATCTAGAAAAGAGAGGGATGTGTGTGCTATGGTTTTCATCTAGAAATTTGTAAGAACTTGTTGGCTTTTCATGGAGGTTTGGTGTTCCTAGAAAATTCCCTATTACAATGAATGGAATTTATGACTCTCTTCTATCTACTTTAATCTCTTCTGATGATAAATAAAGGAGTTGTTTGTTATTTTCACGTTGCCAATTTACTTTTATAACCTCTTTAAGAGTTGTTAGCTTTACACTTGTTAGCCATTGATTGGCAAAGTTAGTTATTTTCTAAAGAAGGAATCTAGAGAAGAGAGGGACGTGTGTGCTATGGTTTTCATATGGAAATTTGTAAGAACTTGCTGGTTTTTAATGGAGGTTGGATGTTCCTTGAAAATGCCCTATTACAGTGAATGAAATTTATGACTCTCTTCTATCCACTCTAATCTCTTCTTACATTTACAATTATGAGCAATGTCATAACATCAGAGACAGGGCAGAGTAGAGGGCGAGAAAACAATGTGGGGTTTTTTTTTCTGGGTGACGAGGGGTGGTGCTCAACGCAAGGTGCTTGGTTGCTGTGTCATGTGGTGGTGGTTTGGGTGTGGATGGCGTGCTTGTGGTGGATGATGGCGTGGATGGCGATAGAGAGATGGGAGAAACGGAGGGAGAAATTGAGGGAGAGATCCTTGGAACTAAATAAAATAGATAGAAAGATGGAATGAGACTATGTTTAAAATCAAACATTGTTTTATTACTCCCAAAATAGTAATTTTCATCACAAAATAAAATAATGAAGTTTACTATATATTTTTAAGAGAAATAAAATCATCTAAATGAATAGAGTTTTTAACATAAAATAAAATAATGAATATTCAATAACACTCTTAAAGAAATAAAATCATTTAAATCAAATGATTTGCTAAAACTATATATTATTTTTGGGCTCCAAAAATATAAAAAGGCTTACTTTCAAAATTGGGCTTGGTTCAATAACACTAAAAATACCCCTTTTAAAATAATTTTGGACATTTAAAATATTTCAAAGACTTTAAAACACTGAGCTCCATTACATCTGTCAATTTAAAACACAACTTCAAGATTTAAAATGCAAAAGCAAGACTCGTGACCAATCAAGAGAAAATGAGCAGTTGGTCGTAGAACTCGAGCACAAATGTTTATGTTTTAACTTGTTTCAAAATGTCATTTATGTTGGTTTCATTTTTCCTTCCAATAAAATTGTTATTCATTATGCCTAGATAATGCTTTTGTTAAAAGTTTTCTAAATTTATAGGCATGTATTGGAACCATAGGAAATATGATTCATGAAAAACTTTTTCAATTTGTGGCATAGAAGTCCGGAGCAAAATTAAAGAAAACTTTATTTGTGGCATAAAATTTTGGAGAATATCTCCAAAGAAAAGTTGTAAGGATTAGCAAATAAAATATTTTTCACATTTAGATTTTTTAATCTCAAGATTTGTATTGATCTGTATAAAATGAAAAAATATCAAAAAAATATGCCACAAAGAATAGGGAGTTTTTTAAGATAATGCATATAAACACATATAGACATTTTTCTTTATAATGTTTGAAAGATAGAAGTATCTCATTATCTTCATAAATGATTTTCAGGGTATGAAAGTATTTATCTGCTATATGAGAAGTCACAAGCTCTTTGCAATTCTTGAGTTACTTCTCATAGGGATGAAATGCAGCTAGGTAGAAAGGTGAAAATCATCGAATTGGATTGGAGTAGTGAGTGCCATGAAAAGTATTATGAGTTGGCCATAACCCTAACCCATTTTCTCAACTTCTTGAAAAAATATAGTAAAACTCTTAAAAATAATGGTGTAGATCATTGAGCGTGTTCTTAGTAACGTAGTCTTAATAAATTATTTTTTGAGTTGTGGACTGATATAAGGCATATACATGTGTGGATAATAAAGTTAAAGTAAGGTTTTATAACCTAAATGAAAGAAAGTTGAGCCCTATAATAGTTATTAGATACATTATCATTATTGATTATACAGGGATATTCAAATAATGTAGATTATATTTTTTAATCATGATCATAGTATTGGAGAAATTGAAATATCAAATTCCTTAAACTTGGCAAAATCAGATAAAGCATAGAAACTAGATATGTAATTGTCGAGGAAGTGCATACTTGTATCTTCAAAAATGCTTGCAGTTCTTTTTTCTGATCATCTCAATGATAACATGGAATAATAAGCAAATGATCATCCACCTCATAAGAGAAACACAGCTAAAGAATTGACCATGGAGTATCAGAACAGATAACCTCATGCAATCTTCTTGATTTGCTATTTGATCAAATTGCATGATGTACTTCTAAAATTCAGAATTTGACAAATAAAGATACATTTATGTTTTCACTAGTTGTAGAAAGAAGTGATTCTATAAAAGATCAATGCGTTAAAAAGTAATTAAAAACCATGAATCAACATAAAGTCTATAATTTCATAAAATTTTCATAAAAGTGTAAAAATTTGAACGTAAATGGGTCTTGGAGACAAAACCTGACTTTAAAGGCAATCACAATATAAAGTTAGATTTGTAATCATAGATTTCACTCATAAATGAGCATTGATTAGAAATAGAGATTTCTAATAAACCTGAAACGACTCATGTAGGATTACTATAACATTAGCAACCCATCGTGATCTAGAGTTACATCAAACGAATGTGAAAACTATGGTAGAGCAAAAGTTTGGGTTATGAGGTCTACCAGAAACAATAGAGAATGTTAAGTTTTGAAAATTATATTTGAAGATTGATAATAACATCACTACATTTAGATTAAAGAAAAATATTTATGGTGATGAATATACCCAAAAGTTAGTGAGAGCACGCTTTTATTGACATTTTAACAAATATAAATCATGGTTTATAGTATGACATTAAAATTATATCTCTAAAGAATTTTAAAAATTATACTTATGAAAGAGACCTCCTTCTTAATTGGGATTGGATTTTAATACCAAGAATGACTATTAGGATTGTCTCTGTAAAGTTGCATAGAATTTTAAAAGATTTTGTATGAAGAATTGTTGGTCAATAGATGCTTTAAAAACAAATTGTGATATGCTCAGTATTTTACAATATCCTAAAATATATTAGGTTGTTAATGGAATTTTTTTTTTAAAAAGAATTTAATGATTGTACAAACTTGTATAAGACTAAATATCAATTTTTTAATTGACATCTTTGGTTGTTACCAAAGTAACCCAAGGAAGTTTGACCCAAAACTTGGGAAAAGATTATCATGTTATTTCCAGTAAATTAAAGGTTATATTGTTACCTTTAGAAGATCTGACATGATTTATACTCTATTTTATATGATATGCTGAGTATTTTCTTACTAGACATTAAGAAATATCTATTATGGTTGTTTCTATTATCTTGTCTTTCCACTTTATATGTACATTGAATGGTGTGGAGGAATGATGACAATGTAATGTCTGGAATGAATATAAATTAAAAACCAAGGCATTACAGTATTAGCCTTAACTATCCCTATTAAAGATCATGTTAAATTAAGCTACAAGTATTGTAGTACATGAAAGGAATTTTATTGGTTATATAACAGAGGACCGTCATGACTCAAATTGGTAGCTGATTTGATATTACAGAACTCATGTAATATATTTTGAATTAGGAAAGTTTTCTGAAAATGAATGTATGCAATATGATTAATTTCTTATAATAAATTCATGAACGAAAAATATTATTTTACGGGCATATGGATCAAGCGAAAGAATCTTGAAACTTTATTAAAACTCAATGTCCCACATACTCATATTTATATGGGTTTATACTAATTCAAATATATCTCTTAATTAATGAATTATAGTAGAACATAAATATCTCTAAATTTCGTGATGACCAGATATCTATTTAAAAACTGAGAGAGTTAAGGGTTCTCGCTTATAACATAATTGTGCATCTAACCATCAAAAGACACTTAAAAGTAAAGTTATTAGAGTGATCATTATCTCATATTCAAGTCAAACTTTCTATCAAACTAAAATAGAAGAAATACGTTTTCTAACTATTATTATTTAATATTGCATATTATAGAAAATCTAACATCCAAATATTAACATTTCATTAACAAGAGAGATCTTAAAGGAATCTTGGTGGTTGAAATGAGAAGGGGTGGTGCAACCTCCATCCAAGAACTCAAACGTATGTTGATTTCCTTTGCCATTGCAGAAGGAGAAATGCTCTGTCCTTGGGAAGAAAGGAGGAGGAGATAAAAATTAAAATTTTTTCAGAACTTGTGGTGGTTGGATTTCTTGGTTGCAGTGAAAGATCAGTGGATTGAGAGTAAAGTTAGTGGAGATCGATGTTGTTTTATATAAGGGTTAAAATGGTAACGACAAAAAAGGAGACAGAGACGTGGCACCAAATAAGTCGTACGTCCAAATAAATACACGAAAGCTAAAAGCATGGAAAGCTTGAGACATGTGGAAAATATGCGACGTGTGGGGAACAGCTAGCAATTAAAAAAAAAAATAGTCGTAAATATAAATATATAATTATTTAATAAAATAAATAAATATAAAATTTATATAAAAATTTAATTTTTTAATAATAAATTAATTTTTTTAAAAATAATTATATAATATTTATTTTACGATTAAATGTAACGTTATTTTTAAATAATTTAATTTTTAGACAATCGTCAATAGTGACTTGCTTGGAAGTTTCTTCCTTTCATTTATGTTGGAGAACTCTGTGGTGGAGAGAAAGAAACGTGTCTCAACATATATTATGACTACACGAGTCGAGTCAAATCAGTGTTCTTAAAAACACGAATATTTATTCAATTGAATTCCAATAAAATTTAAATATTTTTTATAAATTCAATTTATTAATTATTAATATTGTTTAAATTTGACTCGAATTTAATTAAGAATAAACAAATGAATCAAGCTCGAACTCAATTTTGTTTATAAAAAATCTAATTTTTGTCTTTTGATTATTATAAAAAAACTTTCTAACCATCTAACTATTCAACCAAATAATTTCAACTAAAATTTTTTTATAAAATAAATTAACTTATAGTTATACACTAAAAAATTAATACATAAGATAAATGCAAGAAATCAAACAATTTAATATATAATAAGTCATAATTTCTAGTTTTATAATATGTTATTATTAAATATAAATTATGAATATATTATAGCATACATTGCTAAATATTATATTTATAAGTGTATTACAAGAATATGATATAAGTATAAACTTATAATATATATAAGCTATTAACATTTATCCAGTATAATGAAAATCATATTGTGTATAATGTTAATTATATAACTCCATAATCAAAAGGATATACTATCAACTTACGTTATAATATATATTATTTATATGAATTATAATTAATCAGTTAAAGTTAATTGTAGACCTCTTAGGATAGCCAACAACTCAATTTCTAGAAGATCATTCACTGCAAACTCTTTCTTACTAGCTGCCAACTGAACTTCACCCATGTCATCCCTAAGCAAAACTCCCACCCCTGCTCTTTGTTGATCAAAGAAGATAGCCCCATCAACATTTTGTTTTAAAGATCCTTGTGGAGGAGGAATCCAAGTACCCTTGTTGTTCTGTCCAATACCCCTTACCTGCTTTAGATCATACCATAAAGTTAGAGCATTGTGTACTGCTACAGCAAGGTTTAGGTCAATATCCTCAAACTTCTTCTTATTGTGCCTATACCAAAAACTCCATGCAATGAGAAAAAACTTTAGCAATTGCTCTTGACTTCCTCTAGCTCTGACTTGTCTAGCCAACTCGGCAAAATCCACAAAATTATCCTAAGTTTGCAAACAAAGCCCTTGATCATCCCAACTCTATCTAAGTCTGTGGCATTTAAAAACAGCATGTAACACATCTTCTACACTATCCTTACAAGAAACACAAGTATCTTCCATCAACACTTTTCTTTTCTTTAAGTTTCATTTTGTTGGGAGACCATTTCTGCAGGCCTCCAAGCAAAAGTTTTCACCTTATTTGGAATTTGTAACCTCCAAATCCCTCTCCATATCTTCTTCTGGTCTGCAACATTTGATGATTCTAGTCTGCTTTTGATCTCTCTACCCATGGAACTAAAGAGCTTATAAGCACTTCTCACAGTAAAAACTACATTTTGCTCAGGCTCCCATACTAACTTATCTACATTCTCCCTTAAGTTCAATAGAATTTTGAAAATCTTTGTTGCTACTGGGGCTAGAAAACACTCATTCACTTTTTCAACATCCCACCAGAATGTATCCTTATCAATAAGATCTTCTACTTTTTGGTTAGCATCTAGCAGCAACTCAAGAACACATTGTTGGAGCTGTCTGTGATTTGGAATATCTGTCCAAAGTTTAATATCAGACCCATTACCCACTCTCCATCGATAGCCATGCTTCAAACTATGCTTTGCTTCTCAAATACCCCTCCAAGCATATGATGGTGTGGAAACCAACTTTGAATCCAAAAAATCAATGTTTGGAAAATATCTTGCTTTGTAGATCTTATGCAAAAGGGTAGACTCCTCACACATAATTCTCTACTCTTGTTTTGCAAGAAGGGCCACATTAAAAGCTTTGAGATCTTTAAACCCCAAACCTCCATCTTTCTTGGGTTCACACATATTCTTCCAACTAACCCAATGAATCTTATTTTCTTCATTTTTCTATCCCCACCAAAACTTTGCTATCATGCTCTCCAACTTCTTACAAAAACCATCTCGTAGTTTAAAGCAGCTCATCGTATAGGTTGGTATAGACGTAGCTACAACCTTTATTAGGATCTCCTTTCCTCCCTGTGACAACAACTTTTCTTTCCAGCATTCAATTTCTGCCAAACTTTATGTTTTAGAGTTGAGAAAGCTTGATGTTTGGCACGCCCCACTACAGGAGGCAGCCCCAGGTATTTGTCATATTGCTGAAAGTGTTGAACTCCCCACAAAGACAGTAGATCCTCTTGTAGTGAAGTTGAAACATTTCTACTAAAAACCACAGCTGTTTTTTCTCTATTCACTTGTTGACTAGATGCCTGCTCATACACTTGTAATAGATATTGAGTTTTCAAATTTTCCTGCATGTCAACCTCGCAAAACAAGACACAATCATATGATTGATTCTAGGTGCACCTCTACAGATTGATTTTGGGTGCACCTCTGCAAATCTGAATGCCTTTTATATGGTTCTTAGATGCAACTCTTTGTAGTAAGCAAATAAGTCCCTCAGTGCATAACAAGAAAAAATATGGAGATAAAGGATCTCTTTGTCTAAGACCTCTAGAAGGATAAATGAGTCTTTTAGGCTCACCATTAATGAGAACAAAAAAGGAAACAGTCCTCACACAAAACATAATCAACTCAACCCATTTTCTATCAAAACCCATAGTAAGCATAGCGTTTTCAACAAAAAACCAATCAACTCTACCATCCCTCCCAACCCTCTTCCTTCTTAAAAAAATGTATAAGTTCATAAGCCACAAACACATTATCATTAATAAGACAACTAGGCACAAAAGCATTTTGAGTTGTAGAAATCACATGAGGAAGAACGCCCCTAAGCCTATTTGCAAGAACCATAGAAATCAGCTTATAGATCACATTATAGAGGCTAATAGGTTTATAATCCGTAACATCCTCAGGGTTCTTTTTCTTTGGGATCAAAGTGATGAAAGTATGATTAATAGCTTGAGGAAACTAACCAGTATTAAGGGCCTATAGAATAGCTACGGTCACTGACCTTCCAACAATATGCCAGTATTTTTGATAAAAATGGGAGCCATCCCATCAGGACCTGGAGCCTTTGTTGGGTTCATTTGCTAAAGGGCCACTATCACTTCCTCTTCTATAAAACCATGAATCAACTCCTGGTTCATTTCATCAGACACACGCCCCTCCTAACCATCCAGAAAGTCCAAACTTCCTCTTTGAGAGGAGGTAGTGAACAGGCCAGTGAAGTGATTCAAAATGATATGATCCCTATCTTCTTTTACTTGCCAACACTCTTCCCTATACATCACTCCCTTGATCACATTCTTCTTCGGCCTATGTGATGCTCTTCTATGGAAATATTTTGTGTTGAGGTCCCCCTCCTTTAACCAAAGTGCTCTAGATCTTTGTCTCCAAATAATTTCTTCCTTCTCCAACCATTTCTGCAATTCCACTCATGCCTCCTTCAGCAGCTCATGATTCTGAAAAAGCGAATCATTAGTATGGAGTTGTTGAAGTTTTAGCCTAGCCTTCTTAATATTCGAATGAACTTTCCCAAAAGAGTTATTATTTCACCATTACTACATCTAGAAATCCTCCTCATAACCCCTTGCATATCCTCCCCTCCTGAATCAAAACTCCAAGAATTAGAAATTACATGTTCACAGTCAACATGCTCAATCCACATTGCCTCAAATCTAAATAGCTTTTTTCCAACTCTCGAGACCACATCATCTTTGGCATGAGCATAATAGGTAAATGATTTGAGTGTGCAACAATACCATGCTTTACCCTTGATGTTGGAAACATATTAGACCAACCCACATTTGCTAAAATTCTATCAATTCTCTCACTGATTATGTGCTGAGTCTCCCTTCCATTACAACACGTAAACTTAGGGCTTGAAAAACCCAAATCAAATAAACCACAGTCATCAAGAACATTTCTAAACTTAGACATTTGCCTCTCTGGTCTTCCTTTTCCCTTTCTTCTCCTAGATACTCAACTCCTCATTAAAATCACCAAACATGAGGCATGCAACTGAGTTTTGTACTTTTAATCTTCTCATCAGTGACCAGGATTCATTTCTTTTAGCCACCTCTAGGTATCCATAAAGACCAGTGAGAAACCATTCATCTTCGTTCCTTGTCACACAAGCATGTATATGAAATCTCGAGTAGTTTAAGATGTGAATATTGAACTCTTCTTTACATAATAAGGCCAAACCCCCACCCTCCCAACACTAGAAACTGCCAAACACCCCTCAAAGCCTAACTTCCCTTTTACAACTTTCATTTTTTGGACGGATAGCTTTGTTTCTATAAGAAACAGTATATGGAGAACTTCACTCCTGACTACATCAAGAAGTGCACGAATTCCCTGTGGGTTTCCAAGCTCACAGGAATTCCAGTTTAAGATTTTTATGGCTCCCGGCGAGGCTGGTACCCAGCCTCCACCGATATACACTTAGTGAGATCTTCAACATCATTCACCATGATAACTTGTTTTAACTTCTTCAACTCTCTTGGTTGTAAATCACTCACATTATGCTTGCCAGCAATTCTTTTCTTAGGAAGTTTTCTTATAACAGGTGATGGAAGCATACATGTAGCACGAGCTTTCCTCTTCCATTTACCACAAGTAAGAAAATGAAATTCTTTCTGCTGCTACGTATGCGTTGTTGGTTCTTGAATCTCAGTTGACATTCCTTGAGTATCAGTAAGACCAAGATTTAGGCCCATGTTGGCATATGTATCTTGTTTGGGCTCCCACTGAGACAACCCCCTTGAGAAAGCCCCTTATCCAACAGTCCATAATCAATAAAATCTCCCCTCTATTTAATTCCTTAATTCCCTCCCCCTTATCAGCTTGGGATACACCTATTACTCCCTTTTTTCTTTCTTTCTTTATTTCTTTCCTCAAATAGTTCCATTATTTTTGCTCCTCCCATATTCCCCGCCTCTTCCCCAGCTGCTTTTACGACTTCTTCCACGCTCATGCCATAATGAGTTTTCGTAGTAGATTCTCCATCGAAAACGGCTTCCATGTTCTAGTTGTATTTCGTCTAGGCATTTGTACTTCCATCCCTTCATTGAACATCTGTTCGACCATGGTCCCCTCCTTGACGTAAAACAAAAGATTAATTAATGGGTTGTACTCTCTGCCTTCTAATGGCTAACGAGAGATTGTATATATATATATATATATATATATATAATAAACTATTTACAAGTTAGAATCTATTACAAGATTTGATATTCACAAGATGATAAATGTTATCTCCTATAAACTTGGGCTTGAGACGACGGTATCCGAATGCTTTGGGATGGAGTTGGACTTGGAGCTGATGTATTTTGAATCTGCACTGGCCTTATCCTTATCACGCCCGTGCAAGTTCAACAGGGAAGATCTCCCATTGAGCTTGTCGCGCAAATGGGAGAAACGAACAGAAACCAGTGGTTTAGTGAGCACATCGACGATTTGATCCTATCTAGATAGGAACCAAACATCCAATGATTTATTATGAACTTTTTTGCAGAAAAAATGATAATCTATTTCCACGTGCTTTGTACGAGCATTAAATACTGGATTAGCCGCCAAATAAGTCGCACCTATGTTGTCACACCATAAGATCGGACGAGAAGGAATAAATATCTGAAGTTCACAAAGCAAGGATAATAGCCATAAAGTCTCGACAATAGCATGAGCAACAGTATGATATTTTGCCACAGTACTTGATCGAGCCATGGAGGGCTGCTTTTTGGAGCTCCATGAAATAAGGTTGTGGCCATAGTAGATGTAGTAGCCAGAAGTGGATTTACAATCATCAGGTGAGCCAGCCCAATCCACATCAGAATAGACTAAGAGCTATGTAGAGGGGTTAGGTTTGATGAGTAAACCGAAATCAATAGAAAATTTAAGGTACCTCAGTATCCGTTTAACGGCAGTCCATTGGATATCCGTTGGCTTGTGCATGAATTGGCACACTTTGTTCACTACAAAAGAGATATCTAGTCGAGTGAGAGATAGGTACTGAAGAGCTCCCACCATGCTGCGGAATAAAGTCTCATTTGGACACAAGTTGCCATCAAAAAGTGATAACTACTGGGAGCAGGACATGGGAGAGGAAACTGGCTTAGCCTCTAACATGTTGTTGCATTTCAGGAGTTTAAGAATATAATGTCTCTGAGAAAAAAGAAGACCCCCTGAAACCGACATAACCTCCAAGCCTAAAAAATAATTTAAGGGCCCCAAGTCTTTTACTGCAAAGTCACAGTTGAGCTAAGCAAGAAGATAAGTGATGGCACCTGCGTTTGAACTTGTGATTAAAATATCATATACATACACCAGTACATACATTGTAAGGGAGTCCGAGACATAGACAAATAGAGAATTGTCTGATTGAGAATAAACTCAAGATCCATTAGTTTGTCACTAAGACGTGAGAACCAAGCCCGCGAGGCTTGTTTTAATCTGTATAATGCCTTGTTCAACTTACAAACGTGAGTAGGAAATTGAGGATGGACATAACCCACTGGTTGTTGCATGTGTACAACTTCAGAGAGAGAATCAAGGAGAAAGGCATTATTGATGTCAATATGATGAACAGGCCAGTTGTGAGATACAGCATGACTAAGAACAAGCGGAATAGTTGTAGGCTTGATGACTGGACTGAAAGTATCATCATAGTCTAACCCTTGCTGTTGATGATAGCCCTTTGCAACTAGACGGGCTTTACGTCATTCAGGAATTTCATCGGAGTTTATATTTGTTTCGTAAACCCATTTGTTGCCAACTAGGTTCATGCCAGCTTTATAAGGGACTAAGGACCACATACCTTGCTTCATGAGAGCCAAAAATTAGCATCCATGGCCTCACGCCAGTCGGAGAATTTATGAGCTTCAAAGTAGCATGTGGGATCAGTAGGAATGGTGGAAATGGTGAGGAGAGCAGTGGGCAAAGGATACCTGGTAGTGCCATCAAGATATTGTTTAGGTTTCACAATATTTTTCTGTGAGCGGGTGGTCATTAGGTGAGAAAGAGACGGAAGCGGTTAAGGCGGCATGACAGCTGTAGATGGAGTAGGAACAAGAGAAAGGGACGGCGTTGACGATGGAGAAGATGAAAGCAGGGGAGAAGACTCAGTTGTTGCAGCAGGGGAAGAAGATAAGTGGGACGCTGACGTTTTAGGAGGATCCGTATGCGACGTCATAACATGAAATGATGGAGTAGCAAAAAGGGCAGAGGCAGGTCGGTCATTTGAAGAAGCTAAAAAAGGCAGTAGGGTCGACGACACTGTAGGAGGAATTTTGGCATGGACTGAAAACAGTGTGGGTGATGAGAACGGAAATAAAACCTCATCAAAAATTACATGTTGAGACACAAACATTTTGCCAGAGTTAGGATCAAGGTATTTGTTACCTTTGTGGAGCTTACTAATGCCAATGAAGACGCATTTTTTGGACCTAAATTCCAACTTGCATTTGTTAAAGGGTCGAAGATAGGGATAGCAAGCACAACCGAAAATTTTAATGGTAGAAAAATCGAGTGCTTGGTGAAATAAGTTTTCAAACAGAGAGATGCCGAGAGGAGCAGTTGGAAGATGATTAATGAGATAGGTTGCCATTAGGAAAGCATCATCCCAAAAACAACGAGGAATAGAACTTTGAGATAATAAGGATAAACCCGTTTCAACAACATGGCGATATTTTCTTTCAACATAGTCATTTTGTTGAGAGGTGTGAGGGCAAGAAACACGATGTTGAATTCCCACTTTGTGAAAACACCGATTGAGTGTTTGAAATTCACCTCCCTAGTCTGTTTGGACACATTTTATTTGACGATTAAATTGAAGTTCAACCATTTTTTGAAATTGAGTAAAAAAAGTCTAGACATCAAATTTATTTGCAAGAGGATAGAGCCAAAAAAATTTGCTATAATGATTGACAAATGAAACATAATATTTATTTCCAATGGTAGATAAAATAGGGGATGGACCCCATACATCAGACAAAATTAAATCTAGAGGATGATCTTAAATAGATTGAGAAACTGGGAAGGGAAGACGATAGCTCTTCCCTTGCTGACATGTTGAACAAATACCTGGTATTTTATTTGAAGAGACTGGAAGAGAGAATTTAGACACAAGATGCTTTACTGTTTGATAGGTGGGATGTCCCAAACAGCGGTGCCATATTTCCCAAAAAACACGTTGATATAAAAAATATTGAGATGGTGATGAAGTCGAGATGGAGGAGGGGAAGGGATAGAGTCCATCATTAGGCATGCCTTGTAGAAGAACCTTCTTCGTGGCCTCGTCCTTCACAAAAAAAATGATACGAGTGAAATTCAACAAATACATTATTGTCTTCGGTAAATTGGCTCACAGAAATAAGGTTATTTTTAATTTGTGGAACATGTAAAATATTGTGAAGGTTAAAGGCAGATTGTGAGGACTTATCTCAAATGAACCAATGTGAGCTATAGTCAAACTTGTTTTGTTTCCTACTTGAATTTGATCCACACCATTATAGGTCTCAGTATGGAGATTCAAGTTCTAAATATCATTGGAAAGATGATTGGTGGAGCTGGTGTCGAGATACCACTTGGTATCTGTTGGAGCTTGTGGCACTGTAAAAAACGCAAACATGTTGTTCGTCATGTTTTGATAGGCCTGATCAAAACGATGAAAGCACTTGATGGCAAGATGACCAGCTTTGCCAAAGATCTAGCACATTGGGCAATTACCACCAGGAGACGCATGACCACCTCGGCCCCTGCCACGATCACCTGAACCTGAGTATGATGGAGCACGATTCGGGTATTGTGTCTTACCAAAAGGACCACAAGGTTGGTCAGTGCGGGTTGCAACATTGGCAGGACCAATGGTAGCTTCAACAACTTGATTATGTTGTTGTAGTCACAACTCAAAGTTGAGAAGATGGCCAAAGATATCTTCAAGCTCCATGGGATTATCCCTTGTTTGAATGGATGTAACAATAGGATCATAAGAAGAGTCTAGTCCACCAAGCAGGTATGAGATAATTTTAGTGTTTGGGAGTGGATGTCCGATGACTACAAGAGTGTCAGCCAAGGACTTCACAGTCTGGAAATAATATGAAATGGACAAGCCATCCTTTGTGACAGTAGAGAGTTGACGCCGAGTTGTTGAGAGGCGAGCTCAAGAGTAAGAGGAATACATTTTTTTGAGTCCAGACCATACCTCTCGAGACATAGTAACACCAACCACTTTGGCGAGGATGCTTTCCGATAAAGAGAACATGAGAATACTCAAGACAATTTGGTCTTGATTAAACCAGTGAGTAAACTCTGGATTGAGAAGCAGAGGAGGGGCTGTAGTTGACGTAGCAACCTCTGGGTTTGAAATATTTTGGGTGGGTTGATGACGACTCCCATCGACGTAGCCAAAAAGGCGTTGGCCTCTGAGATATGGAGTGATTTGAGATCTCCATAACAAGTAGTTTGCACTACTCAATTTGATAGTAACTAAACTTTGGATGCTAGGAGGGGTAACGAGTGTGTTTGAGAGAGATGTTAAGGAAGAAGCGGAAGAGGATGTCATTCACGTTAGTCACGTTGTCTCTTGATACCATAAAACAAAAGATTAATTAATGGGTTTTGCTCTCTGCCTTCTAATGGTTGACGAGAGATTGTATATATCTAATAAACTATTTACAAGATAGAATCTGTCACAAGATTTGATATTCACAAGATGATAAATGTTATCTCCTATAAACTTGGGCTTAAGATGATGGTATCCGAATACTTTGGGATAGAGTTGGACTTGGAGCTGATGTCTTCTGAATCTGCATTGGCCTTATCCTTATCATGATGCATGAACAGTCTTATGGATTGGACTGCTCCTTCATTTTCCAGGAACATCTGCTCGAAGCCAAGTACCAAACTGCTCCTTTCCACTGCACTGTTGTGTATCATTTGAACAAGAATTCCCAACATGAACCATTCGGCCACACTCAAAACAGACCCTAGGTAACTTCTCATAACGCACTGGCACCTAGACACTACTACCATTAACCTTGACAGTTCGCCCTCTAGCAATAGGTTTAGTGAGATCCATTGTTATTTTAACACGTGAACTCTTTCCCCAGCCTACTACATCGTCATCAACATCCACCTCTTCCACCACCCCCTATAGAATTTCCCAGCCGCTCACCAATCTGTTTGTTCATGCCTGCCAAAGGTAGATTATGCAACTGAACCCACATAGATGCATGATTAAAATCCATCTTTTGAGGTTGAGTAAATCCATCATAATGTTTGATCATAAGAAAATAGTTATAAAATAACCACGGACGACCCCCTTCCACTCTCTGTTTATCAGCATGAGTTTCGAAAATAATGAGGAAAAACCTCTTGGAAAATTGCTAGCCGACTCAATCTCCAGACTTTGGCCATCATAGCTTCAATTGTTGCTTTGGTAATCACTCTTTCCATACACACTTTCCCAACGAAACATCTTTCCCCTTTACATTGCACATTCTCACGGTCCACCCCTTCAATATCAATTGGCGAGTCTTCCTCTTACGTAAGAGATAGTTAACCCCAACGACCTTCAAATCTCTTCCATTTGAAGAAACCAAATCCCACCAGAATTACACTGCACTCATACAAATTCACCACCTCTACGTCTCAGAGAGAGAGAGAGAGAGGAGACTCGTTTATATATATGTCTTTCTTGAAGAGTAGATCTTATTAGATTTCGGAATTGTAACTAAGTTGATTAATATTTCAATAAAGGCTCGAGATATTTAAACGTCATATCATAAATTTAAGACTAACTTGAGAAGTGTAGATGTATGAAATGGGTGTTTTAATATTCATTGAGAAACTTAAATAGGATTTAACTTAAATCAAGATGTGTTGTTAAAGTCTGTTATACATCCTCCAATAAAAACACAACACAAAATGTAAATAAAATAAAATAAATCTGATACTTCCCATGAACATAATAGTCTTCAACTTGGATGATTATGTGAATTTTTTAAGTATGATGAGATCTTACAAGAAATAAGTGAAATAAGTTGGTACAAAAACAAAATCGATTCAAGTCCTCGCACTAAACATTACTAATTTGCAAGGATGAACTACAAAACTCATTAATTCTAAGGGGTTACAACATCAAACCGAACCAAAATCCCAAGACCTAGCTAATTCAAGAAGCAGAAACTGAGAAACATGTACAAGCATCCTCAAATATTCAGGAGTCTTGGTCAGGATGTTCCTCAGCATCCTCTTCAGTAATTGTCTCCAGAACAGGAGAAATGGGAATCTTAGTGAGTGAAATGAGAAGGGGTGGTGCAACCTCAACCCAAGAACTCAAACATCCTTTATTTTCCTTTGCCATTGCAGTACCAGAAATGCTCAGTACTGAGGAAGAAGAAAGGAGGAGATAAGAAGATTGTTTCAGAACTTCCGGAGGTAGGTTTTCTTGAATGCAGTGGAGGAGTAGGTTGAGGGTAAAGGAAGTGGAGATGGTGTTTTATAAAAGGGTTAAAGAGAAAACGACGAAAGAGAGAAGGACGTGGTACGAATTTGGTCGTCCAATTAAAATAAATAAAGGCTAAAAATCATCGAAAGTTAGTTGGATACATGTGGAAAATATGCAGAGTGTGGGCAACACCAGTAAGAAAAAAACAAAAAAAAAAAGGTGGACAATAATGACTGGCAGCGTGCCTGCAACTTGCTTAGAGTTTTCTTCTTTCTCATGTCTGTTGCAGAACTCTGTGGTGGAGAAAAAGAAACATCTCTATCAAAAAATTCATGAATGTATTCATGTAACTCATTTTATAAAAGATAATTATTTATTTTTTTATAAATATGTCTAAAATCTTATTTACAAATAATGTAAGTTTATTCTTCAATATCCTTCCTTACAGGTAGGTCAGTATTTTTTTTTTATCCTTGTTACGAGATAAGTAATACGTGCCTCCATTCGTCTTGTGACGGGTTTTGATACGATGAAAAAATTTATAAGCTTAACTCATCTCATAAAATCGGTTCTATAAAATATGATTGTTTATTCCTTTATAAACATGCCTAAAACTTTATCTACAGATAATATGAGATTATTCATCAACATTCTGAACATATTTTATCAATAGAAATGGCAAGAATTTGAATTGAAGATGATATGGAAGTTTGAATATTGTAATTAGATCAATTGTTCTTTGGCCCCAAATTGCATTTTCCGGTAGCTAGATGGATTTTATAAGAGTTCATGAGT
Organism: Juglans regia; assembly: GCF_001411555.2. NCBI lineage: Eukaryota > Viridiplantae > Streptophyta > Magnoliopsida > Fagales > Juglandaceae > Juglans > Juglans regia. The sequence goes on from NC_049904.1 coordinate 6,484,524, forward strand.
AACTAAGTGGATTAATATTTTAAATATGGATGGAGATCTTTGAAGATCATGTCGGGATTTTGATGTTTAGATTTTAGAAATATAAATAAATGAAATAAGTTCTACAACATTTATTGAATATTTAGTATTGATTGAGAAACTTAAACGGATAACAATAAATACCTTAAGATCAACTTCGTGTATTTATCTCTTCCACTCTAGATTGGACAAAAACTCTAAGGCTGTGTTTGGATATTGAATTGAGTTGAATTGAGTTGAGATGATAAACTATTGTTAGAATACTTTTTTTTAATATTATTATTATTTTAGAATTTGAAAAAGTTGAGTTGTTTATTATATTTTATATTGAAATTTAAAAAAATTATAATTATGAGTTAAAATGAGTTTAGATAAATTGAAGAACCAAAATATGGTGATGTTTAGACTGCATTAAGTAATTGTAGACATTTCTAATGTCCCAAAATTGTCGAAACACCCCCATGAGATATGTGGAGGAGTGGTTTATAAGATAGCTTTTGTGGTAAAGAAGCAAACTCCATCAAATTATCATCCATTTTGCAGTCATTCTCAACTAGAGTAATGCTATAGAGAAACCACTATATCAGTATGCACTTTGCATTTATTGCGTGACTGCTTCTAGCTGATTATTCCTAACACTCACTTGGAGAGATGTGTGGTCTAGATGATGCCACATCATGTGTGTAAAATGGATACTCCCAATAATGTCTTATATCAATATTTATTCTATATATATATGGTTTCTTTCAAACAAATAATTAGAAAAATGAAAGAATTTACAGATAATTTTCATATTTAGGAAAAAAAAACTAATTATTTATCTTTTAAAATTATCTTTCTTTTATATATATTTATTTTCAAATTATTTTTTATAATATCTTTAATCTTATTATAAAAATATTTCTTTAAAGTTTTAAGGGTAATTTTGTCTTATCAAAGGAAAATGGGTATATTGTAATTTCATAATAATCTGGAGTATAATTGTTGAAATTGATAGTACTCATCTAAGCTGTTTTAGCAATAAGTTTTGTTATTTATCATCACGGCGTATCATATTTTTTTTTAAAAAATTAATTTTTTTTTATTATTCTTAAACTAATTGAATTATTCTACTCATTGTTTATATATCACATATTTTGTAAGAGAAAAATAAATATATAGTATATAATGTATAAGAATGATGGATAGAATTTTTCTTGAATAATGAAGTATGTTCATTTTGTCCAAATCTTTGTATTTGTTTAATAACAAGCCAAAACAGATGATATTTTAGGCTCTATTTAGATATAGAAATACTCTCAATCCATCTCATTTCATCATTAAATTTTTTCAAAATCTCATACAAAATATAACAAACAATTCAACTTTTTCAAATCTCAAAATAATAATAATATTAAAAAATAATATTCTAATAATATTTCACTCATCTTATCTATTTCACTATCCAAACTAGCTCTTAGCCATAAGCATTAGTCTCAAACTTGTATCTTCCAGTACTTGTTCGATCAAATGGGTTACTTTGCGCTCCAATTACATCTCCCACACTGCATTCCACAGCCTAAGAATTCATAATCCTAAAAAGTATTAGCATAAATTGAGGGTTTGAGTCTAATCCAACTGAACAATTCATCCAAAAATTACCAACATCCACTTTGTTCCCAAATACCCACAAACAAAAAAAAAAAAAAAATGAATCATTAAAACCTGTAGAACAGAAAGTGGCATTTCAGTGATATTTTTATTTATTTATTTATAAATTACAATGTTGGGCAAGCTTAAAGATACGTACTGGCGAAGAAAAAAACAAGACCCAGTAATCTAAAACAAACAAAGACTCCATAAAATCTACAAATTTACAGTACACAGTTTTTGGGAATATATATGTTGTTCTGAAAGATGGTCCTGGGTACTGCACCATCATCATCATCTGGACCATTAAATTATTTCTCGATCTTCGGCAGTCACATAATCAGCACAAAAAAAAAACGACTATGATGAATCATCCTGATCGAATTCCTCAGCATCCTCTTCGGCAATAGGCTCAAGACTCGGTGAGTTTGAAGGTTTTTGGGGGTAAATGATGGGAGCCGGAGCCACCTCAATCCAACAACTCATGATGTTTCTGATCTCTTTCGCCATTGATATTTTTCTTTCTTTCTTTCTTTCTCCGGCCACCCAAAACAAAGAAGACAGAAAGAGATCAGAGATGGGGGGATGATTCTTCAAAGATCTTTCCAAGAGGGTTTTGGAAAATAATTGAAGAGAACAAGAAAAGACCCAGATGATGATGATCAATGGGGAACGTGGAGTGCTGGCATTTGTATATATAATATATAGGAAGAGGATGCGACACGAAATGCATGAAATAAGAGAAAATATCTAGAAAGTAAAAGACAGAGTAGCTTTGGGTCAAACAAATGGACGGTAATCCGAACATCCATCTGTACAGACACTGAAAATGGCATCTAACAGAATCTTAAAATCGGGTGACCGAACATCTCGCGAATTTGCGTGGAACACATTTGCACCACAAAATAGATCAAAAACGACAAGACGTGTGACAGAAATTTCGCTGCTAGTGCTAGCCCTCAAATCTCTCCCCTAAGATTCATCAGGATTTGTCTGTGAGACGATATAAAAAACATTATATATATTTTTTTTAACGAAGATAAATATTTTTAACTTTTAAATATTTAATTTTTTATTTTAAATTGTTACAATTTTTTTAAATTTTTTAAAAATATAAAAAATTAATACACTTTTCAAATTTTAAAATAAAAAATTATATTATAACAATATTTTTATTTTATAATATTATTATTTAACTTTTTCTTTATCATTTTTCGAAACTCAATAAAATATATTAATTCAAACTATTTATTTACTATTCAAAGAATTTCTATCTTATTATTTAACAGTTTTGCTACGTACAACCGGCGGTAGGGAGCCGCCGGGTAATCGCCTTATATTAAAAAATAAATAAAAACCAAAACCGATAGAGGCTCCTCGTTTGCAGGTTCTTTTCTCATCTTCTTCCTCAAGTTTAAGTCTCCCATCAAGCTCCTAATGCTTTTTCAACTATCTTCATCTTTTTTTTTTTTTAATTTTTTACACAAGAAGGTCAAGCATGCGAATAAAAGAGAAGCATTCACAAAAAACTAGGGGATAGACTCATCTGGGTCATAGATGCAATGAAGTTTAGCCTAAATAACCAAAATTTATTCTCAAATCCAACACAAATAGGAGGTAACTTTGTTGTTTCACTCCATCTCCATGTGTAAAAAAGGATTTTTACAAACCAAAGTTGATTTTGACCTAGAAGTTCCTTTGAGATTTATTGATTTGGGTTTTAATTCCTCACCAAATAGTAGATCCAGACAAAAAGATGTCTCACTTAAAACCTTGAGTTGATGCTGCTTATGTAAGGACTCACAGTTTTCTACTCGCCATTTCTTGCTCCTATAGTCTTTGCCTCTAGATCTTGAGACGGATGGCTTGGTTCTCGGTCTGCCATGGCTTGAGGCTGGCAGTGGTGGCAGTGGAAGGGAAGAAATCGAGAGAGAGAGTGTGTGTATGTTTGATACTAGAGAAAATTGAGTGAGAGAGAGAGAGAGGCAACGAAATGAGAGAAGTACAAAAAATAAAATTTTTTATGCAACCTGTAACCGGTTACGTGAAGATTCTCCCATCTAGTTGCAAGTAGAGTTTTTCATTATTTAAAGAAAGTAAGAGTGATCGTACTAAAGTTAATGTTATGATTAGAGCATCTTCTTAACTTTAAAAGAAAAATAAAATCTCCTTTTTGAACAATAAAAAAATCATTTATCACATTTCTAAATTTAATTGGGAATATTACATATTTTCTGACCTTTATCTTTACCTAAAATCAAAGTGGGAGATATGTATTTTTATTTCCAAGTGCATTTATATTGGGACATACCCTCTATAAAGCTAAAGAAATAAATCAAACACGTGTTAGCTATACATAGCGAACTTAACTTAAAAGCCAACGCAAAGATATATCCAACCACTACTCGGAAGTATTCCACCTATTAAACAAAGAACTCAACCAACAGCCATCCAGAATCACAAGAGCCATGGAAAAGTGGTCAATCAAAGCCAACAAAAATAACCAGCATATCGTCTAGACTAGGTGGGGGAAATTAGAGTAGCTTTGAAGATAATGTTCGGTTGGCAAGAAGCTCATCGAAACTTTTCTCTCACACTTATAAACTGACCACCAGCCTCTTCCACAATCGATGTAGGATAATCCCAGATTCCCAACAATTTATTCCTCACATATTGGATCCTGGGTGACTGGGTTGGAGCAACGACAACCCGTTTCTCCCGCAAACTATTGGATCTGAAACTATTGGTAAACTTGGGCTTTGATATTAGTGTTGGGTGTCATGGGCATCTTTCAACCCCAAAAGTTAGCTCATGGGATGAGGTTTTCTCTCACACTTATAAACTGATTATCAATCCCTTTCCATAATCGATTGGGACAACTCCAATAGTGAAAAATGTGAAAATTGATCTATGTGAGATTTAATAAGAAAACGTTTAAGAAAACTGAGTTGGGCATGGTAGAAATTATTCAATAGGATCACCCCATGTTGTTTTCTTTGTGTGCAAGTTAATGTTTATAAAGTGCTTTGTGAAATGATTTTAAGGGTAAATAAGGAAAATGACAGAAGAAACTAATAATAAATTAAGAGAAATTTTTTATAATGATTACTGCCGAAATCTGCTTTGCTCGTAGAAGTGGAGGGAGATGGCCCTCCTTAAGGCGTGAAAGGGCAGGCACCTTCCCATTGTTTTCCTAGTCATAGCCCATTTAATCGGGAGTGATCTTCTCACTTGCCCAAAGGGATAGATCTTTCAACCATTGCATGCGGACTTCTCCATTCCATTGCAGAGTAGGGAAGCTCAATGCAACTGACAGAAGTAATGAAATTTTTTCGGTCTGAATCGAAAAAGCTGGCTGGACTAAATCGTTCCAAACTTCCTAGCTCATACGAATCGAATCGGACCAATTAGACCGACAGGATCAATATCTAACGGTCCAGTCCAATTTGAAATAAGGGTTGACTAAAATTTTCGATCCGTGACCCTAGACCGAACTGATTACATTCCTACGTGTAGTGCATGGAGATTCACCGAATTGCAAAGGTGGGCTTATTTATTTAATTTTTTTAGGGGTGTAATGGATTTTGTTCGATCCAATTTTGTACATATTTTGAAATCGAATGAATTTAAGTTGGTTTGGAATTTTGATAACCGATACAAGCCGATTCATCCAAGAAACCGGAACTTTCTATTTTTTCAATTTCGATCCGGTTCAATTCAGTTTATGGGTTTAATTTGATCTTGGAATTTTTTGTTGGGCTAGTTGGTTTTTCAAACTCAAATAAGAAACTCGATCGCTAATCACATTGTTGATACAACGTATTTCGATTTAGTGGATGAATCAAAAACTTTCTATTTTTTCGATTTCGGTATGATTCAATTTAGTTTATAGGTTTAATTTGATCTTAGGTTTTTCTGTTGGGCTAGTTGGTTTTTCATATTCAAATAAAAAACTCGATCGTTAAGTATCAACGTATTTCGATTTAGAGCTTATTTAGATAGTAAGTTGAGATAGTTTGTGAATAATAATAAGATATTTGAGTTAAGTTGAGATGAGTTACAAATGATTTGACTTAAAATGTTTTATAGAGTTTTGAAAAATGAGAGAAAAATAAAATTGAATAAAAATATTATAAAGTTAAACTATTGTTATAATATTATTTTTATTTTAGAATTTAAAAAAGTTAAATTACTTTTCGTATTTTGTTTGAAAATTTGAAAAAATTGTAATAATTAAATAATAGTTAGATGAAAATGTTAAAAATTTGAAATTGAAAAGTATTTGTGTTTGTGGTGTTTTCAATATTGAGATGAGGAGGTTTCATTATCCAAATGAGGCCTTAAATCAATTTAATTAATTAATGACAAAATTGATGGTAAAAAATTGCATTGCTCAAATCTTTAGTATTAAAGAAAGAGAAATACTTTAGATACAAAAAAATTTTACAAAAATAAACTTAAAAACCGATGTGCAAAGTATACCTAAATATCACGTGAAATCATGCTAGTTTATCAATTTACATTTATGAAACATATATGTTTTGTGGTTGCAATAATTCTCCTAAAAAAGATATAGGGAACAATTTCAAGATGGGAATGCCTGTGAAAGTGCTTCCGTAATTGTAAATTTGAAATGAGCTATGCTTTAGAACAATAGCAAGCATCAAGAAAGATTATGAAAACTGGCCAATGAGCAATTGAGGCTGGCCAAACAATGAGCAATTGAAAGATAACCATGCATAGGGGTGGGTGGCTGAGGCAGGGGCCCCTGTCAGCAGACCGGGCAGGGCCTAGGCCGGCCCATTTGACAACCATTTGACAACCATTTATAAATCAAGTTATAAATTTGAACAAACAAAACAGACCCATATAGATGCCCCAAATCAAATAGTTCCATCTTGCTCTCAGGCACCTAGTGAACGCAATGACAACTTAGCAGCTTGCAGCTCAACTATCACATTCACTAGGCTAACATGAGCAATGTGACCTGACAGTTAAAGCTTAGCATCCCATTTGACAACCATTTATAGATCATGTTATGAATTTGAACAAACAAAACAGAGACCATATAGATGCCCCAAATCAAATAGTTCCATCTTGCTCTCAGACACCTAGTGAACACAATTCCAATTTAGCAGCTTGCAGCTCAACTATCAGGTCACATCTATCGAATCATAAATATCACAAATACCGTGCCATACACAATCACTCTGTGACAAGGAAATGCAAAACTGAAGTTTATAAGAACATAAAGATTAACTGCCAAAATAACTTCCCTATCAAATTATATAATACTTGCAGGAAATCCTATGCTCCCCAATTCCGAAAGATGCTTCATATAATAACTTTATCTAAATGCAGGAAATCCTATGCTCCCCATTTCTGAAATCAATTAAACTTACCTTATTCCCAATTCTAAAAACCATTAAACTTATTTTCAGAGAATACTCCAACAAACAAGTGTATTAATCAAACAAAATGGATCATACAAGCATTAAACCACATTACAAAAGACTTCCACCCCTCATTCTTTCTAAATCTTAGAAATCAGTCTCCAACTTTAAACAAGTCTCCTACATTTCAAAAAGATTCTCATAATCTATAAGGTTGAGCCTAGTGATCAAAGGGTAGGCTTGGGATAAGCTGTAGCAAAGATTTACGTGGGTCCGAAGGGCCCTGTTTTGGTGAGGCTTCACTTGATGAAAAAGAAATATAGGAAGTCCAAAACTATCCACTAAAAGTCCAGCACCCGAATTGATATGGAAATCTATGTTGAGGCATTACATGGAACTAAACTATCCGCATTACATGTTTCACCGACATATCTACTATCTACGAACAAGGAATAAGTAATCTACACACCATTTCCAACATCATTCCACAATAAAGATTATGAGACTTCTATTTTTTTTTTTTTTTTTACGGATTAAGTAAATGCGTTGTCAAATTAAAATTCGATCCCAACTTTAAGAATTGTATATCTCCAAATTAAAAAAAAAAAAACCATCCACAGCATTTCATGTAAATAATTCAAGCTCCAGATGTAAAACCTTAGATTCCGGATACATGATTGAAGAAAACAACCGATAAAAATTCATTTCAAAATCCAAAACTGATTACTAAAATTAACCATCACAATTTTTCTCAATCTAGGGGAACCTCGACGTCTCCGTCGGTGATCTCCTGCTGCAGATCTTTGGGGTCCTTTCCGTCGACCGTACAGCCTACGGAGACGCAGGTGCCTAGGATCTCCTTAACGGTGCCACTGAGGTCCTTGGCCATGGATCTGTGACGCATAACCTTGGCGATCTCGATGACGTCGTCGAGGGATATGTTGCCGTTATGCTTAATGTTTTTCGTCTTCTTGCGGTCGCGCTCGGGCTCCTTCAAGGCCTTGATGACAAGTGCAGCGGCCGATGGAACCACCGAGACCTTAGCCTGACGGTTCTGGACGGTGAGCTTGACAGTCACGCGGAGGCCCTTCCAGTCCTTGGCCGTCTCCTTGGCTATGTCCTCTCCGATCTTCTTCGGTGAGAGACCTAGCGGCCCGATCTTCGGGGCGAGCGAACTAGCAGCCCCCACCTCACCTCCGGTCACCCGGACGTACACGTCCACCACCTGCGACGGGTCGAATTTCGGAGGCATTCTTGGCTGCTCTGTGGGTTTCGCTAGGGTTTGTCTGAAGAAGGAGAGTGATCGTGGGGGGGCGCTAGGGTTTCATATATGTATGCTAGGGTTTTGCGCATGGGGTGATCGGAATGACTAAAGTGTCCTCAACTTTTATAAAAAATTTGTTACATGTTTGTAGAGAAGTTAGAACTGAGATAAGTGGCCCATTTGTGTAAATTGGATTTGTTCCATCACAAACTTCTAAAGCCCTAAAACTTGGAAAGCCCATAACTCTATCACTCCCGGCCCAATGGATGAGTTCTCTGATCTTAATGCAACTATGTTTCTTAAAAAATATATTTTTGTATAATAATTTATGAAAATCATTTTACCAACATACCATCATTTTAAAACATAAATGTGTAAATGTGTATGAAAAGAGTATTGTGATTTTATTACCATACGTATGAGTTTTCGACAAAAATAAATACTAAGGCCCCATTTGGAGCTTGAATTGAACTGAGATCAACTCAGTTTAGTCTTATTTTAAGTTGAATCTAACATCTAAATACCTAACTTTTAAATCATTAAACTCATTTCAACTCAAAACTTCTTTACATGTGAGACCCACAATCACATGTAAACTTACTTAGGAGGGCCCCACAAAACTCACTCTCTCATCTAAACTTACTGTTATTCATAAATACATCAACTCAACTCAACATCCAAACGGGGCCTAAATAAATATTTTCTAAATTTGTTTGCACTCACCCTAAGCCTTATAAAGTTATAATTGAGATAAAACTCCGATTGTCTGTTTGGATAGATGGATCTGAGAAAGGAGAATTTATTTTTGAGTTTTTAAAACCCAAATCTCTTGGTTGGATCACATATTTATAATATTTGGATTTGAATTTAAATTTAAATTTTCAAAATCTTGAACTTGAAATAATTGATGATTCGAAATCCAAATCTAAATTTAAATCTAATTTTTCCCGCAACCCTATAGATAATCCATAACAATGTACTACATGTGCATGATGCATGATCCGTAATTTGGGTCTCTATTAGCCGAGAACTCACTTTATACAATTCTATGTTTTTGTTTATTTTATTGAAAATCGCTTTATACAATTCTAAGTGAATTATGTATGGTGAGGACATTTAAACTCCTAGGCTTCGAGCCCATCTCTAAGGCCAAGCTCATCCATAAGTCTAAGAAGACTTATTGAAAGCTTAAATCTAAGAGCTCCACAGACAAAGGGCTCACAACCACAAGTCCACAGCCACGGGATAAGATAATCCAGAAAAATTAGTGATGAGACTCACAGTTGGACATAAATATCCTGAGTAAAATAACTTCTACAAAATAGAAGATATATTCTCTAGTTAATAAGGGATCATGAAAAATAAGCATACGAGACTGGTGATCAGAGTTAGTCGCTATCATGCCACATCCTTTTATAAATAACTTCCAAGAGGTAACAAACATTTTTTCATCTTTATTTTTCATACACTTATCCTTATATTGTTACTGACTTAAGTATCAGAGTTTATATAGGACGACAAGCACCATCTCTTCATTATTGCAGAGTCATCTGTATGATTGGTGTTGTGAAACACGTCCTTTATAGTGGCGCCGCCTGTAGGACTTTTACAAACTTCAACGTAATTTTTACATGCCAACCGTCACACGATCACAAGTCGACCGAGATCTAGTACCGAGTATGACGGAGGCGAAAGTAAGGCTAGCAAAAATGGAGGAAAGATTGAAACAAGTGATGACCGCTGTTGAACAACTGCAGAAAGAAAACGAGGAGTTAAAGCGACAAATGAACAATCCTCCAGCCCAGAAAGGGCAGCCTGAAGGAGATGCACACAGTGCATAGGGGTTAATAATGAAGAGATAGAAAAGAAAAAAAGGTATGATGAGCTGCATAGTCTTGTGGATAAATATGAAGACATGGCAAAGAGGATGGGTGGTTCCTCTTCCGTCGAGCAGCTCCTCACATGGACGGACCTACCTTACAGCGGGGAGGCCATGGCGGTCCATCTACCATCTAAATTCAAGGTACCATAGATCAATCTATACAATGGATCCAAAGATCCTATTGATCACCTTGAGAATTTCAAAGCGCACATGACTCTCCACGGCTTCCTTGGAGAAGTGGCTTGCCGCACCTTCCCATTAACACTGAAAGGAATAGCACGAGGGTGGTTTAGTACCCTTTTCCCTGGATCAATTAGTAGTTTTAAAGAGCTTGCTAAGCAATTTCTCACGCAATTTATAGCAAGCAGGATGCGCAGCAAGCTGGCAACCTATCTGCTAACCATAAAACAAAAGGAAGGGGAGAATCTGAAGGCTTACCTAACGTGCTTCAATAAAGAGAGGCTCACCACTAACAATCAAGATGAAAAAAGAGGGGCGCTTTTAGCCGGTCCAGCTACTAGTAGTATAGAAACAGCCCTCCACTAATTATATGTCACATCAAACATTACACATAATAGATACAATATACACCCACAGAGAATCACATGCTCACACAGCCCCCTTTCAAAATTCTTTCTCCCTTTCGAAGATACTCAATCCATCTCTTGCCTACACCCACCTCTCATTCCAACGCCAACAGTTTTGACGCTCATCTCTCCTTCTGATGCCCACACGTCTCATCTTCAAAGGTTGTTCCCATCCATATAATCGTGTGATTTCTCATGGAAAATCGGTTGAATTTATACATGTACATAGCTTAATTGGAGACTGCTTGGTCAAATTTAGAATGATTTTTTATTTTATGGGTACACATAAATGTAAGGTAGCCTCTCCTATATCACAAGGGTACTAGGCTTTGAGATACTCTGCATTGAGGGAAGGTTGTTTTTAAATGTTAATCAATTGAGTACAATTGATAGTATATACCTACATACACAAGAGACAGTCTTATTTGATCAATAGAGGAAAAAAGACCAAAAAGAAAAAAGAAAAATACAAATTGAACTTCAAAGAACCAGCATCTCTCTCACAAAAATTCTATGGTTGTTCCAAACCCTAGCAACTGGTACCCAAAACCCAAAACAATTCACACAAAGATTCCATGGTACCCATAGGCCAAAAAAATTCAAAGCATGTACATGTTACTTACTTAGACAAAACAATTCACAGGTCAAATCTTTTTTTGCGAATCTTCCATTTAATAGCTGGGAAAGCATCCATTTTATTCACGGAAACTCTCTGCAATAAAGCCCATGACAGCCTGACTAAGAGATCAATTTACTCTCTCCTACATATCAATTTATTGTGTAGCAATAACTTTTATCAAAAAGCAACAATCACTAACATCCTTACTGATAAAAAAAACTACTTTGACACAATGGATTTATTTGTTAACAGCATCACTATGCAGCTTATATAACTTAATTACTTTAAGTAAAAATGAATTACCTAGGCATTCTGCACTTTATTTCCAGATCTTGTGGTTTCTTCAACCAAAAGCTTAGCAGACGACACTAACAGATCAGTTAGCCTCTCTTCTTCAATAAAATCATGCTCCACTCAACGAAAATTGAAGAAGATGATGATAGAAATAAGAGAGATTACTTATTGTTCTGTTGCGAAATAAGATGAGAGCTCGCAGGGCCGAGAGGGGTAGTCGTTTCACCATCACCGTCGCGAGATGGGGCGGCCATAATAGAAGAGGGTGGGCTGAGAGGGGCTTCGATTTCTTTTGTTCTGGGGGGTTAGGTCACACATAAAAAGGGGGGCAAGAGGGTATCATACATTAAAAAGGCTCTTTCATCATATGCATCTTGGTCACACAGTTGAATGGATGTGCCTCATACATGGCATCATAGGGTTGGCAGGCTGTCTTTAAGCTCTTATAAGCCTGACTGGCTCTAAGGTATTCTCACGAAAAAATCACCTTAGAAACACTGCTGGGAGGAATCTAGCCTCGAAGTCCCTTCATGACGGAGCTAGCCAAATGAACTCCGTCCACATTAAGGGAATTCATGGACCGAGTAGATGACTTTGTCAATGCGGAGGATACCTTACATGCTATGCTAGAACCACGAAAGCAGGAGACAAAATCAGAGAACAAAAACCCCAATAAAGGTGCTACAGAAAATCCTCAAGTAATAACAATGGGAGCTCTATTAACATCCTTTTGTGGGATGAGTTTGCTCGAATGGGGATCCCTACCGATAAATTGCGACCATCTCCCTCTTTGCTGAAAAGGTTCTCAAGAGAAGCCGTTTAGCCCATCGGCACCATCACGCTTCCAGTAACAAAAGGGCAAGGCGCCCATATAGTCACTAGCATGTCAGAGGTTTTAGTAGCCAAGGCTCTGTCGTCCAACAACGCCATATTGGGACCACCACATACCAACTTAAAATGAAATTTCCAACAGAAGCGAGAGTGGGCGAAATTTGAAGAGAGCAGATATTGGCCCAAGAGTGTTATGTCCAGGAGTTGAAGACGAGAGCACCGTCGATATGTTCAGTAGACAACTCAAGGGAACAGTTGCCACCACCACCTCAGTTAGAAGAAGGGCAAGACATAGAAACCAGGAATGAAAGTAGTCTGTTAAAAGCCAAAGCCAACGAGCCCTTACATGTAGTAAAGTTGCATCCAGAACGCCCGCGACCACAAGGGTTGGCTCCAAGCTTCCGCCAGAGTACCAAGAAGCCCTGAAGCAGCTGCTGATCGAACATAGAGATGTATTTGCCTGGAGCCACGAAGATATGTCCAGGATTGATAATTCAATCATAGAGCACAACCTCTACGTTGATCCAATGGCCAAGAAAGTACGACAGAAGAGGAGGTCGTTCAGCACAGAGAAATGCATGGCCATAGCAGAAGAAATCGATAGACTTCTAGCAGCAAGTTTCATATGAGAGGCACACTACCCCAAATGGCTCTCCAAAGTGGTACTAGTCAAAAAAGGCAATGGCAAATGGAGGATGAGCGTAGACTTCACCGACCTTAATAAAACTTGTCCCAATGATAGTTCTCCACTCCCTCGAATTGACGTCATCGTGGATGCCATGGCCATACACCAATTTTTAAGCTTTATGGACGCCTATTCCTGATACAATCAAATCAAGATGAACAAGGTGGATGAGGAGAAGACGACATTCATAACCGATAAAGGACTCTACTGCTACCGAGTAATGCCTTTCGGGCTAAAGAATGCTGGAGTAACATACCAAAGGCTGGTCAAATGGATGCTCAAGCACTAGATTGGGAAGACCATGAAGTGATAGTAGACGATCTACTGGTGAAAAGTAAGGAAGCCGCCCAGCACCTAACTGATCCTAAGGAGTCATTCACGGTATTGCGAAAATACAAGATGAAGTTGAACCCGGCCAAATGTGTGTTCGAAGTAAATTCAGGTAAATTCCTGTGATTCATAGTCTCGCAAAGGGGAGTCCAACACTGAGAAGATAGAAGCAATTTTGAAGATGGCACCATCCCGAATTATCAACGATACTCAGCGCCTAGCAAGAAAAATAAAGGCCTTGAGCAGGTTCGTATCGCGGTCCATGGATAAATGCCTCCCTTTTTTTTCAAGTTCTAAAGCAGGTACACCCTTGGAATGAAGAGTGTGACCAAGTCTTTCAAGAACTGAAAAGAGTATTTGGTCAGCCCACCCCTATTGAAGCAGCCTAATCAACGGGATATTTTGTATGTGTACTTAGTAGTATCCCCCAAGCAGTATCAGTCGTCTTAGTGAAAGAAGACAAAGGAACACTAGCGCTTGTGTACTATACAAGTCGAGCCCTACAAGGCGCCGAAGTTAGATACCCGCAAATGGAAATGCTGCCACTCGCACTAGTGGTAGCCGCCAGAAGACTAGGATCGTACTTCCAGGCCCAACCAATAAAGGTTCTGACAGAAAATCTTCTTGGAAGAGTGCTACAAAAACCGGAGGCGTCTGGTCGCATAGTCAATAGAGCTCAATGAGTTTGAAATCAGCTATGCCCCTAGAAACACCGTCAAGGGCCAAGCCCTCACAGATTTCATGGCCAAGTTTAGCGAGTTACTTGCAGAGATCACAGCGCCACCACTAGGCCGACCCTGGATAGTCTTCATCAATGGGTCAGCATCCTTAGTAAAGGTGGCATAGGGGGTACATATCATCATAGAAGCCAGACAGGACCATCATTATATGGCAACACCCACCTTCAGGGTCACCAATAACGAGGCAGAGTATGAAGTCTTAATAGCAGGATTATCCGCCGCCAAGGTGCTAGGCACCAAGCAAGTAGAAGTTAAGGCAAATTCTCAAATAGTTGTGAACCAGGTCACAGGAGAAAAGCTTAAGAAATACCTCGAGCAAGTACTCGCACTATGCCACCAATTCGAATACTTCTTTATAATACAAATTCCGAGGGTGGACAACTCTGTGGCGGATAGGTTAGCAAAGGCAGCCTTGGCTAAGGACGAGGGAGAGTTACCATGGGAAGTACAGAGAAGGCTGGTCGAAGTACCGGCTATTGGAATCTCGGTGGCACATATGGGACGTAGAATGCCAGAATGGGCCATTGAAATAGAAGAATATTTGGAGGTAGCGAAGCTCCTTTAAGGAAAGGAGGCGGCAAGGAAGATTAAGCACAGTTTGTCAAAATCGACGGTATCCTGTACAAAAAGGGCTTCGCAACACCCTTACTAAGGTGCATCTCACCCGAAGAAGCACAAAATATACTTGCAAAGATACACGAGGGCATCTGTGGTAACCATTTAGGCAGGAAAGCATTAGTAAGGAAAGCCCTAAAGACAGCATACTATTGGCCCAATGCCCTTAGGGACGTCAAACAGTTTGCCAGGAGATACGCCCAATGCCAGGTGTACGCCCCAGTTCAGTATAGCCCACCAGAAAAATTATCGTCCGTCACTTCCCCATGGCCCTTCGCCCAATGGGGAATCGACTTGGTTAAACCATTCCCACCTAGAAAAGGCGAAGTGAAACACATGAAAGCAGTAGTTGACTACTTTACAAAGTGGGCGGAAGTAAAAGCCCTAGCTACCATAACGGCTAACGTCGTAACCAAATTTTTATGGAAGAACATCGTGTGCAGGTTCGGGATCCCCAACGCCATAATCTCAGACAACGTGAAGCAGTTCAACTCCAAGCATTACAGGGCGTGATGCTAAGAACTCGGGATAAAAGTGAAATACTAGTCACCAGGCCACCCACAGGCAAACAATCAAGCAGAATCAACAAACAAATCCCTACTCATAATTTTAAAGAAGAAAGTAAGCGATCGAAAGAGTGAATGGGCAAAAAATCTACCAAGAGTCTTATGGGCTTACAGGACCTCGGTAAAAACTTTGATAGTAAAGACACCTTGCACTTTGGTATACAAAAGTGAAGCGGTCGCCCCCACAGAAATCGGCTTACCAACATACCGAACTAGCCACTTTGATTAGACAAAGAACGATCAAACTCTTGGCGAACAACTAGACCTCTTTGAAGAAGTGAGAGAGAAAGCAGAGGTCCAAAACATCCTCAGCAAGAGAAAAGCTAAGCAATATTTCAACAAATGGGTCAAACCAAGGTCATTTAAGGTTGGCGACCTAGTCCTAAAAGAAGCAGGAGTCACCACCCAAGATAAAAGGAAGCTCAGTCTACGTTGGGAAAGGCCCTACGTAGTAACCGCTACCAACTGCTGAGGATCATACCGACTTAAAGACAACGAGGGAAGAAAGTTGCAGCATCCGTGGAATGCCGAGCACCTAAAAAGGTTCTATCCATAGAAAGTTTATCTCCTTATGCATCTATATTTATTTCAGAGACAATTTTCTTTTTTGGAATGTATACTTTAATCCATTACTATGAAAACGAAATAGGCATGAAGGTTAAGAGACCCCACGACCCTCTCCAAAGTTAGCCATTGAAAGTCGAGTTACACATTTGCGGTGCAATCGAACGGGCATGGAGGTCAAAAGACCCCACGACCCTCTCCAAACTTAGCCACTGGAAGTTGAGCTACACACACGCGGTGCAATAGAACGGGCATGGAGGTCAAGAGACCCCACAACCCTCTCCAAAGTGAGCCACTGAAAGTCGAGTTACATACTCGCGGTGCAATCGAACGGGCGTGGAGATCAAAAGACCCCACGACCTTATCCAAAGTTAGCCACTGAAAGTCGAGTTATACACTCGCGGAGGCGAACGGGTGTCGAGGTCAGAAGACCTCACGACCTAGTCCAAAGTTAGCCACTGAAAGTCGAGTTACACACTCGCGGTGTAATCGAATGGGTGTGGAGGTGAAGAGACCCCAGGACCCTCTCCAAAATTAGCCATTGAAAGTCGAGTTACACACTCGCAGTGCAATCGAACGGGCGTGGAGGTTAGAAGACCCCACGACCCTCTTCAAAGTTAGCCACTGAAAGATGAGTTACACACTCGAGGTGCAATCGAACGGGCGTGGAGGCCGAAAGACTCCACAACCCTCTACAAAGTTAGTCACTAAAAGACTAGTTACACACTCTCGGTGCAATTGAATTGGCGTGGAGGTCAGAAGACCCCACGACCCTCTCCAAAGTTAGCCACTAAAAGATGAGTTGCACACTCATGGCACAACCGACATGGGCGTGGGGGGCCAGTGGCCAAAAGACCCCACAATCAGCTCTCCAAGGTTAGCAATGAAAAGGCAAATTGAATACTCACAACACAACCAAACCAGGCGCAAAGGACCTGGGTAGCACACTCTTAATGCGATCAACGAAGGTGTGGAGGTTAAAATACCCCCACGACCCCCACATCTACAAACAACCAACCACTTAATTCAAGTACAAAGGCAAGCCTGAAGGCGTGGTGGCCTAAATAGTTAATCATACTGCCGAAGGGGAAGAACAAAAGCACAAGAAGAAATAAGGCAGTATAAATAAACCACACACCAAGCAGCAAACCAAAAATAATTTCCAAGCAGTAAGCCATAGAATCATTATAAAACCCAAAATCCAAGAATGTTCACAAACATAAAGGGTTTACAAAACAGGGGCCCAAAAATCATTACAAATAGAGGATTTTTTTTTTTACTCATGATGTTGGGGACTAGGAAAGGAGTCTGGCATCACGTCCCGACCCATCAAATGAATCTACATATTGATAGGTAGCGGCATCATGCTTGAAGTCTCCCAAGTTTAGATTCCTCAAAACGATCTGAGGGTTGGCCAACAGGTGCATCTTCAGGCACGCCAATCCTACGCCATACATGTATCCAAAAGCCCTATCCCGAATAGCTCTGGCAGTGGAGAGTTAGGGATGCAGTCGAACAATCTCGTTGTTCGCAGCGGTAAGCTCAGACTCTGACCTTCCCTGTGCCTCCCTCAACTCATTCACCTCCTGAGCCAACCTGGCTAGACTATTTAGTGTCTTATCTTGGTGCGTGTCAATTCCCATGCGATCCTTTTTATACTTATCAAACTTGGCTTCTGCCTAAACCAGCTCACCTTGCAACTCGCTGATCTTGGTGTCCTTCTCATGGCACTCCTTCCAGAATGCCTTTTTCCTTTGAGCTAGCTTCTTAGCCACCTTTTCACGCCTATTGTCAGAAGAAGCCAAAGCAACAGCCGCCTTTTGGTACTTTCTCTCAGCGTCCAACCAGGATTGCGAGAAAAAGTCCAGCGCCCCCTTAAGGCGTAGCACCTCCACCGCTCTTTCCATCTCTGCCATATGCAAGGCAAACCTATCGCAGGCATGGAGGTTCTAAACACAAAGGAGCTTGGAGCGAAGGCTGGATGAATCCTCACGAAGAGAGTCAAGCTTAGCCTCCAAGGACCGAACATAACCATCAGACTGCTCCAGATAGCCTTGTAGGTAGTCCTTCTCAGCCTTAAGGCAGTCGTTCTCTTGCTTAGCAAACTAAGAGAACTTATGCCTCTCACGAACCTCCTCCTCAAAAAAAGTGTTCTCCTCCTCGATCCAAGACGCCAAAGCCTCTACATTATGCACAACGCGCAAAAAGCTAGATAAAGTCCCATACAAGCACCAAAAGGCACCTACATACAAACATGAAGAAAAAGGAAAGAAGGAACCTTACTGGAGCTAACATTCTCCTCAGGCGTCTGGTCATTTCCACAACTGCCTCTGATGGAGGTGCAGAAGCAAGGGGCCAACATCCTCCACCCGACTGGCATCCCCCATTGCATTGGCCTCAGCCTACACTGGCCGCCCCAAGCTAAGGTCTGGGGCCACAGTAACTTCAGGAGTGGGCACAGACAGGACATCTTCAAGACGGGCGCCAACCTATTCCCTCACTAACTCATCTCGGCAGACTCCGTCCCTCCAACCGGATCTTGACATTGAGCACCTACTTCAGGGCCCACCTGATCTTCAAGGGCACTGCCGCCCTCATGAGGGGTGACAACCCCATCCCCGCCAAATGATGACGGAATCGGGGAAGGGATGGACACCCTATCCTGATATGTGGACGGAGTCTCACCGCCCATAATAGTTCTAAGCAAGGAATGCGGGGAAGAGTCTCCCACACACACACACACACACACACAAGAGGCAACTCTGTCACCTACATCTTTGGTAACAAACCACAAAGGCAGAACATCAGGCACCCTTTCCCCAGATACGCCCAAAGCAAAGGCGGCATATATGTCATTCAAATCACAACCGCCGCTAGACTCGGGGTTCACAGCAGGGATCGAGGGGAATTCAAAAGAGGCATTCACAGAATCATCTCCTGAAGGGGGTCCAAAATCATAGGCCAATGAGAGGTCTTCGATGGCCTGCTTTATCAAAGCACCCAAGTCGTCAAGACCTGGGCTTGCTGACGCAGAGGCTTTAACAGGGGACGCGCCGGCGTAATCTCCCCAAGAACAGTCACATCCACGTCCACCCTCTGCGGCAACTTCCCAAGAGAACCAGAAACACTAACAAGTGTCGCGTCCTTGTTACGAGGGCGCTTTATCTTTGGTCCTCCAGTCAAGGGAGCACTTCATTTCATTGGAAGGGGAACCAATTTAAGTTTTTTCCCATGACATGGATGCGACTAGGCACCGACAAGAATCTATCAATACTCGAATTAGAAAGGTCTTCTGACCACAAACCATCGCGGTCGTGGTCCTTCGCCCATTCACGAACAAGGTTTACAAGATTTTTTTGACTATCAGTCAACTCCAATAATAGTTTTTTATCATTAGGGATATGCCCCCAGTTGGCAGAAACGGGGTAATCCCTTATGAGCATCTCATTGGCGGGATACTCCCAGCCACTACGGGAAATCAAGAAAAATTTACTAGTCCACTGTTTGGCATTGGAATAATGTACTTCAAAGGCCGCCAGACATTGCTCATGCATGCGGAAGTTGCAAACATTCCCCGAAAGGGACACCTCCCTGTAAAAAATAAAGGAATTTATTCGCCGTAAAGTCAGGTACCTCTCTCAAAGGGGCTCTAAAATGCAGCAGAAGACAATGCAGGCGCACATAGCCATGCTTTACTATAAACCTGGGCAGGAGCAAGCTTCAAGAAATACAGCACATCATGCACTGGGAGGATGATAGGGAGACGAGGGCTGTGGGTTAGGGTGCAAATTATTAAGGCTACATCCCCACCATAGCCCTCCTCATCTATGCACCTCCTTTCCAGAATGTTCATGTCTATGGACTCAAGGATGCAGAATGACTCGCTCAGTTCAACGACATCTTCCACATCTAGAACCAAGCACCATGAATACCCATCGTTCTACGACATCTTCCACATCTAGAACCAAGCACCATGAATACCCATCAAAGGAATTACTTATAAAAAAAAATGAATACCCATCAAAGGAATTAGGTTGATAGGCGAGAGAAGATTCGGGCTTTTGTTTGGGGGATTTATTCGCAAAGTTATGACTAGACATTAAAAATATCTTAAAGAATGAAATGCAAGGAAAACAGAGAGGAGTACGAAGGAATCCGAAGAGAAAAGAAGAATGAAGAAACTGGAGGGAAACAAAGGGAGATATGAAGAAATAGGAGAAGACGAAAGAGATAAGTAAAGAAAGAGGTTACAAGAAGTAAATGGCGTGTGAAGCGCATCCGAGAAAGGTAATCATGAGGGTTCTTGGGAATCTAGAGGGTTGGCTATGCCAGCAGTTATACTTCTTTTTTAAAACCATCAAATTAGCGGGAACAGTTATGGCTGACGCAAACCACGTCTTTCCTAAAAAAGAAAGGGTGGAGGTTGTTGCACACCACCTAACATGGACTATAGCCAAAATAAGGAAAATAATGAATAAATGCCTATAGACTAGCAGGGTAAGTAAAAATATATATATATATATATATATATTTAATTTTTCATGTGCTAGCACAAAGAAAATTACGGGGTAACTGAAGGGAACATTTAAACCCCTAGGCTTCGAGCTCATCTCTAAGTCCAAGCCCATCCATAAGTCTAAGAAGGCTTATTGGAAGCTTAAAGCTAGGAGCCCCACATATAGAGGGCTCGTAACCACAGTCACAAGATAAGATAACTCAAAAGAACTAGAGATGAGGCCCATAGTTGGACATAAATATCATGAGTAAGATAACAACTACAAAACAGGAGATATCTTCTCCAGTTAATAAGGGATTATGAAGGATAAGCACATGAGATTGGTGATTAGAGTTAGTCGTCTTCATGCCAGATCCTTCTATAAATAACTTGCTAGAGGTAACAAACATTTTCTCATCTTCATTTTTCATACACTTATCCTAATATTGTTATTGACTTTGCATCAGAGTTTACACAGGGCGACAAGTGCCATCTTTTCATTACTGCAGAGTCATCCGTATGGTTGGTAGTGTACAACACATCCTTTACAATGTATGTCCACATAATTGAATATCCCAATAATTCACCCTTTTGCCTATAACATTTTTTAAAAGAATAGTGTTAGATATAGTCATAGGTTATGTAAATATTATGCATTCTTTTTAAAAAGAGTAGGATCCATAATTAAAAAAATAATTTTTTAATTTAAGTTTCCTATTTATTCATCCTTTTCAAAAGCAATACACAACACTTATACAGTCTATACCTATAAATATTATTTCTCTTTTTATAGCGTGACACAATTATAGTGTTTTTTTTTCTTCTTTTTTTTTGACCTTTTCCGACCATACACACACCTAACCGACCAAATAGAACCCCGTACGTCTTTCTCACTTCATAACCCATTTTGATACAACTGTTTGGCAAGCCGAAGTATGGAGCCCACAATCAAGTAATCCATATATTTATATACATACACCGACAATGCATCAAACTCAAATCTACTTTGCGACGAAAATAGGGGAAAATCGTGATTCTCGTGGTCAACAAAAGGTAAAGATCAAAATATTATTCTTTCTGGATAAGTACTACAAAAGTCATCAAACACACTTCACACATGCATATGCAATGCTCTTCTTTTTAAAGTAATCGAACCACTCCAATTATTGCCAATAGACGCAGCTTCATCCTTTTAATGCAAGAAAAATATTATCATTAACACATATTGCATGACACCATTATTGGGCTGTCTGTATAATTATAATTAATTAATAATGTTTCAAAAGGATCTTTTGAGATGACTTGCGTGGCTCATTCCATATCATTATATATATATATATAAAATCCTAAGCGACCAAGAACATTTAGAAGTGTAACCTATTGCATGCATGCATGGGATATAGTGTCGCTAAGAGAGTAAGAATGATAACTTTATATATTCTTCTCTTAACCCTTCCACTAATCTATGAATATGAAAAATGGCATGAAGAAGAGAATAGTTGGCATGCATGCATACTTACACACACAGATATATCACTACAAAAAAAAAAAAAAAATGATATTTGAGACAGATTATTTGAGACGAAAATGATCATTTAAGATAAAAACAGACTCATTTTCAAAAGAAATAATTAATCTCACAAGAAATAATTGATAACAAATAAATAATTTTCTTATATATATGTATGAAGAAAAAACACATTATATATACATACAAGTATATAGTTTGAATTTGACACGTAATCATAAATTAAGGTGAAATATAAATTGGTCCACTTGGTTTGTTTTGAAGTTAAAATGTTCATTTGCCCTTATTGAACTTTTTACTTATCATGATTTTAAGTTTGATAAATTTGATCACTTTGTCATCTTTCTCTTAAGATATATAGTTAATGAATAAAATGCCACATCTACATTAATCTCTTAAGATATTTTTTCAGATGTAGCTTAATTTATTTATTTATTTATCGTTTTGTGTATTAGGTTTTCTTCTAATATTAGTTTTTTTCTTTTTCTCTTTGGTGTTTTTCCGCTTATGTTTTTGTGGTTTAAGTTTTCATTTTCTATTTTTTTTTTTTCTTTCTAACATTAATGTTACTTTTTTTATACTTTGAAGCATAGCATTTTCTAATATTAATAAAATTGATATACCATCTTTTTTTTAAAAAAATATTTGATTTATGAATAAATTTAAAAAATAAATTTATAAATTGATATGATTTATTAAATATTAATTTATAAATATTATTTTTTTTTTAAATCTAACACTTTTAAAAAAGATAAATTAATATTTTCTTCACCATATATTTTTCATTGGATTATCTATATAGATTCACTAAAATGGAAAGAATCACGTGCAGTAAAGAAACGCGCACGCATGATGTTTATATATCGGCCTGATCCAGCAACAGCTGTCAGCTGGTAACCTTGATATACACCATGCTGCTCAATAAGTGAGACGACTTGTTCCCATATCGAGGAGGAGCGGCAGGATACGGCCACTTTACCGCGTCGCGACAAAAGAAAATTGTGGGGGCGTTTTTGTAGGTGACGTGTCACGACATGGACATCTTGATCTTTTTAATTCAGAGGGTGATGGGAAATGGAGCCCACACCTTTTGGACCCTCCACTTCAGTAAGTGAAAGATTAGACGAAAAAAATTAAAAATCTCTCTCTATCCAACCAACTGCCGATGGATTTTACTTTCGCCACGTGTCCACTAAGTACTAGGTACATCATTAAATTCGTTCCTATCTCTAAATATATAAATAAGGTAGTTTAGCAAGAAGATCTGTTCATTATAAATGTATTATCCTGTAATATTTTTTAATTATTAAATAAATAAATAAATAATTCTCTAAAGACTTTGATATCTTCTTAGGATTTAGTTTATATTTAATGAATGGTTATATATCAGTCTGTAGTTGCAACATATTTCACGTGATGTTTTTTTTTTTTTTTAATTTTAAATTCAGTACATTAAATATCCTGTGACTATGATGTTTCTTTAACAAAATGTTTTTACGTGCCATTCTCCCTTAAACAAATTTTAATTTTGAGAAAGTCTACTGTGAGGGCAGCCACATGAGCTTACGATGAACTCAGCCTTTGAATTTAATATAATTTTGAAAAAAATCTACACAACTTTTTATAATTTACACAACTTCCACACATTATATATTTTTTTATTTTTTTTATTTTATTAAATATTTAATATATAAATAATGAATAAAAAAATTAAATTATTTTAAAAAGAATAAACTCAAAAAAAAAATTCAAAAAAATATCAAATTATATTAAAATTAAAAAAAATATAATGTGTAGAGATTAGAGAAGTTGTGTAGCATTACTCATAATTTTGTATATATATAGTTTTTATTCTATTATTCATTCTCATATCCTATTCCTATAATTTTTTTTATAAAATGTGCAGTATTTTTTATAAAATGTAAAAATATTTTTTATAAAATATAAAATAGTAAATAATTAAAAATTTCTTGCAATTAATATTATATATATATATTAACACCGTAAAACTCAATGTCTACTTTTCTGTAACTTAAAAAAAAAAAAGGGAGACAAAGAAAACGAGCAATCAAAAGGTGGGACTCATGCTAAAAAGATGAGGACGCCCACTTCGTGTCGTTTCTATTGACTACGTAGTAATCTAGTTGTTTGTAACGAGAGAGAGAAAGGACACGAGAGCTTATCCATTACAGCATTATAAAAAGCAGAAATATGAAGAGTTACCAGCACGCAGAATAGAGAAGGAAAAAAAAAAAAAAAAGTCATAGAACATATTGCTATACTACTTTTAATTCAGAGCATTCATCCATGGCATCAAGGAAAACCTTCCATTCAAAGTTCAAGTCCATCTTTTCAATCTCTAATGATATCAAAGACAGCAACCCAATGGCCTCTGATATCGAGTTCGACGAAGCTGATATTTGGAGTAGTTCCATTAACCATCATGTCGCACCATCAATGGAGAACAAAAGAACATTGCCCATCTCGCGACAACCAAAGAAAGCGCCTAGGAAGATGGACAACACCGGAGACCGGACCGCCCCGCGGGCATCAGCATCGTCATCCTTGCCCCTGAACGTACCGGACTGGTCGAAGATTCTTAAAGATGAATATGAAGAGCATCGAAACAGAGACAGCGACGAAGATTTTGACGCTGCCGCCGCCGACGACGAAAGCCATGGCAATTACAGGCTTCCTCCTCATGAGTATTTAAAGAGGACTCGAGGCGCTTCTCTGTCGGTTCATGAAGGGATAGGGAGGACTTTGAAAGGGAGGGACTTGCGCCGGGTGAGGAATGCAATCTGGAAGAAAGTTGGTTTTGAAGATTAATTAGTTTAGAGAAACGTACGACATGATCATCATGATCAAGGAGCTGGATCATGATCAGAGAATTAGAATAATAGAATTGATAGGCCACTGACTGTGACTGACTGTACTGTTGATCCTTTTTTCTGGATCAGGGGCTGAATATTCATGTTCATGTATCTTCTCCGAATGTTTTTGGGTGTCTTGAGTTTTGTTATTATAATTAGAAGGATGACTGTGATGTATGTACGTACGTGGTTCTGACTCTGAGAGACTACGTAGACTAGTCTGTAGCTATCTAATGGTTTCAATGGTCATCATTAAGTTTCAGAACTTGGCCTGGATTCATTGCCATGCATGCACATTATTTCACTTCTTTCTTAAATGCCTGTTTTAATGGAAATGATTTCATCTCTTGAGTATGGATCATAAAGTGCAGATCAGGGAAACGAAATCATGAGCAAGGAGACGTGAAGTTTTGGTCACCTTGTGTTTGGTAAGAAAACTACAGATCAGAACAACCCTTTGCAATTAAAGCCAAGCCATGTACCCATCACACACACTCACACACATCTATCTATATATATATATCATGGTCTTGATTTACTCATTAGAGTCGTTGAATATAACAATAAACAATATACAAAAAAAGAAAAAACAACATAAGACAGTTTAGTTAGTTTAATGGTTTTTTTT